>NW_020194618.1:526884-1024095 GCF_002865645.1 Hyaloscypha bicolor E | reverse complement strand
GGGGTCGTTTTACTTTTTCCCCCGAAGTAGACGATCACGCCAGCTGCGAGGATGCAGACGCGAAAGCGGGAGAGTTGCGAGTCGCGACGAACATAACCAGCCACTTGGAGCTGTGTTTGCTTCTCAGGTGGCTGGAGCGAAATGCGCTGTGCGTCTCTCTGCACGCAGTGCCGTGGTGCGCTGGCCGCAGCGTTATGGGCGGAATCGTCGTCCGGCTCAGAGAGCAGTTGGGTAGTGAGCCCCTTGGTCGGGGCGTCGTGCTGCCCTGCGACTGGCGAATGCAATCCCCCTTACTGGAGCCTCGAGTCTGCCCGCACCCAAGTGGCTTGCCGGGTGCGCTGCTTGCCATTGCTTGTCGTCGTGCAGATTGCATTGCAGTCTTCGCCTGAAGCAGGACGAGAATGGTGGCGATTTGGGGGAAGAGGATTGGGCGGGCTGGGCATACACCAAAGTGGTTGCAGTTGAAGGATCACACCTGCATCACACTACACCATGATAGGTAGAGGTCAGCTGGACCAGATAGCCCGCTTCAGAATGATAAAGAGAACCCAGCCAGCCCGGGAAGCCAGCCTCTATCCTAATGTCCCTACCTGCCGACGCGAACCCCATTCTGGACGGTAATTCGCCAGCTGTCTTAACAATCTTGGCATGTTAAACTCAGCAAAAATACGCCTGGCTCAAAATCGGTTCAGTTCCTCTCAATCTTGCACCACAAGGCGGTGACGGGGCGCCAAACGCTAATCCAAAGGATCATCTACGTCATCGGTTTTTCCTACGTTCAGCTCTTACTTGCGCAAGAATTTTCTCCCAGATTGAAGTGTTTGTGAAGTTCATCTCCTTCTCCCGGCCAATTCCTAACGGCCAAATCTTTTCACACCTCCCGCTATGGCTACAGGCTGGCCACATTGGGCTGAGATATCGGGACTTCTTGCTTGGTCCCTGATACTGGTTGTGACATTAGGTAATATTCTACTCGGAAGCCATCAACGCAGACAGAATAAAACCTCCCCTACGACAACGGTGGAGATCCCCCCCAAAAACTCCAGCAAATCTCTCACTCTGCGCATTCAGGAAATTCCAACGAATGTGACCCAAAACGAGCTCTTGAGCGAACTCGAAAATCTAAGCCATCGCATTGGCGTCTCCAGAACAGGCGATACGAATGTCATACATCTCTCTTTAGTTAGGAGGGATAAACGAGGCGCCTGTGCTACAGTCACATTTCGATCTCTTCCACAGCCATTGGAAGATATCGAGAGGGAATCCCGAATCGTTCACCGATATGCGTATGATATTAAGTTTCTTGGTATCACCCCAGTCTATGAAGGACATGGACAAAGGGATTCTATAGTGGAGTAAGCGCCCTTGATAATGATCAGTTCAGTGGTGCAGTTATTTGGTGCCAACACTTTGCTGACTTCGATTTTCTCGGGTTCCGTACAGTGTAATCGCGGTCCCTGGTCTTGGATCTCACCCGATAGGAACGTGGAAAGCATCTGGAAGCGATGATGTTTGGTTACGCGATTTCCTTCCAAGCGACGTACCAGATACCCGAGTTTTGCTGTACGGATACGACACAGCGTTGGCTAAGAGCGACTCGAAACAGTCCATTGTGGACCTAGCGAAGACGTTCTTGGAGCTCATCAAAGCGTTCCGAATCACTACTTCTGTAGGTTGTTCTGATCTAAATGTAGTTTGGTCTTCGCTCATAGTGAAATAGACTAATCATCGACCGATCATATTCATTGGACACAGCTTGGGAGGATTACTCGTGAAAGAAGTAACGTTGTCGCTTCCTACAGATGATGTAATGTGCTCGCTAACTGGATACTTGATGGTGCAGGCGCTTTCTTTGGCAATTCAAGCTCAAGGTGATTCAGAATACACCAATATCTACAAAAGCTGCTATGCTTTGCTCCTTTTTGGTGTGCCAAACCTCGGTATGAGAAACGATCAGTTAAGGTCAATCGTCAAGGGCCAGCCAAATAAAAGGCTCATAGATGACCTGGTTGTTGATAAAGACTCGGAGCCTTCATCGTTTCTATCTAGTCTATCTAGACGATTCGCAGATTGCTGTTTGAATCAAGGCTTCGAGGTCATATCGTTTTATGAGCGGAGCGAGAGTCCGACAGTTGTGGTAAGATCCCATGAACCGAAAACGTTACAAATATACTAATGGAAGTGCTATCCCAGCAAAAAACCGATGGAACTTTGACCAGGTCGGGACCAAAACAATTACTGGTCACAGAAGAATCCGCAACTAGGACAGGGCTACCAGATATGTTCCATCAGCATATACCTCTAGATACTGATCATTCAGGCCTTGTGAAATTTGAAAGTCGCTCTCATGGTTCATACGAGATAGTCATGCAAAAGATCAAAAAATATGTAGCGGAAGCACCAGAGGCGATTTCAAAACGATTTATTCCAAGTATGTAAGCGCGTTAGTTGGTCATAAATCTGTTCTGAATAGTTCAATTAGGACTTTCGCCTGCACAAGAACGATGCTTAAAGCATTTGGCCACATTTCCCGTATCAGAGGTCAGGGATAGGATCAGTGATGCTGAAAATGGAACTCTGCAGTGGGTATCATTAGATCCGAAAATCGACCAGTGGCAGAAATCAGACGTATCCGGCCTGCTGTGTATTTATGGCTCTCCAGGCCAAGGGAAGTCCGTTCTGTGCAAGAATATTCTTGAGAAACTTGAACAGAAGGTTCAAAGCAAGCAAGAAACATCCTCGCACAAGATTATCTACTTCTTCTGCTCTGGCCAACTTGATCCACGGTTTCAGAACGCGGAGACAATCTTGAGGGCCTTGATCGTGCAGCTTCTTTCCTCTCCGCAAATGTTCACGCACTTGCCCCTGCAATATCAGAAGCGAGCAGAGTACTGGGATACAGCACCGCTTGCAAGGTTATGGGCCATATTTCACGACATGATTTCCGATGAATGTCATCACGAGATATGTTGTCTCATTGATGGCTTGGACGAGTTCGAGAGTGGAATAATCGATCTTCTCGAGCGAATTCGAAGACTATTTTCCTCTTTACCGGTTACAAAAAGACCCACGATCAAGTTCTTGATCGTTAGCAGGCATAAGAAAAATATCTCTAATGCTCTTGCCAATAGCGAAACTCTATATCTGCGAGCTCGCTATGAAGATATTCAACGCTTTATAGGAGCCAAATTGAAAGAGTTGGACAGTGCATTGGAAAGATTTAAGCCAGTGATAGAGGAAAAGCTCGCTGCTAAAGCCGGTCCGACGTTTCTATGGATCTCGATTGTTATCAAGAGGATAAAACGACTGGATCTACCGAACCAGAAAAAAATTATACGAGAAATCGAAGATAGTCCTCCGGAATTGGATGAACTCTATCAAATATTGGTAGAGGTTCTTTTGAAGGACGAGGATACAGCTCGACTTCTGACTTGGGTCACATTCGCACGCAAACCCTTATCTCTCATGGAACTAGAGACAGCTTTAGCTTTACGTCCAGAAAAGAACTGTCGGTGCACAAAAGACACCAAGGAATATCGAACATATCTGACTGAAAGATCTGTAAATAAAAGTGCAGGTCTTCTTCTGGAAGTCCGCGATGGAAAGGTGTATTTAATACATCAGTCACTAAAGGACTTTTTGTCAAAGGCAGACAATCCTCTCTCGGCATCAGATTTTCTACATGCAGAAAACCCTGATACATTTCTTGCTCGGGCTTGTATCAGGTACTTAGATTTTGATGACTTTGAATCAGCAGCGTTAGTTGCAAACATCCGAGACAACCCTGAAAGAAGAGAAGAAATATCGCAGCATACTCTCCTTGAATATGCATCGCGGCACTGGTATTCGCACGTTCGCAGCGATGGCGATGCCTCTCTACTATCTTCAGAGTTCAGCGGAATTCTCTGGCATGAAAATTTTCGAGCCCAACTTTGGTTCACGGTAGCTTCTGGTCAGCGAACAGAATATACGACACGAGGTTCTGTTGCAATCGAACTAGATATTGATTGGCTTGCTCGATTTATTTTTCATGACGAAAAGGACGCAGTGAAAAAGGATCTCCCAGTGGACTGCCTTACAACCGTGGTAGCAAAAGGGGGCCAGGTGTTGAAGGCTTTACTGGACTATGGCGAGCCATATCTATCTGGCGTCACAGAGGAAGTGATGAAGGCAGCAGCACAGAATATTAACGGTGAAAGGGTCATGACACTGCTACTAAATCGACTAGGAAATGATATTCAGATCACAGAAGAAGTGGTGAGGGAAGCAGCAATGAATTCTAATGAAGCCACAATGACACTGTTAATGGATCGAATGGGAGATGATATTCAGATCACTGAACGAGTGGTAGAGGCAGCAGCATGGAATTTTAATGGTGAATCTATGGCGCTGCTCCTTGATCGACGAGGAGACGATGTCCAGATTACGCAAAAGGTGGTAGAGGCAGCAGCACAGAACTGGAATGGCAAAAGGGCTATGACGATACTGCTTAACCGACGAGGGAATGATATTCAGATCACCCAAGAGGTGGTGGAAGCAGCAGCATTAAATTACAATGGTGAAGTTATGGCGGTGCTGCTGGGTCAACGGGCGAATGAGATTGAGCTCACAGAAGAGTTAACAGCATGGATTGCCTCAAGGTTTGATGTGGAGGTTATGACACTTCTCCTAGACCGGCGAGGGGACGACGTTCAGATCACCGATAAGGTGGTGAAGGCGTCCATAATGAATCGTTATGGCAAAGAAGTCCTAGAGTTGCTGTTAGATCGACGAGGAGATGATATTCGTATCACAGAAGAGTTTGTAAAAGCAGCTGCATCGAAGTTTTATACCGGTGGAGTTATGGCGTTGTTATTGGATCGACGAGGGGATGAAATTCAGATTACGGAAGAGTTAACGGCATTAATGGCCGAGAGATCTAGCGTGGAGGCTATGTCGATGCTTCTATATCGACGAGGGGATGATCTACAAATTACAGAAAAGGTGCTGGTGTCGGCAGCAAGGAATTATGACGAAAACGTTGTGGCACTACTGCTGGATCAACAAGATGATATTCAGATCACGGAGGAGGTGGTTAAGGCAGCGGCAGGGAATCGTAATGGAGCGATTATGACGATGCTTCTAGATCGACTGGGAGATGATTTCCAGATCACAGAGGAAGTGCTGAAGGCAGTAGAAGGGAATTGGAGCGATGGCAGCGTTATGAGGCGGCTACTGGGTCGGCGAGGAGATGTTCAATGTACGGAAGATGTGATTGAGACAACAGTCACAGCCGATGAGAAGCATGTACTCTAATCTGAGGAAGATGCGAGGGAACTCAAAGCTCGAGATTTACTGCATGTCAAATGGTTAATTTCCTACATTGATCGATGCGATATTTTGGGATTACGCTGTTGCGCTGGTGTTATATCTCGCCGAAATGGCTTTGATTTTCCTGCTCCGTTTCCACTCGGCCAAAATAGCATACTTCCATTCAAAAGTGAACCTGAAAGATAAAAGAATGAAAACCCAAAGGAGTAGGCCAAGCGAAACTGTTAACGTCAAAATCGACACCACACGGCTTATCGTGTAAAGGTTCGACCATTTCTGGGATGTAAGTGATTCGGCTGCCAGCTCCACCTGAAGGGTGTTAAGTATAACTGAGAATATGGCGAAGACAAATAGAAGTGGCGCGTAAAATCTAGAAAAATATGCGCCGTAGGTTGTAGGTAGTCTGTGAATGCGGAATTTGCCCAGAATAAATTTGCAATAGAAATTCAACCTATGCAGGCGGAGTTCTCCAAAGGTGTAGCGGTCTGAGACCTCACCATCTGCAATCGCACTGAAGTTGGATGTGAATGCGCAGAATTGCGTCCATGACACAGAACCTGGGATCAAGTGCTTTTCTTGGGCCAAGATATAATCGGATTCGTGTCCTATCAAATAATAATAGGTGCGAATATATCCGAGAGCCGCCCTCAAGATTCGAACACGCCTTCTTCCCGGTAATGGCGACTCATCATCTAAAAGGTACTGTTTCCAGAAGGCGTAATTTAGTAAATACGCTGGAATTGGCTTCATGTGAATCCGACTCGAACGCCAGACAAGATGAAGACTTGGATCCTCGGCCACGACTATATCCCGGCCCTTGACTATCTGACGATGTAAAGGAGATATATTTGAGCTGCGGCGCCAGGACATCAACCAAAAGTAGGGCGCCATTTGCTCCAAGTCATTAGAGTATATTTCGGTCTCGAGAAATGAAGTCAGACTCTGAATATCGGATAAACGGATTCGTGGATGACCGGGCAAACATTGGGCCGTATTAGATTGCCATGGCGAACTTGCGTCCAAGTCGTGATTAAGCTGATCTTTAGCCCTGAAAGGTACTGGCCTGATAATTCTTAGCACACTGCTTGCGCTGAATCAATCTACTGACATTGATTTCGTAACTTTGGAGTCTGGTTCTGGCTCAATTGGCGGCAACGTTTGTTAAAGCAAGAAAACCGCTTGCCGTCCACTTTGCGATGTGTGTCGCGGGTAGTTTGGAAGCTCCAACTAAGTGTGATTATGGAGTGAAAGATGTGATTGACAACGCTGACGCATTTTTAAGACTTGAGATAAAGAGTGGAAGCACAGTGCGTGCTTTTAATCGAACGATAGTTGGCCGCAATTTTCACAACTAACAGCAAATGCATTTTTGAGTGAGGGTCTTCAAGGCATAGCCACGTGGCGTGCTCTGGAAACGATGTGTACAGTTTTGGTGGGCGCTTGCTGGACTGAGATGATAGGTCAATAGGCTGGTCGCTTGGGGCATCAATCCTGAGCTTTTGCACGAGCCTCCACGGGGTTTAGCGGGGCGTTTTGCACTGCTACTAGCCACTAGCAAGTGGAGGCATCGATAGGTTCTCTCAGAACAGCAAAACATGGAAATGAAGAATTATTACCTTCTTCTCATTAATTCTAATGCTGATAGAGTAAGGACCATACATGTTCTTCGGATTAGGAGAAGCTAGTCATCATTATGGCAGAAGCGTTCGCATTCGCTTCTAGCATTATCAGCGTCGCCTCTTTTGGCCATTGTTTGCCATACGACATAGGTTCGTCACATCTTACAACTTACGCCTAACATGACATACTAACGCAATCCCAGCGTTCGGTATAAGTGGCAGGGGATACATCGCCGTTACGAATTCCCAGCCTACTGCTAGTGCCCTTTATACTTGCTCTATGTAAGTGTGCGAGACTCACTTAACGGGGAAGATTCTCACCAAAATGTACTATTAGTGAGAATTTATCACGACTTAGAGAGGACTAGCGGAGAATGAGTCTTGGCGAGCCCGATAATCTGCCGGGGGTGCAACTTGCCGCCTTCAGTATCAATAAAGTCTGCTTATAAGTCGATTGATACCGAATGAAACGCCTCAGAAACTTGATCTTTGTTTTTTGAGGGGGTTCGTTTTACGTATTTGGGAAACCTAAGGGGCCTATTACAGCTGCTTAATAACCGGTTATAGTTTCCTCGCTGGCTTGTACTAACCTTCCTTCCTTGTTAAGGAGTTTTCAAGAAGTTGAGTGGTGTATTTATATATAAAAAGGAAGTGCAGGAGTTTTGGTGTTCCTTGCGAACAATGCTTTTTCTGGTCCCGTGACGGCAAAGCTGGCCGCAGCGCAGCAGATACCAGGTCTTAGGCAGAAGTACACAGCCTGACATCTAGGTTTTCTCGCTGGGCTTTCGCTGCGCGACCCGCCTACACCGCCTCCCCAGGGCCGGCCGTCATTGACTGGTAGTTGAGATGCTTTCGAGGCGCAGCTTTCAACAGTTTGCGCAGAAAACTTGAGGCTTGGACTTCTCTTTTCTTAGGGAGAGTTTTTTTCCCCGCACGACCTTACTTGTTCTTCGTCTCAATCTACATATCATCGCTCTAAAAGTGCGCAAATGCTACTTTCACCGCCTCCCCTCTCCTTAATTCAGGTTAAATTTAAAAGAGAGCTAATAATATTAAGATTTAAATATTACCTTAGAAGGTTATAAGCGAGAGTTTATTTGATAATATATATATTAAAAAACAATAGTCTTTATAAGGCCAAGGATTTGCCAAGGGTAATGACTTGTTGGTTTCCCTTATTGGGGTCAATATAGTTTGTATTAACTAGGACGACAACGAAGAATGTGGCCAACAGGTTACTTTGATGAAAGATATCTATAAGAGAGTTGATGAGGTCATTGTTTAGCTGGTTGGGCGAGGAAGAGAAACGGTTCCGGCTCTCCGTTTGCTTTACGGCCTTGCTAATGTCACATACGGGCATGATGCAGGATTACTGCTGTCTCACCTCGCCAGGATGAAGGGTTCAGGAGCTATTGGTCTTCGCTTGGTAACACCCTAGTACGCCCCTGGTGGAGCCGTGTTTGGCTTGTCCAGGAGATTCTCCTGGCCCGCAGAGCAGTTGTTGTATACGGCTGGTGGTGTGCAGAATGGGATGAATTCAAAAGGGCTATCCCCACAATGATTTGTTGCCTGGATTATATGGACGAAATCACGGAGGCAAACATTCATGAACAACCCCAGGAGTTAGTGACGTTTCAGCGCAGCATGGCGTTTAAGCTCCGCTTACAAGCAGGAGATACAGCGGACTTGCCACTCCCTGCGGTTATCCAAGAACAAGTTCTCCACAGACTCTTGAGACGGAATCTATGGTTTTCTGGGGATACTAGAGACCTTATCAGGCCGCATCTTGATGCAGGTTGATTACAAAATTACTGCTTGCGAGTTCTATATGCAAGTCTGCCGAGTCCTACATAACAAGTCAAAATCGCTCGATTTCCTAAGCATGGTAGAGAGAAATCGAGCTCAGAATGGGGACTTGGATCTTGACCTTCCTTCCTGGACCCCGACTGGACAGTGAAGACCAATATGAGCACCGTGTATCAGGCATCACACCCCCAGGATGGCCATCGTCAAACTCAAGTCCAGGAGCTTTGTCAGAGCAATCCGCTTTTACCGGAGGATCTACTGCTAATTGTGTATTAGATTTCACATCAAAAAGACTTTGTGTCACAGGATTTATCCTTGATACTATTAAAGACATCAAAGAGCGTTGGAAGGACGTCGATCCTGAGTTCTCAGGAGAGGGAGTTACTCGGTACGGCCACCGAATTTGTTGGCGACCGCCAAGTGCTGAGGTGCAGCTTTATCCCTTCGTCCGGCGAGACATAGTCCACGCTAGCAAGGGGCCCTGGCTCAGACTGTAAAGTCGTACCTTTGCTAATAAACTTATTAGTCATCTATCACCTTTTCGCCCGGAGCCAGGCCCCCTTGCTAGCGTGGACTATGTCTCGCCGGACGAAGGGATAAAGACTGGAGATGTGATCCGTGCTATATTCGGTGGAAAAATGCCGTACATCTTTCTCAATCGCAAAGACTCTTGGACTATTGTAGGGCAGTAGTGAGTGGTATCGCAGCCCTTTCCTATTCAGTGCTAATCATCAACCGCCTGCTTGTGGGAATTATGAATGGCGAAGCTATGAGGGGACTTTCGAACAAAAAATTTACCACACGAAGTTTCATTCTGATATGAACACAACTCAACATAACCAGTCTAGCAACGTTCCACTAATTAGTAAACTACACCTCTCTTACTCAACAGGAAAACATCTCCCAAGATGCTTCCGTTTCTCATCCTCCATCATACACGTTCTGCAGTCAATCAACTAAGCACCTATGTACACCAACTCTACAAATCTCAGTCCTCGTCCTCGCACCGATCCAAAAGAACCCTCCCTTCTCATCAACCCCATCCGAGCAAGCTTTCCCTCCATTATGCCAAGCAGTCGCATCCGCTACTTCTGCCATGTCGTCGTGCCACTTTTGATAAGCTATGCCGACCTCTTTCACTTTCTCGTTGGCTTCTCTCAAGGTACTGAAAATACCGTGAACTTTCAAACCAGGCTCTGGGCCAGTATCAGGTCTGGCGACTCCAACCATTGCCGTCTCTGCAACGATGAAGATCTCTTGTCCAGACTGAACGCTTCGTAAGCTAGCTGGAGCTTGTCCCGTATTCTCATCTCCAATCTGGACAAGCATTCGAGTGGACGTGCCCCTGACGTTCTCTCTTGCTTCTTCGATTTTACGGGTTGCTTTTTCGAGTGTATTAAACAGGCCGTGGATTTGAATTGATGCTGTATTTTCGTCTATCGTTGTGGGAATGGCGCTCACGAGAAAGAGTTGTGTCGAGTATGGTGCATATGCTTGTAGTTCGGCAGCATCTGGATCGAGCAGACAGGCTGAATTGATTAGCATAACTCAATGTACCAAGAGGGGGTCGGAAGGCTCTTACTGGAATGGATTTGGGGCGGATGTGCTACTCTGTTGAAGCAGTGGTTAGCTATGCTGACTTTAAGACTTCAACACTAAGTCGGAAAGAGCTCAAACCTGAAAGCCAATTTCTTCTTCCTCAGGGTGTACCACGTCGATTACCCTCTTGTAAGCAGATACATGCGCAGCACCTGTAGCAGGATCCGAGCCATCCATCTTAAACTCTCGCAATCCGCCCCAGGATAAGGTCCCATCAGACCTCTCTGTGCATTTCGAACTGCAAAGCTGAGCAGCATCCTCTCCACGCCAGCCAAACATACCGAACAGCTGCCTTATCTTCTCCGCATACGCACTCGCAACCTCTTTCACCTTGTCATTTGCTTCCTGCACTGTATCGTAGACGCCTTCGAGATCGGCCTGCGGATCCCCGTTGAACAGGTTGGTGTCCTTGACTTCCGTCCAAACATTCAGGACCACGAAAACTTCCTTCCTCATATCGTGCCCATTCGATTGTACCCGAGTCTTCGAGACTTTACAGTTTATCAGATCTTCCAAGATCGGTGGCCGAAGTGCGGGAGGGAGGTGGTTGAGGGGGGAGAGTTGCTTCGTCCCCATCTTCGTGCCGACCCAGAACGCTGTGCCGTCACTCCGGACACCTTGCTCCTTGGTCTTACCTCCATTGCGCAGCTCCAGAATCTTGGACCATTCGGAGTCAGGCTGAATCGATGCGGTCTTCTCCATTAACAAAGAAGTCTCTTCCTTAAAGTGGAGGGCTCTGTGTCGAACGTTCTGGTTTGCGGCGAACAGGGAGGAGTAGACGTCGATCCTGCCGAGTTGTGCAAGTTTCTCGTTAATTCCGCAGAGGGCTACGACATAGAGCTGCTGCTCATTTGAAGGAAATATAGAGGTCGACATATTGTAGGCCGTTAATGAATGTTCGTGGAGCAAGAGCGTGGATTCCTTAGGCGTGAAATGCCTCCCAACCACTCTCCGACAAAGAGGCTAATTCAAGAACACAACCTCACCATCTCCAGTATAATTTCTCAAGGCCCTTTCTTCAGAGCCGATAAACGTTTTCTAACCGTTTCCAAAACGTTTACAGAACCAATACCACATATCACTTCTCTCCAGCTCCCGCTCCCCAACCACTAACTCAAATATAACAAGACATTAAGGATCAGCATCACCCAAGCCTCTGCTGAAAAGGTTAAAAACAGCTCTGGAGTTTTCTCGAACAATGTTACTCTTCTAGCATCACGAGCTCTCTCTTCGCACCACTTGTTCCCCTAACAGACTCGAGCAAGAGCCCTCAGCTCTCCAGCTATGATAACACCCACCCAAGCCATGTTTAGACATGGCGAAGCATCATTGTGAATGAAACAGAGTTGTCTCCTTGCATCTCCCTCTCGCAAAGAAAGTGATCGAAAGCGTCTTGGTGGTCATCCGAAACCACGTGACCAAAAGCACCCAAAACCGGAACCACACCTATTTCCTCTACCTTACCCGTCGTCGCACCTTTCGACAATGGGACTCGGGGCCTGGACCTCACTTTGTCTCAGCACCGCGGAAGAACCTGTCAGATTCATGAGTGCAACGATTGTGCCAGCAACAGCTGGACGTTTACGAACGGTGCCGCCTGATCTCACCTCCCTCCCTCCTGCCATTCGTTTATCGTCCCCTCTACCAACCACTACTCACTCCATCTCCTCACCACTCTCAATCCCGAGCGCTTGCCCAAGAAGCTCCGCTTTAGCCGTCAATGTACCAGGCTATGCTGATAAATCACATGATCACTCAAAACAAGTCAGTAAAAAGGGACAGTTTTGGGTTGCCATGGTCAAATGTCATTATTCGCAATGTATGTGTATTCGCCAGTAGAAGCCATCGTGATTTGCAGATCGAGCAAGCGGCCCCGAAGGACCCCTCACCCTCACCACTATCTACCCAGCAACCACCCAGCATGCTATCATAAACGCAGCGCGCTTTGCTATGCTCCCTTCCCATCCCCAAATGCAATTATCACATCCCCACATCCACAGTGCGAAAAGAAAAACGAGAGAAAGTCATGCGATGGAAAAGACCTCCCCAGAAGCTGCGACCCATTTTCTACCCCCGGAGTTGAGTGCCAAGTGTGTCGTGCCATATCCATGATGCCTGAAAGTGCGCCGTGCCGCTGTTCCAAGTCGAATGCCACATTCACATCTGACTACCCATCCCCAATGTTCACCCCCTAATCAACACCCCCGGACGTCCCCTCATCCACACAATCGAAAAGCAAGTAAAGAAACAAGGAAAAAGAGATAGGAAATCGTGCTCTGCAAAACATATGTATCTCGGAAAGAACAGAGGGATCTGCTCTGGATGCTCTTGACGAATGATGTGGAGAACGTCGTCGAGGATGCAAACGAGCTTGTGTGACCATGTTCCTGCTTCGTTTCGTGACCAAAATGTGACCGGCGATGTCGAATAACTTGGGCGTGCGTATCCGATCGATGTTAATGCCGTAGTTGTTCCATTGTTGCTCCGAAAATTGGATGTCATGACATCGGCATGCCGTTCGATTACCTTCGACCTTGCCGACGATGCTCACTCGGGTGTGAGTTGTCCTGCAGAAGTCGAAGCTGCTCGAGCCATATGTGAAGATCCATGAATTCGAAGAGTGGTAAGAAAAGAGAGCATTCCAGAATGAGATGAGTTTTGGTTATAAATCGGGCCAGTACCAGTCTTCCACAAGACATTCAGGTATGGTCAGCAACGGAGTTGAGATTAAGTAAGACGAAACTGCCGCGAGTCGAATATCGAGAGTCGAGATCGGTCAAGGAGAATCGCCAAAGGAAAATAATCAATACCACTGCTGCCCAGTCTGATCATCCCGCTTCGGCCGGTAAGGACCAGATGTATATCCAGGGCCAGTTGCTGCACCTTTCGAGGCAGAGCGCAGCCTATTTTCGGAGACTATAGCGTCAGCCATCCAGTCAGCATACTGTTCTCCTCGCGGCCAGCGTCATCGAAGCACACTAAACGCGCCGAGGAAAATCCCCTTACAAGGAACCGGGCTAGCGAGACACTCACATCCTATCACTTCCACCGACGGCTCTATTGGTATCGGGAGTGTCAACACCAGCTCCACTGGCACCACGCTCCATGACCTTGCGGGCGCGGGATCCGGAAATGGCTCCTGGCTTGGATGCACTGGAGGCGTGCTGGGGGGTCGGTCCACCGGCAGTGGCAGCATTGGTACGGGTACGGCCGGGCTTCTCGTCATCATCCTGGTTGGGCTGTTGACCGGCGGCCTGGGCAATGGCTTGGGCATTCTTCTGGTACTTGTAGACGGTCCAATCGAAGACATAGTCATACTGGAAACCCTCACGGACGAAGAGATCGCGGAAGATCTTTCGGAGGTAAGAGTAGTCCGGCTTGTCATCAAAGCGGAGGGAACGAGTATAGTTGAGGTAGATGGCAAACTCGTTGGGGAAACCTCGGCAGAGAACCTCAGTGGGAGTTGTCATCTTCTTCTCCATGATGCGGTCATACTTCTGCTTCTTGGTAGCAGCCTTGAGACCTTGCCATGGGAGGGAGCCACGGCAGAAGTACAACATAACGTATCCGAGAGACTCCATGTCGTCGCGGCGGGATTGCTCTACAGGAAGAATTAGTCTTTCAATGCTCAGGCATATGCAGGGTTTGCAGGGACGTACCGACGCCCAAGTGGGTGTTGATGGAGGCATAACGAGCAGTTCCGGTCAAGTTCTTGTTCTCCCTATAAGGGATGTGGAAGTGGGTCTTGGGGTCACGGTATTTCTTGGCCAATCCGAAATCGATGACATTGACCTGGTTGCCGCGCTTGCCGATGCCCATGAGGAAGTTATCAGGCTTGATATCACGGTGGATGAAGGACTTGGCGTGGATGTACTCGATGCGGGAGATGAGTTGATCGGCCAACAGAAGAACGGTCTTCAAGGAGAACTTGCGGTTGCAGAAGTTGAAGAGATCCTCCAAGCTAGGGCCGAGGAGATCAAGAACCATGGCATTGTAGTCACACTCGGTACCGAACCAGCGGACAAATGGGATACCGACACCACCAGCGAGCGACTTGTAGACACGGGCCTCATATTCGAGTTGGGGGTGCTTGGCCTTGACCGACTCAAGCTTGATGGCAATCTCTTCACCAGAGATGATGTTGGTGCCGAGGTAGATATCACCGAAGCTGCCACTTCCGATCTTACGACCGATGCGGTACTTGTTGCCGACGCGAAGATCCTGCCGGAGAGACATGTCAGTTCATATTTGTCAAAGAAGTCATGAGCAGCCGTGATGTGAGGGGTGAAGTTGGGAATGGTGTACACTAGCACGAGGCTGTGGCCAAGATCAAAGGCGACGCGGACATCTTCTTGATCTCGACCCCAAACAGCACCAGCGTGTGTGATAATGGCAAGAAGGCGCTCGCAGAGGCTGAAGAAAGGGAGTATAAACCAGAGGATTAGATTTCGACTTGGAAGCGGGTGGATTCACCATAGTAGTCATATTGAGGTTGAACTATGGACTCTGGGTATCGGGCTGTCCGATACGAGAGTCGAGTCGTTGGGTATGGGTTGTGTGCGGGCGATCGATGGAGTAGGTCAGTACGGGAGGTGTTGTTGCTGGGAGGGATAGGATCTGTGATGAAGAAATTTGTCAGTCGGTGAGCTGTTCAATCAGGCTGCCAAACACGAGCGGTGTGATTGATAGGCGTCGTAAGTGGCCTGGAGAAGGCGAAAAGAAAGCAGCCTGCTCGGGACTGAATGGAGTGTAGAGGAGCAGGTCGGCCGATGCTGTCGAGGCATGCGTTGGGAGGAGGGGAATGTATCCGGTACGTACCTATCTGTGCCCAAGGGTGAGGGAGGGACTTTGGTTGCAGATCCCGACCGTGGACGGTTTCGTGATCCGGGTGGTCGAAAGCTGCCGTAATCAGGGACGGCGGAGGACGTTACGTGACTCTCTCGACCGCTCGTCGTGGGCTGGGCTTCAAGAGATCAATGATCACGCGTGGGAGAGGATGTCGGTGGGTTGGTGATGGCGGGGAGGAGTCGTCGATTGAGGATCGAAGAGTTCCAGCAGAGATGGTGTTTCTCGCTTGGGGCTAGCGTCTCTTGGGTGGCGCTTTCCCTTTTCGGGCGGGACTCAAATCAATGGCAGTGAATGGGTCAATGGGAGGGCCAGCGAGTCGGCAGAGTTGGAGAGATCGTCGCCCCTGCAATCACAGGAATAAATAGACCACGACGGCGCCGTTGGAAATGCCTTTGTCAATGCCGCGCCAGGCCGGAGATTATTATTATGGGAGAGCCTCAAGTTAAGTTTCCCATTATCGGGACGATCATTTATTTATTGTGTGCTCTCTGTGCACACAACACCTCGCCGTCGCTCTCGGCCTCCCCCATTCTTGCATCCTGCTGCTGGCAAGGCCGCCCAAGTGGTTCGCATATGTTGCTCCGCTGCTGTGGCCATGGCCGTCTCGCCGTCTCGCCGTCTCGCTCAGGCTGCTTGGTCTTGGAAAGCCTGCTCTGGAAGCCTGAAAGAGGGGCAGGGAGCAAATGGCAGGCCGAGGGCAGCAAAGGGCGCACATCCAGCTGACAGCCAGCAGCCGTCCCCTCCTGTCCCTCCTGTCCCTCCTTGCCCCCTCTCGCCCCCTCTTTCTTCCTGCTCCTGCCTGCCGACCCTCTCACGCCTCTCCCAAGTCACCGAAGCCCGACGGTGACGCCAAAACTTCACAGCCTCGCCGCCCAAGCAGCCCAACATCCAAACCCGCGCCCCCAGCCGCTGGCTCCGCCCTCTTCCACAGACTCCGGCCAGCTGCGAGTGCACGCGATACTTGATATCCCATACAGATGAGGGAGGGTTCTGGGATCATAATACTTGCAACGAGAGGAGAGAGAATCGCTGGATAGGGGCATCAATCGTCAATATCCATGGCACCCGTCGCCAAGGCATGATACGCACAGGTTACTGTACTACTAAGTGGAGGCATTCGTTTCAAGGAGTCTCGGGCCTGGATTCGCCTCATCCATTCATTGCGCGATTAATAACTCCAGTCTCCAGCCGGCGGGCACGAGCATCGAGTCGACTCGTGCTTCATAATTCTTCGTCAGACGCTTTCCAACCGTGGCGGAAGTCATTTGACAGGCCGATGTCCACCGTCACCGTCACCGTCACCGTCAACCTGTGACTGCACGACGGTGACGTGAAAAATACAGGCTCTTGTTACCAGTAGAAGTCGTTGCTTCTTCCTTGCTGTAGCCTCCGCATTTGCCTTGCTGCTGAACACTCAGCGCGCAGCCGTCCCCGTACGGACGGGGGTCCAGCTGCAAAAAGTCGTGCTGAGTCGAGACCGCCCAAATACAGAGACCGCTCCCTCCAATGGCCGCAATCCCAAGCATTCGTCGGCATCAATGGCGGCATTGGGCCTCCTCTTCGTACTCACCGTTATCCAAAATGTCAACTGAACTCCAGTCGGGCCGTTGGGATCCAAGAAAACGAGACGCCTGCATAAAGTTACTGTACCGCAATCAGCGCTCCTACACAACATCTCCCCCGTCCCAGACAAAATCCCCCCACCCCTCCAATCATCACCGTCATCCCTCACGATCCCCTCATCCTCATCAGCCTCTCGCGGTGCCTCAACCTCCTTCCCGCATCCAACGTCGTACCGTCAAACTACTGCGTCAAAAATCCCACCCCGTCCCTCCAATCACCAAAATCCATCAGAAAATGTTGCCTCTCCGCATCCAATGAAACCAGGAAACTGGGCTGCCAACACTCCAGCCTCACTCTTCTCACCCATACGGATGGGTCCCCACGAACGCTAGTCTGCAAACAGCTCACTGTGCATCAATAGCTCCGCCGCCCCTCCCATTGATTCACCGAATATCAAGAACGAGACGATTCGACACCAAATATGACAGATATTCAAGCCTTCTTATCATCACCAAATGATAAGAATATCCCCGTTACTGTACCTCATGTTCAGCATTTGCCCGACCCTAACTCGAACTCTCGGCACCTGTGACGGCAGTGGCTTCGCCTTCCTCGCTTCCCCGTGAATCCTCAACAGCTCCCAGCAACACCTGATCCCATCGAACACGGAATTTATAAATAGCCGCATTGAAATCAATTCTCCGGCACAGCAGTGAGCTTATCTTAACCTCAATAACAACACCCGAAATCCTTTAAATTTCAATACGAGGCCGGAGGTTAGCGTAGAAAAGCATAAATAACAGCGGGGCGGAGCCCTGGCATAATTGAGATGCGACAGCACTGACAGAAAAGAGAGACTGGGCGGAGCGGACACCATTTACCGCTCTTGGATGGCATTCAGCTTTATCTGCCGAGTACGGAAGTTTTTGTCGGGTGTCTTTAATGCTCATCCGCTTTGTTTGAATTGTTTCTTGGTATGAGGAAAAGTGTGCGGGGATCTTGAAGTCGAGAATCACGAGATGCTTGCTTTGGAATTCAGCTCTGCAATCGAGCCTCTTCGAAGGAAGAACATTTGGGAAGGGGTTTTCGAAGTGCAAGTGCGATCAATTATCATTTCTATTATTGACAGGTAATGCATTGCAGTTTTCTTTGACGACTGTCTGATACGAGTTGCAGTCGTAGCCCTCCTCGGTTCCAAGTTTGTTCTTGGAATTGAATTTAGCACATCGTCACTAAATCTTCTTCTTCCTCATTTCTGCCTTTCAATTCTTTAACTGTTTTCCAAGGCAGTAACTATTTTCGTGGTCCAATTACCATGCCATCAATACATCCCGCCCCTGCGAAGCTGGGAGCAATGGATTTGGCCTCGACCCTCTCCGAAACCCCGAGATCAGTCTGTAACTCTCTTTTTGTTCAATCCTCGATCAGGAGCGAAACCCTCGCAGTCTTGCCTATCAGCGGTTTCCATCAAGAGTGTCTTCTTAGGAGACCCACTCGATGATTTCCAGAGAATTTCGCACGGGAGCAACGATGAACGACAATCGCGAACGGGGCGAAGAGTCACAACGCTTCAAAATATCGGGAGGGTTCCTTTTTAGAAAGCACTTCTGTCTTCGCAACTGTACACCACATGCGGTAACGCAATTCTGATGTCTGGTTCGAACTTCTCTTCCTGTTCCAGATCCACATCTTGGATTCAGGGGCTGTTCGGTCACGTGCCAATCACCGTTCACCCCCCTTTTTCGGAAACCAAATGCACTTCCAATTTCAAGCAACAGTACATAAGTCACAGTCACAGCCTCCTGGCTCACAATTCAATGCTAGTGGTCTCGGTAATACTACAACAAAGTATATGCCAATATTGGATCACCCTCGGTAGTGCACAGTGTGAGAAATGAGTAGAGTAGAGTAGAGTAGTGGGCCCTACTCATATTCTACTCAAATAAATTTCTCACTACTCATACTCTACTCAATACTCTACTCAACTACTCTAGAATATTCTAGAGTAGTTGAGTAGTGTGCACGTGATATTACACGTGATATTACACGTAATACGCTAGCCTAATTAGGTAAGGCTCCGGAGTGGCCCGAGTCTAGCGCCACTGCACTACCCAATCAAGTAGTGGCGAGGCTTGGTAAGTAAGGTAGAACCTTAATATATTTATAGGCTTCCTCAGCTATTAAGGGCAAACTCTTCTCTCAAGGTGCTCTTATTATCTAAATTATATAATAGACTTAATAAGAGTACTATTAAGATAATATCTTACTTAAAAAGCTAGGGATTATTTAAAGAAAAATAAGAAGAAGTAAAAAGAGAAGGAAAAAAGAAGGAAAAGAAAGATTCCGAGAAGGGAAATCTGTTTTTTTATAGAAGAAAAGTAGTATTTAAGTAGCCTTTTATAAGCTCTAGCTTAAATTATACAGTGCTGCTTAATAGGTACCTTATTTATTTATTAATAATTAAATAAATATTAATTTATTACATTCACGTGACTTGCACGTGACTACTCTTGAGTTACTCTAGAGTAGTACTCTACTCTACTCTACTCAAGTACCATATTACGCTACTCAAACTCTACTCTACTCTACTCAAGACTACTCTAGAGTAGCTTGAGTAGCTTGAGTAGTTTTTGCTCACACTGGTAGTGCAAAACATTGCACAGATTGCGCATTTGGAACCACATTTTTAGAGTATATTTCCCCGGACTCAACCTCTCCACCAACGCAAATTGATCCAAAAAGGCTACTTCCCCGTTTCTCAAATCTCCATTCCCTATCCTAGAATGTTTTCTGTTCTCCTCCTCCTCCCGTCCGCACAGTTGATCGTCGAATTTTCTGGCTCCTGAAGCACCAATCATTCAATCCACGACTTCAGAATCCCACCATAGTCCAACTGACCTCTCTCTGGGGTGCTCTGCCTCTCATTCTGAGCCTGGTCTCGGCATCTGCAATTGACCGCCGTCAATCAGCAGCGCCGACACCGAGCTCGGCGTTGATCCAAACCACCACCAAAGCCGAGACTCTGAACGGCCTCGCAGTCCTGGATGCAGACACCGTGCCTCGATAAAATTGAAAAAAAAAAAAATTTTTAAATAAAAAAAACTTAATTGTCACGGTTACGGAAGTTAATATAAAAAACCAATTTGGTTTTCGGCCCGGATTTCGGCGGATCACGATGAACCGGAGGCGCGTTGGGAGTCCACCCCTGGTACTCTTCTTTACTCCAGCACGGCTTGTAGCAGTCTGAACACATTTCAAAAATTGCAGCTTGATTGTACAGTTGTCTGATAAGTGTGAATGCTGGGTTCGGTTTTCAAGTCTAGGCAATTAATGAATTATGAAGCATTGGTGATTTAGGCAAGGTCGAAGAGCAGCTTTCCGTTACGTCAAATTTCCAATGCCTTCTTTCATCACGTCCGGGCCGAGCCCTAATCACGTCCCTTCTCTCACTTCTTCTCCTCCGCCGACGCATTCTCGATCTGCCTTGTCGAGAATCTTCGAGAAGATGGTGGCCGGAGCGATGTACGCGGTCGATGGTTTGCACAACGGGCAAAAAGTTAGTTGCCAAACCCGTACGTGTCCTAGATGTGGACAACGAGCAGCAGGGGCGATGTCCAGGGGCTCATAAGAAGTGAGGGCATGACCAAGAGGGCACAAGCAGTGGCGATATCCGCGCCGCACCGATTCCTGCTGAGCTGGTGAGCGGCGCCGGCAAGAACAATGCACAGGATGCACTCGAGGGCCCATGAGAGAACGGAGAGTTTATCGTAGAGACCTAGATCAAAATAACAGCTGCCGTGCGGGTAGAGCGTCAAGCTTGTGGGCTTAACTACGAGGATGTCTATGAGCTAGTGTAGGATGGAAGATGCGGTGCCGAGAAGATTGGCTTCTTTGCCGAAACCCATGAGGTGGTGACACCCGACCCAGCCGGGAATGCATGCTCACACGACCATCATTGAAGAGAAAGAAGAATCAAGACACTTGCCTACACCTTTTAAGGCAGCATTCTCCGCCAAGACTTGAGTTTGCCGCAATGGTCAGCGTCCTGAGGTGGTTTAGAAGGGGATCAACTGGGGTGATTGGTCACAATGGCGTTCAGATTGAACATCATGTCCCCAACGCACATGTCAGTGGGATTGCACGCAAGCTTTCGTTGGATTTTGGCCATTGCTTGTAAGTACTTGCACCAAACCTAAAAACAGCTGCTTTCCAAATTTCTGATATGGTGCTAGATGATCGTAGCCATCCAGCAGTCAGAACCTACATTTCTATCTCGTTCAGAGTAGTTAACCACCCCTTTTTGTGTACACCAACCCTCGCTGATGCAGCAGCCCCTGGGTTGCGTCGCTGGTCTCCCTTCACTCCTCGATAAGGCTCGAGGGCTCGAAGATGGCGAATTGGACGCAGAAAGCACGGCAAGCTTGCCTCAGGATGTCTGGAACTCGTTTGCTTTTCTCATCCTTGCTCTGAAGTGATGGTTGCACTCTCTCGAAGTCGAGGGTGATGGAACACTGTATTGGACCATGAATAACGCATGTTCTGGGTCAGTCCGCGAGTGTCTTGAATCTCGCTATGATCATTTTCTTTCCCTATGGTTTCCAAACGTGTGGATGCAAACGCTATGACTCACCTCTGGACGTTCGAGGTGGTTTTTACTACGAAGATGGAGGTGCTGGAGACTGTCTTTGCCGAGAGCTTGAAATCCTGCGATCTTTTCAATTATGTCCCGCCGGAGGACATCATTGAACTCTCCACGCTGCTATGCCAAGCTATGCAGTGTCTGGTCCAGGACAGCATGAAGCTGTACGGACCTGCGTCCACATCACTGCGCTCTGGACTGCGAAGACCTCTTTCAAAACTACTGGGTCAGGCTGTCGCGATCGTCTCGACTGGTGTCAAGTAATGAGAGAGCGTCTTTTGCGCAAAAGCTTTTTAGTTATGGAAAGACTTAGAAGTGGCGGGAGAAGCACATTTGCAGAGAGAGGCGAGACAAGCTACTCGTAATGGTGTTTAAATCACACTTAAGGGTCGGAAACTATGTAATAGCACCTCCCAAATAGCGTGAATCGCTACACCCAATCTTTCTTCCTCCCTTGGACAAGGGACTGCTTTTCGCCCCCACCACGACCTCCGTCATTGACTCCTTCTACGCAGTTAGGAAGGATTTGGTCTGAGGGTGCGAGGTTATTTTAGCCTATCTGCAGCTAGCCGAGAATACGAGTACCTCTCGCCGTGTCAGACAATGGTCACTTGATACCTTGCGGGATAAAGTTCAGTTCGCAAATAAGCAGCGGCGAAATAAAGCACCCGGGTTTGTCAATAGCCTGACGTGGTGTGACCATGACGGCAGCCGAGTTGAACTTGTGCATAATGTTGCAACAGCGAAGTTCATCTTCCAGAGTCTTAGAGAACGAATGGCAGAGAATTAAAACCAAATATTTTATTTAGAATCTCTCCCTACTTCTATCAGAAGAGAGGTGAGAGGTCTTAGGTGGCGTTTCGCTTCCAGAAGCTAGGGTGTAGGGGAGCCTCTTCTTCGCACACGCTTACATGACATCAATTCTTACGACACACGGCATCCTACATCTTCTCGATGGACCATCGCTTGGTGTTACCACTTTTCACTCACACCGCTTTCACTCCCACAGCTGGTGGACATCTTGTCAGATGATATGCTCAATACGAGCCTTGGCATGACAACGTGACCCCAGCTTTGGCACCCTCTCTATAAATTCAAAGATAGATGACTACCCTCCTCTTCAATGACTCTGTTTAATTTTAACCTGTTCTAATTCCTAAAGTCTGAAAAGAACAACCAGAGTTTTCAAAATGCAGCTCACACTCCTTCCCTTCTTCCTCCTCGTCAACCTCCCCTTCCTCCTCGCTGCTCCAGTTACCGACGCCGACCCACCGTTTGCCTACGAACAGCTAACCTTCATCTTCGCTGGCGGGCCAGCATCTTATACTCTAACATTCCCCGCAGACGGAAATATGTATCCAACGAGTACCTCCCCTCTCCCCTTTCCCCGTCTCAATCTCCTTCCTCTTGCCCACGAGCCTTCTCGCACCCCCTTCCCCCCCCCCCACAAACAAGCACTAACAACCTCTAGACAACGACCTATCCGTCTCCCTCATCGCCCCTGGCACCTTCCCCGCCTACTACGAATGCAACTTCTACACTCCCCACGACGCGACCATCGTGCTAACGGGCATGTCGTCCGCAGGCAGCAACCTTGCTGTTGGGCCGCCGCAGCCGATTACGGGCGTGGCTTGTATGGCTACAGGAGCCGGTGGACAGTGTTTGCCTAATTATGGTGAGTATTCAACCCTTTGAAGGAGAGATTTGGGAATCGAGAGAAGAAAGTAGAAGGCTGATTGAGGAATTCTGTAGCGACGTGCGAGTGGTCAGGACAGCATGGGACGTTTTTGGGGAATTGCTGTAGTGGGTATTGTGCCGCGACGAAGTGTAGGCCTACGAGTTGAGCGGGAAGAAGGTTTGGGAAAATGGTGGAAAGGATTTTGGTAAATTTTCTTTCCTGGATGGTTTGAAGGCAATGTTTTGGACACCATGGGATTCTGGCCAAGGATTCTCTTTCATCGCCTAGGGCTTGTCCTTTGCGGCGAAAAACGTTGAAATCTACTTGTTATTTCTTAGCGAACAAATGGACAAATAATCGTGCTCCATGTTCTTCTTAAGGTCTTGAAGTCTACAGTGTTCGGCATTAGGTTGGACCTACCCAACCTACACCCCTTATAGGTAGGTAACCTTACCTAATTTGAGAGCTGTAGGTAGGTTAACCTACATACAAATTTTGATAGGCCGAATAGGTTCAACCTATGACCTATACCAAACCTAAACCTAAATAAATCCTTTAGGTAAGTAACCTACGGTAGGTTACCTAGGTTGGACCTATGAAACTTAACCTAATGCCGAACACTGCTTGAAGATGGAAAAGGTGAGATTGCGAGACCTTAGCGAGCTCATTCAAGAACAAAAGGGTACAATACAGTTCTTTTCTTACACACCAACTCCTCGAATTCTAAGCTCTCGCCAAACTTCGTTACGCGTCTCAGCGGACGGAGTTGGTGATTAAGGAATACTGATATATAAGACTGTCTCTCTCTCCTGAGACCAGGCGTGGACAAAGAAGTAAGAGCATACTCCGTTGGAAGTTACTTGTGCCACGTGGATGGCGCCTGCCTCCCAACGTGGCTGAGCCGAACAATCTCTCTCTGCCGTTTCACCGTTCGTCTGTCAACCCCATTCCTTTTCTTCCATCATCACTGATACAAACCCCACCGCACAAGATGGACACTTCCAATGCCTCAATCGCTGAAACCGACAGTCCCATGAAGCCATATGAGTACCAACCAATCGACGACCCCAAAGGCAAGATCAGAATCCTCATCCTCTTGCCGCCAGCCTCGTCTGATGACCCCGAACTGCGATGCCATCTCACGACCGCGGAAATTTCAGACAGTCCATCATATGAGGCTCTCTCTTATTGCTGGGGGACTGAAGCGTTAACTGAGAGGATTCATCTTCCCAGTGGGACATTGGCGATCACTAAGAACTCGGCAACTGGATTGAAAAGGTTGCGATATCGTGACCGGCCTCGCCATCTATGGGTCGATGCTGTGTGTATCAATCAGCAGGATGATCAAGAGAAAGGCCATCAAGTTGCTTTCATGGCACAAATCTTTCGGAATGCAGAGTGCGTTTCGGTATGGCTAGGTGAAGGCAATGCCGAAATTCATGCTGGAATCGAAACCATTAGAAGACTTGCCGACTCAGCTTGGAAATATGGTCTACAATCCGATCGACCTTTCTTTTATGCCGAGCAACTTTTGGGGAAATTATGGGATAAGAATAATGGAATATCAGCTGCGCTGCTCCGGCTTTCATGGGATATCGACTTTACCTCACTTAACGCATTCTTCGCCCAGGCCTGGTTTGATAGACTTTGGATCGTCCAGGAATTTGTATTGGCATCACGAGTTGAAATCCTTAATTGTCACGACTTGTTATCATATGAGGAAGTCCTACTAGCGGTAGCTCTCGGCTTTCTGCTTGAAAGGCATCCGACTACACAACGTCTATCTGCAACGCAATTCTTCAAGACTGTCTACCTATTTAACGATAGGGAGGATTTTCACAGAAACAAACTAGAGTTCGACCTACTGGATGGGCTGTGGTTCCATGGTCGACGACTATGTACACTTGACCTTGATCGTGTCTACGGAACACTCGCTTTGGTATCCAAGGGGCCAGGATTAGACCTGGAGATAGACTACAGTATAAGCGTTGAAACGCTTTATATTCGACTGGCCTTGGAGTATCTAAAGAATGGAAATCTCGACATTCTTAATTATACTAGTGGTTATTCCAAGAAAACCCCGGCTATTGGAATCAGCCCGAGTTCTGGGTACGTTCCGGGGCCGACACTCCCATCTTGGGTCCCAGACTGTAGGTCAACTTGCGCCCTGCACGGATTCTATATATTCCCCAATCGACTATTTGTATTACCAGTTCAAAGATATTGAATGAAATCCCTTTTAACTCCAAATATTTTCATCATGCTAAATCAAAGCGAAAGCTGACGACTCAATTTTTCCAGGGAGACACGAGCGCAAGGGAACGTCATTTTTGGACACAGAACCCCCATTTCTAGCAGCGACAAAATTATCACCCAAAGTCTATTTCGAAAACTTTAATACCTATAGCGTGGGATTTGACGGTGTTTGTGTCGATATAGTCGACATTTCGATTTCCTTAACAGAGGAGATCCCGCTAGATTCCACACTGGGGTTCCAACGGGCAGTAGAAAGGGTTCGGTTGTTCGGAAATGCTTTCAGCAGCAGGACGACGACGAACTCTTATCCAATGGGGGAAGATCCAAAGTTGGCTTTTGCCCGATGCATGCTCCTGGACAATAGGGATACCGAGAGTCTGATCAGGTTAGGTAAGACAATCAGTCCCGAAGCCATGCTGAAAATGTGGGAAGACTGGTATGAGTGTCTTGTGGATAACAATGCTCCTTCTCAATCCAATATGGAATGCTCTACCGTGGCGCTTAAGGCATTGCGCGAAAAGCATCGGGCATACACCACCTCGATCTTAAATATATCTACAGGGCGGACATATATCATTACCAAGTCTGGATATATTGGAATTGGTCCTGGCTTCGCTGAAGCAGGTGACGCGATCTGTATTTTCGACGGTGCGCAAACCCCTTCTATTCTTCGAAAAGTGAGCGGCAACGAGTTGGTACCCGATGGACTTCCAGCGACTGGACAGAAAGATCCCGACCAAGATCGTGAAAGATGGAAGATTATTGGAGAGTGCTATCTTCACGGGTTTATGAATAATGAGGTGGTGGATTCTGAATGGCAGGAGAAGAGACGGCGGTTCTGGCTTGTTTGAAAACTAGTTGCCAGTTCCCTGTTACGTGCGCGTCCTTGTTTGATTTACAGCGCTGTTTTATCTGGATTGCATACGCCTTCATGCTCTCAATTTGCACGATTCAGTTTCTCACACTATTTATGTAAGCTCTATCTTCGTGTTGCACTCAGTCAATCGCATCAATTCAGCTTGACAGCAGTGTTTTTAGTTTGCCCGCCTTTCATATCTTATGTAGGAAAGAAGAGGAAGGGAATAGTCCTGGGAAGGAAGAGGAAAGAAAAGAATTGAAGGGCCTAGGAAAGGCAAGCCGAGGAGAGTCTTAAAAGGGGAAAGGAAGAGGGAGGAAAGTAGTCCAGTATTCTTAAGCGTCCCCCTTTAAAGTTTTACCTCGCGATTCTTATAAACCGCTCCCCATCATTTAACTAGCTTCTTAATAGTTTCGCCTTCATTCCTAGTTTCTATTAATTCTAATTCAATTAAATTATCGTAAGAATTATCCTTATTTTTGTATAATAATTTAAGAAGTAAGAGAAGGAAGAGATCCCCCCTCTTCCTTATTTATTACTCCTTTAACAATATGCCGCAACACCCTTCCCTTCCCTTCCTAGCGATTACGGAAGGAAAGGCGTATCTAAGCCCTAGGAAAGGAAGAGGAAAAGGAAGAAGCTAGATTTACTTGCAAAAGGAAGGGTAGGAGGGGAAGGCAGGGCCGGGGAAGGCGAGGAAAATGAGAGCACAGCTGAAAACGTGAATCTGCTGCTCTTAGCGAGGAGCGAGACGCAATAGGTAAAAGATCTGAATTCCATCCTCATGTCATATCGATCGCTCTATTATTCAGGAGCGGCCCTTCCATCTACCCTACAATATGCATGCCGCGAAACACACACAAAGAATCATATTTTACATTATCTCTTTCATTCACCATCCCATTCTCTCCCCCTTCTCTCCATCTCCCTCCTCTCAATCTGACACTGCCACCAATAAACTAGCTCGCCATCGATCAATCAATCATCATATGCATCATCCAACCCCAGCAGTGACTCCCAATTCAATGTCAATCACCGACCTCGCACTCAAAATGAAGACTAGAAAATTGCGACCGGTAGAAGACTCCAACTAAGACCCTAGAAGGACAAAACGAAGGAAGTCCTGTGGAAAAATTGAATGAAGAGATATCGAATCCTGAACCGAAAAAACGCCAGAATACCATGAATCTTGTAGTGTGTGTTGAGCGAGTGCGAGAAGACCACCGGTATGATCCAAATGGTATATGCAACAGCAATCCTGGAACCCCCACTCTCTTTCGTTTACTCAACTCCCCAAGCCCTATCCTCGGCTTGCCATTTATGATTTTCGTGGATGGAGAAGAGGATCAGATCAGATTGACCTGGCTCTTCCCAGCCGCACCCATCCCAACCTCACTTGGGTTCATCTCCCTGGACCCCGCTAACCCACCAGGCGAGATCTCACTATTACTTCCCTTTCGACTCCTCGCAACCTCTTCCTCAGCATCAAGTCTCTTTCTCCAGTCAGCAAGGCTGCCACTCAAGCCATCACCCGCATTTGATGCCGCGAGCGTATCGTTGGCTCCACGAGTAATCAGTGTTCGCTCTTCGAACTCAAACGCATTGCTGAGTCTATAGTTCTTGTTTGTGTTCTCCCAGTGAGACCGCAATGTCTCAAGCTCATTGGCAAGGCTGTCCAAGGCTGTTGAATTTCGATTTCCACCATCGTAGAGAGATGATTCGGAGACGGATTCAGAGGTTGAGAGGGTGCGCTCGTGAGATTTGCCTGGGGCAGCATTCGTGTCGACTTGCCTTGATTGGCGTCGATAGGTATCAACTGATTGCTCGACCTGGTCGAGTAGCAAGGAAACCTTTTGCTCTGCATCCTGAGCACGACGTTCCAAAAGAGCGTTCTCTTGCTGCAGTTGGGCAAGATCAGAACGTGCTTGTTGAGTCGATGTTGACAGTTGACGTTGAGTCTCCTCGTTATGATGCTTGAGTTGATCGCGCTCCTGCTGTGCAGCTGCCAATTCCTTCTTGACCTCAGCCATTTGTCGCTCCATCTGGCTGACAGATGTCTTGATGTCTGCTTGCAAAGACTCAATTTGTGTGTTGAGTGAAGCACGCTCGGATTCCCATCCAGATGAACCCTCTTTTGACAATCCCTTGCCTTCTTCAGCCTTGGAGAGGTCTTTCTTCAGTTGAGTATTATCAGACTTGGCCTTGTCCAACTCATCCTTCATGCGCTTGAGCATCTTCTCAGTGCCTTTCACGTAGTGGACTGCGGACTGATAGTCGTGTTCGAGCTGGCTTAACTTTTCTCTATAGGTTGCCTCGGCCTCTTGCTCGCGGGCCTCGAAAGTTTGCTTTGTCTGTTGGTGGGCCTGGACGCTGGAGGCTAGCTGTTGCTCAAGTTCGCGTAGACGAGACAGGTCAGGAGTATTGGCGCCTGATTGGGGACTTGACAGACCGCGGACTCTGGCCGCACCAGACGGGCTGATACCACGCTCGCCAAGGATGTCTTTCAAGGTATTGTGCTGCACATGGACAGCATTGGTCTCGAGCTGTTGATTTGCAAGCTGATACTTCATTTCTGAGTTCGCAGCTTGCAAACTTTGGACTTCTCGCATTGTCGACTGGAGCTGCTTGCGAATTGACATGCCTTCCCGGCTAGCTTGCTCTTGATACGCTTCAAGACCAGCAATACGCTCTTCAGCGCTGCGTAATTTTTCAGAGGCCGTATCAGCTGCTTGTTGGTACTTGCGAACCAAAGCATTCGAAGCTGCAGCCTGTGCTTGGAGAGCCGCAATACGGTCGTTGTTCATAGAGCTCTTCGAATTGACGTCGCGTGCGGCAACTCGATCAAGTCCAGAGAGGACAGCTTGTCGATGTGTTCGTGCTTCGGTTGCATGTTGCTCCGCCAGCTCTTCAGTATCCCGTAATCTTCGAGTTGCAGTCTCCAGCTCAGTCACACGATTCTCATGTTCTGCTTTTAGCTTGTTAAGCTTATTCTCAACTTTCTCTCTTTGAGCACGTTCTTCGTCCAATTTGCGCTCTAGGAGAATTCTCATGTCCGCGGAGGATGCGATAGCTTCACGAAGCGACTCGAAGGTGTCGCTGTGGTCCTTTGACGATCCAACGGCGTCTTGGTATTTGCTCTTCAGCTCATCTTTATCTGCCTGGAGAAGTTGCGCAGCTGAGACAGCCTCAGCGCAGACGACTGCCTCTTCCCGTGCTCTCTTTTGGAATTCATGCAACTCAGCTCTTAGCTGTTCGACCTCGCCAGAGTTTTGCTGCTTGTACATCTCCAATTCGGATATCCTGCTTTGACAAGAGTTTGAGGTATCTTCTGCGAGCTTTCGGCCACGCTTCTCTGCGTCGAGTTCAGTAGTCAGCATCTCAAGTTTACTCTGCAGGTCGCGTTGCTCGGCGAGTGCAGAAGCAAGCTTCCGGCTGATATCCGTTGATCTGTCGGTCGACATGATACCAAGATCGCGGACGCCTTCAGCGTCCGGCTGAGGGGTACTGCTTTGACTTCCAGCATGTGCAGCAAGCTTGGCCTTAGCATAGACTGCTTCTCTGACAGCTGCATCGCGCTGCTTCTCAACTTCCGCAATCTGCTTTGCAGCAAGAACGGCTTGTTTGTCAATTGATCCTTGGACATTAGCGAGCTCGCTCTTCATGGCAATCAAAGCTTCAATGAGCGGCTTGTCATCGTCATCAAACGACTCCGCGGCTCGTTGATCAAGAATTGGACTGCTTGACGGATTTGGGACGTATCCAGCTTTCCGCGCAAGTTCAAGCTCTGATGCATACCACGCGTTCCGGTTCTTTGCTGCGTCCAATTCTTTCAGAAGTGCAACCGTTTGGGAATTCCGAGCGGACCCTTTTCGTACTAATGGATTGCTAGTCTGTCTTGTTGGGGGAGGCGGTGATGTTTGGCGTGCATTTGTAACATTTCGTAGAGAAGACTGCTCGCTAGTGCTGTCAATAGAGCTCTGTTGACGGCCTGTCCGGGTCTTCGACGAGGCTCTCGTTGTTCCAACATTATTGCCCATGCTGACCGGTGGTCCATTATTCTCCACTCCCACTGGTTTCGAAGCCTGCTGGGTTTGTGTTGGGGTACGTCTTCCATTGGCCAATGGACTCTCTCGAGGCTGTGGGCTTTCTCTTCGAGCAGGGGACATTGTTCGGTTCTGTCCTTGAATCGGAGACCCGGAAATCTTTTCCACAGATGGGTTTCGGACGTTTGTGTCAATGGCTGGTCCAAATCCTCTTTCTGGCTTGCCTTGAGGCTTACCGCGTCCATTGGCGGCTGGTATTGGGCCATTTGATCGCGGGTTTGGCGCTTGCTGTTGTGGAGGAGGACCTGGTGGAGCTTGTGCCATCGAAGCTCTTGGCAGCTTTGAGCCTGGTGTGGCAGCACCTTGGGGTCCTTGAGGAGCACCAATGGGAGCTCCTTGCGGTTGCGCTGACCCAGGCGCTACTCCATTCTGGTCATTGCCATTTACACCAGGTTGCCCATTCCCACGCCCATAACCAGGTGCCATTACACTTTCCCGCCCAGGAGGTCCTTGGAGTCTCTTTGGCTCTGGTAATGTCGATCCATCTCGAGAGCTGAGGTTGCGAGTGGGTCCCATGCCATTTTTATTATCCGATGTGCTGGGTCTCCTTGCTCCAGGAACACGATCTGCAGCAGGAGCGGGAGGTTGTTGGTCGTTTGGATATCGAATCTTGCTAGTGTCGAGCAAATAGACAATTGCAAGGTCTTGAGCTTCTCGGCTTGCAGTGCTCGGTTCTCCTGCCAAAACAACAATTTGTTTGTTATAAGCTGTCATGCTGTGCCCGGATCTTGGTGATGGCGAAGGACCCATATTCTGGAATGTGTACCATCGCCTCGAGGATATCCTAAATGCAGCCAAATCTCCAAGATCTGCTCCTTCTTCCGTTCGTCCACCAAAGACATACATTACGTCGTCCACGATTGCTGCTGCGTGACCTTCCCGAGGGGCTGGAATGTAACCGATGCAGTCGAGAGCCATCCAGGCATTAGGTACAGGATCGTAGCACCAAACATCATTAAACCATTGGAAGCCATTAGTTCCGCCAAATCTATGCTTGTCAGTACAAAATGACCATACTTTGTCGTAATACTTACAGATATAATTTGTCATTGAACGTCACAATCGAGTGGTTTGTTCTCGCCGGAGGTATTTGCCCTTGAGGTGGACCTCCCTCGTCGCTATTCTGGATGAGCATCTCCCATCTGTTCGTCGGATTTTGCAATTGGTTCAAGTCGAACGCAACCAAATCGTTCATGAAATATCCTTCCACCTGACCTCCAAACACGTAAATCTTCGAGCCTAGAATATTCAACGAATGTCCATATCGTCCGGAAGGTCGAGGTCCTGCGGGCACAGCTCTGGACCATTGTCGCGTAGCTATGCTTGTCAGCAACATCCCAACATCTGTTGAGACCGAACCTACAAGTATTTAGGAGGTACAGCGTCTCATCCAGGGTATCCGAATCCTCCATCTTGGTATCTCCCCCATAGACGATGAACGCATTTCCAACGAGTAAACTCGCATGCCCAACTCTTGGTCCCGGTCCTTCAGCTGTGGTCGCCAAGGGGTAACACGCCATATTTCCTCCAGCCTCTACCATCCATAAGTCTCCCTTCACCGTAGAACTGTTTATCAACCCTCCCATGAGGTAAATATCACCCTCTTTTGAGGCAACTGAATTGACAGCGGCGCCATATCGAGGAAACGGACTTGGATGAGAGGTTGTGTATGTTAACCGCCGCTGAGACCAGGGATATAAGGAGGCATTCGGATTTGTATTCATCGATTGGACTGCAGGCGCAGAACCGTTCCGTAACTGTCGCAGTCAGCATATTGCACCAGAAATGGAGATGCGCGTCGCGCAAGTCCAGAGAAAGGTCCACTCACCGGAAGGTCCGACGTCTGCTCTACACTGGGAGCTCGGCGGACGTTGACCTGCTCTGGACTGGGTGTCGCGGTTCCACCTCCTTGCAGCGAGTTCATCGAATTATTGACACTACTTGAGGGCGTCGACGATTGCTGCACAGCGCCCTTCTCGTTCATGCGGCCATTCGAGCTGTTGAAGGACGACTGCGATCCTGCGACGCCATTTGAACCATCCTTGGCCCCTTGTGCCTTGTCCGCATTCTTCTTGCTCTTGAAGAGGAATGCCATCGTGCCATGCGCGGCCGGCAACCTCCTGTGCTATGCCAGTCTGCCCAGAACGCGCTGGTATTCGAGATTTCCAGAAATCTTTTTCGTTTGGGGTGTGAGGTTCAAGGTTCCAGTGGTGGTGGGATAGGAGATTTTGTCTGAGCTTGCCCAGGGTCCGGCCTGAAATGGCTGGGGATCTGCGATCAGAAGAGGAGCGTGGTGACGGTAGCTGGACAACGTCCTCGAGGACCGCAGTCTCGCAGCGAGGAGCAGAGATGAGAGCGACAGTAGATACCGTCTCCTTGGAGGCCGGAGATGTCGTCGGGGGTGCGAAATTGGAGTAATGGGGATTGTCGATGATGGAACCCGGTCAATGATGCAGGCTCGCTCTCTTGCGCGCTCCGAAATAATTCGCTTAGGAGCAGCGAAGTCAAGAAGGGGGTCTGAGGTTCAACATCAACGTCCAGTCAGCACTCCGAATCCGCTTTAATATTTGATATTGGCAAGAATGCCGTGTAGGATTGAGTGCCGCGGGCTTTTAACATAATCTGTATGTACAAAGAAAGGAGGCTCTCCTCTCAAATTTTCAAGTCTACCATCACGTCCACGCTGCTCGCCACCACAGTTCATTGAGCCAGCCGGCACCCCTGACCAGAAACGAACATGAGGTCTCAGTTGAGAGTGCAGGGCTCAACCGGCGCCATGCTGGTTTGGGCAACGGCGGTTGTTTCATCAAAGGGAGAGGATCGGGACGTGATTTTAGAGTTTTTTGTATTCTGGAGGAAATCTCCAAACTTTATTGAAGCTGGTGGAAGGGAAGAGGATATATTCCCTCTGCCTATCTGAGGATCTGGATTCTGGGGTGCTGGAGCTCTGAAGCTGGAGATGCGTGGCATGCCGCATTAGGTTTATGGGTGCTTCGATTGCATTGTGCTTCGTGACAAGGAAAGGTTCCAGGTGACCACCGCGCACCCCTCTTAAACATGACGATCCTCCAGGATTCGCAGAGTGCGTGAGCAGAGAACAGGAATAGAAATGGAAGGCCTCGGCAGAGCTTCAAATATTTGCCTTCAGGCTCAGCAAGACAAAAAACTGCATCATCCACAAATATGCGCACTGCATGGGGCACATAACCCGTCACAACGGAATCGCTTGTGGCGTGGTGGCATGCTGTTGTGTTAGAGTGGAATGGCATAAGGATAGGAGCTCCATGGGCGCTATGCTCTCTGCTGTCCATCAGTATGTCTCCCGTCACAACAGTTTGATCGGGAAACGGCCTCAGCAGCGTTAATTGGGTTGCCCGGGAGAGGATACGTCTCAGGATCTGATAATTGTGCAACGCAGACATCACGATCGGCCTTTGTGCAGCCTTCTGTGACCTGATCAGCAACAAGTGCGTTGGTACCTGGTGCTGAAGGAATCTGGCGGTACCAAAAGCATTATTGGGAGATGCAATTGGCCATGGCCTGCGGAAGTTGACCAGTAAATGCTGTGGGCGCCTAGAATAGCCATGACAAGGTACAACGTAGGAGGCGAGTGCAGCCATACAAAGCCAATGAATCTCGTCAGGGTGAGGGCTGGCAGGAGGGCTGGCTCTCATCTCGTCTGATCTGACCCGAAGCCTCACCTGCAGCTGCAGCACCAGAGGCGGTTGAAAGAGGGAGAAAGCGTCTTTGACTTTGAGGTCGGTGAAGTCGGTCTGTTTCTACGCACACAGCGCAGACATACATGCACGGCGATAGGGGAGCGTCTGTGGGGCAGGTCCCAATTGGGTATCGCGCCCTTCGGCACAGGGTGGCCTCGCTTCGGTGGCCGGGACTCCTCTTGGCTCTTGTTGGCGTTGAGGCTCCCTCGAGCCGGTTATGACAAGCTCGTGACATCTTTGTGCCGCAGCTCGAGACCTAGATCGGTGCACACTGGTGAATTCGGATACGAATGCCTCTTGCTCAACTTCGACTGCCCACACCCCGCGCATGCAATTCAGCATCATCTGCAGCGTCTGGATTCCCGTGAGATCCGCTATCAAGTTGTTCGCAGTGAGTAATGCCCAGCAAAAGCAACATCCGTGCAGGGGAGAACTTTCTCGTATTGGCCGACGAAAGCGAAAGTGTTTGCCTGACTGACCATGCCAGACCGAAGCTTCCCACCGCCACACCGACTATTGAAGACCCTCGAAGACGATCCGCTATCGATACCGGGCGCATCGAAACCCCACCGAAGACAAACACATGAGCAACCCCATAATTTGAGCAGGGCGGCATCTCCGCAGCCATGACGATGACTGCAGTCGCAGTCCAGCAGCATGCAGCTCACCGCCAGCAATATAGCCCACGACACTCCCCTCACTCCTCAAACGTGTCATCCGCGCATCAGTCGCGACCCGAAAGCTATAGCTCCTCGAGTGCTGCGCAGATTCCACCACAAGAGTCACCTCTGCTAAATGGAGGTTCAAGGGCTATGAATTCGCGGCCAGCTGTGAGCAATGATCCAGTACCGGCGGTCAATGGAAGTAGATCGTCTGCTGGAGAGCCATCCGCTTCAGGAGGAAGAGCACAACCAAATGCAGGTGACGTCGCAGACAAAGGCAAGCACCGCGCGTACTTGCAAGCACGTCCAACATCAGCTCCAAATGGCGCAGGAGAGACTTCCCCGGATGAATCAGAACCAGACAGAAGAAGACATAGACCAAAGCCTTTACTCCAGAGGTCAAAGAGTGATATCGGACCAAGAGGTGAAGATCAGGAATCGCAGGCGGATGATGACATCCAGGACTGGGGTGCGAGACATGGATTTGAAGACCATTATGCTTCCGAGGAATATGTGTCGCAGTTGGCAAACGTGAGTCGCTCTTTCCCTTTCGTCTGAACTTCCTTGAGGCGGCCGGTTTAGCCAAACTCTGGCCACGTCTAGCTTCCTTCACCTTTGCATCCCCGTTTCCTGGTTACTTTTGGATATAAGCAATGCCTTCTTTTCTCTGTTTAACCCCTATGATGTACGAAACTCTCCCTACTTTCGATGGCACCCTTGAGAGGGCATATTCTTCTGATGAAGAGAACCTCAACGTCTGGGAAAGCCTCGGTGGCACTTGCGGGATCATTCTGCAATGCGGTACCAATCGCCTGACGCGAGATCGCACCCGCAGTCAGCTCCTTGCTCGCTTGTCTTCTTGGAATGCTTGCTGGGGAGAGATATCTGCAGAAAATGCTAACCAACTCAATCAGAACTGGTATATGTACTTCACCGACAAGCGACATGAGACCACAGGAAACCCGAAATCCGTTGGCTACGAACTTCAAGATTGGCGAATGAAGGATCGGCTAAAAACAGTTTCCGCTGCGCTAGCGATATGTCTGAACATAGGAGTTGAGCCTCCGGATCAGTTGAAGACGACCCCTGGAGCGAAACTCGAAGCTTGGCAAGATCCGACAAACCCCCCTGTACAAAAGGCTCTTGAAATTATTGGAAAGTCGCTCCAAAATCAATACGAGACCCTCGCGATTCGAACAAGGTACAAGCAATACCTGGATCCCTCGGTTGAGGAGACCAAGAAATTCTGTCAGTCGCTCCGAAGAAATGCAAAGGAGGAGAGAGTCTTGTTTCATTACAATGGCCATGGAGTCCCGAAACCTACCGCCTCTGGCGAGATCTGGGTCTTCAACAAGAATTACACACAGTACATCCCAGTCTCGCTCTACGATCTCCAATCCTGGCTCGGAGCGCCGACATTCTATGTCTGGGACTGTTCTGACGCTGGCAATATTCTGAATAACTTCCACCGGTTCGTCGAAAAGCATGAACAGGAGGAAGTAGACCAAAGCGCCAAAGACCCAAACTACATCTCTCAACCATATAAACCCTACATTCATTTGGCGGCTTGCGGAGTGAAGGAGAACCTCCCTACAAATCCCTTGCTGCCAGCAGATGTATTTACATCATGCCTTACTACACCCATTGAGATGGCCCTCTGGTTCTTCGTCTTACAAAATCCATTGCCCTCACAAATCACGCCAGAGAGAGCGAAGAAGCTTCCAGGGCGGTTGCAGGAGAGAAGAACGCCACTTGGAGAGCTGAATTGGATATTTACTGCCATCACCGACACAATTGCATGGACCACTCTGCCCCGCCCACTATTCCGAAAATTCTTCCGACAAGACCTGATGGTCGCAGCACTCTTCCGAAACTTCCTCCTCTCGCAACGAATCATGTCTGCTTACAATTGCCATCCTCAATCATTTCCCGAGCTTCCCGATACTCATCAACACCCCCTCTGGGAGAGTTGGGATCTGGCCGTGGAGATGGCTCTTGCGCAATTGCCTCAATTGGAAGAGAAAGAAGCTGGAATCCGCCCTGACTACGAGTTCCAAAACTCAAGTTTCTTTACGGAGCAGCTCACAGCCTTTGAGGTTTATCTTACTCAAGGCGCTGTCACACATAAAGCTCCCGATCAGTTGCCAGTTGTTCTCCAAGTCCTTCTAAGTCAGCAGCACAGAGTTAGAGCTTTGATTCTGCTGGGCAAGTTCTTGGATATGGGCCCTTGGGCCGTCAACCTTGCTTTGAGCATCGGTATCTTCCCTTATGTTCTAAAGCTACTCCAATCGGCTGCGAATGAACTGAAGCCGGTCATGGTTTTCATCTGGACCCGAGTGTTGGCTGTTGACCTTACTTGCCAAACCGACCTACTGAAGTAAGTACATCGACCACCTCCATCAATAATTATTTTCCTATTCTAGAATATATATAGTATACCGTTGGTGATGCAGACTCGTTCATTTGTGGCTACTGACTTTATGAGTGACAGGGATAGTGGATACATGTACTTCGCCGTCATCTTAAAGCCCACAGAGGGGCTCCCGGTCGTCGACAGTCTTGAGCACAAGGCTATGTGTGCCTTCATTTTAGCCAGACTTTGTGATGGCTACAAACAAGGCCAGACTGTGTGCAATCAGTCAGAAATCATGACCTATTGTTTGGTCCATCTCCAGAATGCCGAAAATCCACTCTTGCGACAATGGGCGTGTCTCTGTATCAGCCAGTTATGGAAGGATCTTCCGGATGCAAAATGGCGAGGTATTAGAGAAAATGCGCCGTCAAAGCTTGCATTTCTGGTTCGGGATGTCTGCTGCGAAGTCCGGGCTGCAATGCTTTATGCTATGACCACATTCTTGGGAATCCAGGATTTGACCGATGAGGTGGCCCGGATCGAAGAGAACATTTCGTGGACCGTCATGGAGATGGCGAACGACGGAAATGCCATGGTACGAAAAGAACTTTTGGTCTACTTCTCCAAGTTCATTCAGCGATATGAAAACAAGTTCTTGGTAGCAGCTTACGAGCAATTGCAAGAGGAGCGCGAGTACCGGCAATTCCCGCCAGCTGATGATGGAAATGATCACAAGATGGGCCTGCATTATGCCCGCATGGAAAATCGCAACCTCGACGGCACGATCAAAGCTACAGCTCATGGCGTGGCTCATAATTCGATATTCGCAGCCGTTTGGAAGCATGTCCTCATCATGGCGGTCGATCCACATCCCGAAGTTCAACGCAATGCAACCATAATCATCGATTGTATCCACTGCTCTTTGCTCCAATCTCCGCTTGGTGGCCATGCTCAGAATATCATTGACGACATCAATCGTCGTGTTGCAAGATCAGCCGCATCAAACCAGAGCGCAACTGATCCACGACCTAGCACACCTATCAGACAAGACTCAATGACGTCAGCACCTACAACCCAACAAAGCCTTCTCAAGCGGACCGCCAGCTATCTGTTTACTATGCCATTCGTTGGTGGCTCAAGTGCAGACACATCACCAGAACACTCTTTGGGTAGAAACCCTCCAAAGTCACCTGGAGCTCAACGGAGTCCCCTTCCTTTACGCTCAAGGCTCCCAGATTTCAACGCCCCGCCAGAGCAAAATGATACCGCAGCCACTCCCGGAACATATCATGCCGCGAAGGAGCCGATGTCTGGTGGATTCGTACCTCGAAAGCTGTCAACTCCTCCCACTTTACCTCTCGTAAGCACTTTCTTTGAATGGTCGATTGAGTACTTCCGGGAACCTCAAATGAAGCCAAACGAAGCCGAAGAGCCGGGAAGCACTGACTACAACGAGCGGCTGTGGCGCCGCTCTCGCAATGAAGCAATTTTGAGAGAGACGCAGCCGCAGAAGGAGATTGCAGGCAGCGGTAGATGGACGACCCCAGCTGGTTTCTTCAATAATCAAAGCCAGCCGTCGAAGATGACTTTCCACCAGTTCGAGGACCATTTGGCAGTTTCAGATGATCGGGATACAATTTGTATCTGGGACTGGAAGAAGCAAGACCGGCTGAGCAGATTCTCGAATGGTAACCCGGAAGGATCTAAGATCAGTGACCTTCAGTTCATCAACGAAGACGACCAGGCTTTTCTCCTCACAGGTTCTTCAGACGGTGTTATTCGCATATATAGGAACTATGATTCCGACAAGAAGATCGAAGTTGCATCTGCCTGGAGAGCTTTGACTCATCTTGTCCCTAGCAATGTCAACTCCGGTTTGGTATTCGACTGGCAGCAGGTATCTGGCAAGCTTTTGGTCGCTGGTGATGTTAAAGTCATTCGAGTATGGGCCGCAGCACCCGAGCTTTGCGTCGTCGACATCAATGCACGATCGGGTTCGTGTGTCACTTCTCTGACCTCCGATCAAATGACCGGCAACATCTTCGTTGCTGGTTTTGGAGATGGAGCGATTCGAGTCTTCGATGCTCGGAACAGGCCTCAAGAAGCGATGGTTAAGAAATGGAAGGACGAGACCGACAGAGTCTGGATCAAGAGCGTGCACATGCAACGAGGCGGTCAGCGAGAGCTTTTATCCGCCAGTCGCAACGGCAAGGTCAAGCTCTGGGATATCCGAATGGACAAGCCTTTGCGGACGATCAACACCACCGGCCAAACGTTACGAACAGCAAGTACGCATGAACATCTTCCAGTATTTGCTGTGTAAGTCCCCAACCCCCGCTTTACCCTTAGAACCAGTTGCTAACGATTGGATAGCGGCACCGGCAACCACGCCGTCAAAGTCTTCAACTTCGAAGGCCAAGAGCTCTCGCGCATCGAGCCGTACTCCAGCTTCCTGCACCAAGCCCGTCAGGCTCCCATTTCAGCAACTGCATTCCATCCCCATCACATGATGCTAGCTTGTGCAGCGAGAGGCGATAACCATGTTAATCTCTTTACATGTTCGGAGAAGAAGGTACCGGGTGGAAGTGGAATGGAGATTTGATTTCTACAATACCCTTTCGAGTCAATAATGGCGTATCAGGATGAGGGGAAGGAAAGAAGGTGGTTTTTAGATCCCTTCTGAAGACTTTTTTATGGCGCATTGGGAGATGTCAGAATGGCATCCATGCTTCTAATACGGTAAAGCATGGCAGCGTTTTCGTTGGAGAATCTAATCTTTTCTGCATTGCGTGGCTGGATGGTATGGCGTTCAGGATGCGTTTTTCCCCGAGTTCCTTTAATTTGAAGGGAACTGGTGAAGAAGCATGGATATCTAGCGTGCCAGGAGGCTGGGCTGGATACGAATTGTTTGCGAGTAAGTAGTTAATGAGTAATGCGATGTACGATAATACATTACTTGAACTCGAATGTGTGAAGAGAGAGAAGAGAGTGAGAAGAGAATGCTGTGTGGTGATTTTGAAATGGCTTGATGAAAGGCACGAGATGAAAGTTGGGCGACGTTTGTGTTCTCGCCCTAAGTTGCCCGTGACTTCAAATTTTCAGCGATCGGATACTGTTGAACGATCGAATTTCTGCTGTACAGGGTAATTGCATGTGCAAATTTAATTGCGTGCCTTGAAGCAATAAATATTTTAAATGTTTGCATTTTTTCAGGAACAAATGAACCCAAGTTCCCCGAAGTCGTCAGCCTCGCGGGGTAAACAAGGCTGAACCCTCGCTTAAAAAAATCCGAATATTAGCGCACTTTTTCGCCGGTGACTCTCACCCCACCTCCTCTTCCCTCCAACTATAAAACTCTCTCCATTGCCTCAGAAGAGCCAGGACCAATTGACACCACGCAACATGGAAGAGACAACGTCGAAGAAAGGCGCCAAAAAGGCTGAAGCCAAGGCCAAGAAGGAGGCCGAGAAGGCACGCAAGGCTGCTGAGCGCGAAGCTGCTGCTGCTTCATCTTCCACTGGAGCTGCTGCTGAGGACCTTGCGAAAGATAATTATGGCGATATCAAAACTGCGAATCAATCCTCCACCGTCGAGTATGTGCCACTTCGAGAGCTGGGCGAGAAACATATCGGGCAAACGATCGAGCTTCGTGCGTGGATTCAGAACTCGAGAATGCAGGGAGCGAAGATGGCGTTCGTCGAGTTGAGGGAGGAGGGCAGCTGGGCTATACAGGGTGTTGTTGCGGCGTCTGCGGAGGGAACACCGGTCAGCAGGCAGATGGTGAAGTGGATTGGTGGAGTCAAATTGGAGAGTTTTGTGCAGGTGGAGGCAACCGTGCAGAAGCCTCTGGAACCAGTTAAGAGTTGTAAGGTCAGCGACTACGAGCTGCATATCACGAAGCTGTATTTGGTGGCACCTGCTCCAGAGATGCTGAACTTAGGACTCGCAACTGCCAACAGAGTTGTGGGTAGTCTTGCTGAGCAGGACGAGACCGCTGATCCGAATGTTGAAGGTACGACAAGCACTTGGTACATTTGAACAACCGCTGATTGGAATTGCACTCGAGCAGGTCTGAACATTTCTGAAGGTGCACCAGTTGCCAGTCTGGCAACACATCTCAACAACCCGGCAATGCACAAACGCGCCGCAGTCAGCCAAGCAATTGCTGATATCCGCATTTCTGTCGAAGATTTGTTCGGCGAATACCTCAGAGAACGTCGATTCAAGAAGTTCCATCCCCCGTGCCTGATTGGGGCAGCGTCTGAGGGAGGATCGAATGTCTTCAAGCTACCATACTTTGATTCGGAGGCATACTTGGCTCAGTCTCCTCAGTTCTACAAGCAATTTGAGATTGCTGGTGGTCGCAAGAGAGTTTACTGCGTGGGGCCAGTTTTCCGTGCCGAAAACTCGAATACTCCAAGACATATGACTGAAGTGTGTTCTCTTCAACCAATATCAAAACTAAGTCTAACACTCAAATAGTTCATTGGTCTCGATCTGGAAATGGAAATCCAAAAACACTACCACGAAGTACTGCACATGCTCGAGGGTGTCCTTCTTTACATCTTCCGAGGCCTCACTGTAAGATGCCGCGAAGAAATTGATCTCGTCCGCTCTGTCTACCCATCCGAAGAATTCCTTCTCCCAGAACCAGGAAAAGAAATTCGCCTCACATTCGCCGAAGGTCAAGCTCTACTGCGCTCTGAAGGCCCACCTGAATACGCCGAAGTCAAAGACGACGAAGACATGTCAACGCCCCAAGAAAAGGCCCTCGGTGCATTGATCAAGAAGAAGTACAACACCGACTTCTACGTCCTCGACAAATTCCCCGTCGATGCGAGACCGTTCTACGCCATGCCAGACCCTGAAAATCCCAAACTCACTAATGCCTACGATTTCTTCATGCGTGGGCAGGAGATCCTATCTGGTGGACAGCGGTTGCACCTTCCTGCTGAACTCGAGGCGCACATTCGCTTCAAGGGATTGGACCCGCAGCAACCTGGTATCAAGGAGTATGTGGATGTGTTCAAGAGTGTGGGTGTTCCGCCGCACGGTGGTGGTGGCATCGGGTTGGACAGAGTGGTGGCGTTTTATCTGAACTTGCCTACGGTTCATCTGGTTTCCGACTATGTCCGGACACCGAAGAGGTTGTCTCCTTAGGTCGTCATTCGGTTCCATCAATGGTTCCGAGCTGTATTTTAGACTGTATTCGTGGCAGTACGTAGATTACGGTCTCGCTCCTAAGAATGCAGCCTGATTATACCCTATTCCCTTAATCTAATCGTTTGAAAAGCTTGGCTTTTCATCCGGTCTCTGGCCATGGTCGGACGCAAAAGACCCTGCTTCCCAGAGAGTAGTCGAACAATCACCAAGCTGTCGTTGACGATAAATCAAAAAGTCGTTTAATAGTTTCTTTCTGCGCAAGATGTCTTAGAGTTCTAGGTCAACGATTTAGCACAGAGGAGGCAGGTGCGCGGATAAGGACATTTGACATGGGCTGGCAGAGAATAGTGACTTCCTACACCTTGTGCAAACTAACGAAGCACACAGATAAACTCATTGCCATCTCTTCTATCGCCCATGAACTAGCAAGTGCAGAAATCCTGAAGAAGCGCTACCTTGCTGGACTCTGGGATGGCTGGATTGCAGTTGAAAGAGAGAAGACACCACCAAGGAAAGGCGCTGAGGAAGAAGGATATGTCGCTCCAAGCTGGGGCTGGGCTTCCATCGGCGCACCAGTCTCACCTAATTTTATCTAATTTTGTCTTTTCTTCCAGCAAACCACTGATACCGCTTGCCGATGTTCGCGCTACGGACATCGTTCTCGCTACAGATTACTAGTTTGGCTCTATCAAGTCTGGCTTTTTGCGTTTGTTTGGGGGATTCAACAATGTGAAAACAGTGGAGAGGAGGGCATTTAATAGCTGTGATCCGAAGTCGACTAAGGACACTGACGCTGCAACTGGGGACCGGCAATTTGGGAGGATTGCGAGTATGCTGCAGCAGGATAAGTTGCTCTTGAGATTGGGTAGTTACCCTGATACTCAGGTGGAAGAGGGGCAAGGAAGGTCACTGGCGGAGGAATTTAAAAGGAGGGAAGAGGGGATGCATGAATTTGTTTTGATTTAACTGAGACTGCATTACTCACGCTGTGCGAGTCTCATTCTCGACTGAACTGCAGTGAGGGTAGCTGACCATGATAATCTTATCGGTCTAATTGCGAAGCAAGAGTGCTTCTGCCTGACCGCTCCTGTCATATCTTGCCTCGACTTATTCCGGGCTCATTATTTCCTGCGAAACTCGTTCACCAGGTGGTGACGAAATTGTGGCGGAACAACTTTCTGAGGGTCGAGAAACTTTGGTAGACTCTAGGCTCGTCTCAATTTGAACGTTCATTAACCTTAGAACGTTCAAGTTGGATGTTCCGCAATAATAGGTTGCCGAACCAAGCATCTTGTTCAAGCTCATAAGAATTAAATAGCCACATGGTGCCTTATCCAGAAGAACTAGGGGGTGATGGTATCTCCCCACGCTGGTCTCAACAGACCAAGCTTGATCCAGCTGTCTTTGAGCTTTTCCTCAAAAGAGCTCTATGATATAGATCTTGGGATTGAACAAGATGAATGTGGTCGTCAGCATATATATACGTTGGCAGCGTCTCCTGATGGAACTGTATCTTTGAATATCCCTGTGGCTTTTTAGAGTTTTGAAGAGTGTAGTAGTACTCGTGCTCGCATAGACCTTCAAGGCCATTTCTGTTGATCAACCTGTTTCAAAAAGCCAGCTGCTTTTTCTGATTAATCGTTGAGCCCCCCGTCACCATTCTCAAATCGCTTGTTTTTCCCCATCCTCAAAGAAGAAGTCCGTACTGTCATGCTAACAGCATTTCCTGAGGGGTGCAAAGGGCAACTGTAGTAGAAAGATTAACCATCTGATCCTCCAAGGCCCAGGTGATGTGGCTGTCGGCCATCTGTTCGGAACGATCCTAAATGTGATCTCCATTTTGAATCAAGTGACACTCTGCTTCGGCGACGGCTTCCGGATCGGTGAGGACTTTGTTTGCTAGTTCTTCGGGTGTCGTTCCACTGATTTTGAATGCGTTGGGCGATTTTCGCAGCCGGGTCGACGAGCCCGAGAACGGTGCGCCTCTGCTCTTCGGTGATCTGAGACGGAGTCTCGGTCGCCTTGCGTCATAAGCCCGTTCCTGATCCGTGGGCACGCTCACGATTAAATCGAAAATGTACGAATAGAATTTTGGTGAAGAGGATTGGCCTCTGAAGTTTGGAAGAGGCTGGAGACGAGGTTTGTCCTGCCCCTTGTGGCGCTGACTTGTTTCAGACGCAATGTAACCTACCTCCAAGCAAGATCGCATTGACTATTGGATGGGACATTTGGGTTCAACAATCTCTGAAGCTGAAGGTTTATCGGTATCAGGAAAAATCTGCACACCAGGCAATCAAAGTTTCAAAGCATGACCTCCAGATCTTTTCCAAAGTTGCAACCGTGGATCTTGAGAAAGGTTGCACGGCCAGGGGTTTCCATCCTGCTGTAACCCGTAGTATAGCAAACAGCCTTTGACGCTAACAAGATCTTATTAGGATAGATTTAGGCTCCCATTGCCACTCAGGCTTACACCGTATCAAACACTTTGCGCAACCGATAAATTATAAGCATCGCTGCATCACTTTTGGATTTAGTATACAACACATCGTACTCTTAGGCAGCTGTTGCTCGCCTTGTTAACGCTAAGCTATACTCCTCAGATATGAACGAGCCCAATATGTTTTGTGATCAGTGCCAGAAGATCGTCAACCTCGATATGCTCCTCACGTCTCTTAGCAAGCTTGAGCCTGGAGCAGAGAATCGGCCTCTGGGACACCACAAGAACGTCGCAGCACTCAAGAATTCGGCTGAAGCAGGTTGCGCCATTTGTAAACTTGTTTTCGGGAATATAAGGACCTTGTCCAACAATGCAACGGCGGTTATAGGACAGATCAATTTCCGATTGAATACCCGTGACATTCTGATGTTCGACACTGAAACCCAGAGTTCATCCTCGAAGGGTTGGCCAAGGGATTTTTGTGGTATAAGACTGAGTGCACTCGAAGGTATGCGCCATTTTATAATCTCGGGAAGTAGCTTCTAAGGTGGTTAGGTGACCCGGTTACAAATTTGATGCCTGGACTTTTTACCAGCCGTCCAGTGGCAAATGATAGCAGCTCCGAGACTTGTTTTAAGATGGCTCAATACTGGCTCAAGACATGCTTAGAGACCCACGATTCTCTATGCCAAATCCAAGGCAGCTTACCATTGCCAACTCGGGTACTTGATGTTGGACTTTTAGCGAGTCCTTTCGTCAACCTCTCCATCTCTCATGGCCGGCATGGGCAATGGCTTACTTTAAGCCATTGTTGGGGCAAGACTCAGCCTGCAGCTACCACGAAAAGTAATCTCAACAATCATTGCACCGGAATCATAATCTCTAAGCTCCCTCAAACTTTCCGAGATGCTATTCTTATCACACGGAAACTTGGCTATCAATTTCTCTGGATTGACTCCCTTTGCATTGTGCACAGTGTGTCAAAGAACTACTCATGCTACTCATGCTACTCATGAATATTCATGAGTAGCGTGAGTAGAATATGAGTAGCGTAATGTCCTAAAAATTTGAGTAGAGTAGAGTATATACTCATGAGTAGTATGAGTAGTAATGAGTAGCCGTCACGTGACAATAATAAACTAAGGTTTATTTAATAATTATTAAATAATAAAGATATTTATTAAGTAGCCCCAGTAAAGGTAAGCTAGGGCTTGTATAAGACTAGCTAAATATTAATTTTCTATAATACTAAACTAGTTATGCTTCTTAGAATCTTGATTTCCCCCTGACCTTTGGCTCGCTTACTAAGCAATGTCATTGCCTAATTGGGTAGAAACTTGGCGCTAGATGGGAGGCTTACCTAATTAGGCTAGCCTGTCACGTGCAACTGTCACGTGGGTACCTACTCACACTACTCACACTACTCATGAGTAGCTTGAGTAGCGCTATAATTGGTTGAGTAGAGTATGAGTAGGACCCACTACTCTACTCTACTCTACTCATTTGACACACTGATTGTGCAAGATTCTTTGACTGATTGGCAAGAGGAGTCAGTCAAGATGAATACGATATACTCAAATGCAGTCCTGAATAATTCGGCCGATGCTGCTGCAGACTCCTTCCAAGGTATCTTCTCCAGTTCAAATAGAAAGATAGATGGAAGGACACCGATTACTCCACCCCCGAGGCCAGATCTCATCCAAATCCCGGTACATAGCCCCAAAACTGGCCTCAAATCCACACTATATGCAAACCGGTGGCACTATGACCGTTTTTTAGATAACGACCCTCTCCAAGAAAGAGGATGGGTCTTGGCAGAAGCCGTGCTCTCTCGTCGCAGACTGCGATATACTTCCGGCGGACTTGCTTGGAGCTGTCCGCAAGTTCCCACATTTTGCGAAGAAACACGACCCCATCAGATCCACGATTTGGTTGAGCAAAGTGCTTATATTAATTCTGTGTATCAAATTCCCTATGAATCTCTTCCGCCAAGATATGTGCACGAGCGGGAAAGGGATGAAAGATATTGGGAAATAATCGAGTGGTGGTACCGTCGGGTCAGCGATTATATCAATCGCCAATTGACTTTTCAGCACGACAAATTTCCAGCCTTTTCTGGAATTGCAAAAACGTATTCCGACCGCACTGGCTACAGCTACAAGGCTGGAATATTAGTCGAAGATTTCCGTAGAGGGCTTTTATGGCAAACTTGTGGTCGGCCCGTGGACATAGAAGTCGCACCTTCCTGGAGCTGGGCCGTTGTGGGTCACCAGGCCATAACTCACCCAAAAATCTACGAGTGGGTATATGCACACCAGACATACGTCGCTGACCCCAATGAGGTGGAGCTTATTGATATCTACGTTGCCAATCTACGCGATGATCCTTTTGGTCAGGTCATCTCAGGCAGTCTTACCCTCCGAGGTCTTTGTCACTGTCTCAATGAGTTACTGAAGACAGCCGAATTCTATTTCTTGTCCGGGTGGCGTTCCCATGAGGATTGTCGAGACCGGAATTACCGGCGATTCACTAGTGGCTATTTTCCTCAGGGGGCATTGGAACTGTATATGGACGTCATGGACGAATCAAATTCAACACTTTGGCGACGCGAAGATATTCATATCTTGAGGATTGGGATGTTCTCGTCCGAACCCACGTCTGATAGCATTGAACACCGTCAACCACCAGTAGAAGCTACGTCGTTTTTGCTCCTGCAAGAAATACCTGGGCTCGAGGCTTCCTATCGACGAATTGGCATTGCTAAAATACTAGGCCGCGGCGTGGAAGGCCCAGATTGGAAGATGAAGACGGTTACTATTCTCTAAGTAAAAGCTCACCAAGGCTAACGTAATCTTACCTATGCATAATCTCAACTGACACGCTAATATTCCTATTAGGTATTTCAACATTGTTGTCGTGAAGGAATCACAGGTGCCAATAGTTAGCAACGCGTTTGGATTCGCAGATCCGAGCCACTAGTCAAGACGTGAAAAGGGGGAAGCCGGGGGGGTTGTTCTGGAAATTAGAACCAGTTCCGAAGAAAATTGCAAGGAAAAGAGTTTTAAAGGTAAAAATTGTGATTTGGTTCATTGGAATCACATCCTTTAAAAACGGTGCTATGCCCAGCCTTGGTATAATAATAACCGTGGCACTCGTGGTTGCAGTCTAGTCCACTAACTCGGGGTGTCTGTCTCCGAAGAAAAGACCAATGGTCAATCATTTCCACACACCCAACCTTCTACATTGACAAGCTATTAAAATAGCAGATAGTCCCTATCAATCTCATGACCATAATTTATCGTCATCCAGAATCACCTGTCCCATCCCATTGATCTTGATAGCGGATCATCATAACATTCTCGAGTTCGATCCACTTGCGTTCCGCGGGGTCTCGAACAGCCACTTTAAAGACGAGTGTTCGGCTAGCCTGTCATAGTTCTGCTAGAATGGTTGGCGCCCTTCCGCAAGTTATAGGGGGGCAAGCCTTTGCAGTAGCATCAGCAGCGGCAGCATATTCAGCAGCCTGTCGTGCATAGTTCATGGAATATACCGCTGTTACAGATGCAATAACTCCAAAATGGTCACCAACCCTAGGGTGAGAATCGCAAACCAAAACGTGTACCACTGCAACGGGTTTCTTCGATCTTTCCAGAGTTGTTTCCAAGCTGGAGGGGGAGAATTGAACTCGACGTAAAGTTCGTGGAGACGGTCCCTCCAGAACGAAAATTCGTTGAGGCGGATCGGGGCAGGGTAATACGCAGGTTCGGCAATCAGAATATGGTGGTGCTTGTTCTTCTTCTTCTTAAAAAATTTGATGGTATCAGTGTCCCAGTCTGGAAAGAGGAGGTTGAGCGTAAGAATAGTCTCGTCGATTACTTGGTCAGGGATGATGCCAATGTCGCTGCTTTATGTTAGTGAATTCGGTGCGCAAAATAGAAATCTATTTCGTACCTCCTTTTCATGTCATATAGGTATCCCTTTAAGGGGTAGATTTTTAAAATCCTGAGCTTGCGATTAAACACCAAATGTTCTACCAGATTGCACATCAATTCTATCTCGAAGCCGCAAAATCTTTGCAGATTCACAGCTGTAAAGCTAGTCTGCAAAGTGACACCGTTTTTCGTAACTTCAACGCTTCTCAAATTCTGGAAGCGTTGACTGACAACACTCTCTAAAGTCCCGGTGCCCTCCCATTGGAGGGGTCCTTGGTCTTGATAAGTTTGCACGCGTTGAGTTATTGATTTGGGAATGAGATTAGTGAAAGGCTGCAGCAGAAAGGCCAGCCAGTCTCTCAGCGCTTCTGCATGCTGTCCCTCGAGATCGGGGGGAGGACCTCGAAGATGCTGTCCCTCATTATTTGGTATATGATCTGAACGAGCTTGGCGACCGCCATTCGGTGGAGCAGGACGACTCGCTTTTTCTCCAGACTTCAGGGGCCAAATTTGGGCACGGTGCGAATCAACTTCTAATGGGGCCTTTTGAGCATGCTGAAGATCTGAACCAGCGGAATGCTCCCTGACGTTCTGAGCTGAGGCACGATTTATTTCAAGGTTTCGTCCCCCTTCTTGATTGTCAAAAATGCCCTGGAGAGGCCGCTCTTTTCCATTGGGTGGAGGGGTATGTTGCTCCTGTGGAACAGGCGGAGCCTCAAGTAGCTGTGTGGACTTTGAGAAGTCTAAGGTGAGCCACAATGACAGAGCGAGATTAATCGATCGGTCAATCTTGAGTGGCTCCTTGCCTTGAAACATCGGATCCTCCTTCAGAGCCCGATGGAGACAACGTCGATCATCGGTTGGAGCTCGCCGGATGGCCTCGACTATCCGCATCAAATGTTCATGGCTGTTGTGGGCCAGATTTGTCACATTATCCGTTTCGTTCCATCATCCAGAGAAGGCGGATGATCCGCCGGTGCGGCATTGTTAATGTTCGTAGGTGCGCTCTTGTTAACATTCGTGGGTGTGTTCTTGTTAACGTTCGTTGGTTGCTTTAGCAACTTGTTGTATTCCTGAAAGAAAGATGCATAGGCTTTCTCGAAGTCCTAGTTGTTCGAGAAACTCCAAGGTCCACCAACATATCCTTTGATGATCACTTTCTTGAGATGTATGCCGGGTTCTTCGTAAGTAATCAGACGTTTCACCATGCTGATCAAAGTCCGATATATGTAAACACACCTCGCCTGTCGGTTAACTAAAGAACTTATGATTTTACAGAATCATTCACAGCTAGATTTCTCTGGAGGAATTTGCGCTGCCGTTCTTGAAAATAAAATAAAATAAAGAGCAGCTAGACTGGTCCCCGTTTTAACGGCAATTCTTGCGAGCATTTGATAGGCCTCTAGACAATCTCCTGCGCTGTGATATCAATGGTTTGCTGTAGGAATGCAAAATTATGTGGCAACAGCTAATTGGAGCTGGTTAACTGATTCCAGCAGTTGTGTAACTCAGCCTCTGTCACGGCCTGGACAAGCTGTGGAAGTGGAATGTGGGTGTGTTTGTGTAAATATGTATGAATGATGGTGCCCTAAGGGCGGTGAAGAAGCTATATATACGCCTGTGCGCAGCACGTGACAGCCTCAAATCTCTGGGCCTTAAACTGCGGAAAACCCCGTTACTCAAAACCAATTGAGATGTTCGCACATGAATTCGTGCAGTGTGAGGCCACAGAAGGATGTGAAAGAGGGCAGGGGCTATCAGGTGGGGAGTGGAGAGAGGGTCTATTGGGCTGTATGGATTGTCTGCGCGCTATGAAGGCAGCCACAATTTTGCTTATTGATAGACTTACTTCTGGCAGTAGATTTGTCAGCTTGCTGAATTCGTTGATAAGGGATTTTTGAAGGGCGAAAGGTGGTTGATATTTGCTCATGCCCACCCACAACATACCCGGCATTCAAATTTCGTTTCCTTCGCATAGTAGCCGAGTGATGATAATGGTACGATGCCTTCGATAGCATCAAGGCCGATGGAAAATAGAGTGCGAGACTCCTTACCGATTAAAGTTGATGGCGTGGATGAACTCAAGCAGCCCTCTATATCAACACCGCCTCAAGATGGAGTTATCAACAATAAAGGTCACATCCCAATGTCCAATTGATGCAGGCATAGAAGGCAATTAAAAGCTTATTTATTGTACAGAGGAAACAGCTGCATCCCGCCTAGTCACCACGAGCCAACGCGATGAAGAACTTCCTCAAGCGAAAGCTCTCGAGGCGAACTTGGACCCAATCAGTCAGGAGGCAGAACCTACTGCTACGATTGATGACCGAACTATTGTCCGTCCCCCACTGGAATCTGGCAATCGTTCAAAACCTGCGAAAGTTCCAGTAGTCCAAGCAAACCGCCTTTCAATCGCAGATGCTCCACCTCCAGTGCAAGCGCGGCAAGCAGTCCAGCAGACACGAAGTAGTCAACAAGTGCAACCTGGCGAGGAATTTGTTGTAGTCCGAGAGTCCACTCATCACTCTGGACTTTGGAATATGTTAGAGAAGGCTGTCCCGATCTTGAAACGCAGTAAAACCTTCTATCGAGCGCGCAATCTTAATGTAGATCCCAACGACAAAGAGACGTTTAATACATTACAGGTGGTGGTCAAACACATGCTCGATTATACAAGCGGCAAGGTTTCCGACGAGAGTCTGGAATTCATGATGGGAGGTGTTGCTGGCGATCCCATCCAGCCAACAGTGGTCATCAGATGCGGAAGTCGGAGTCGCAAAAAAAAGCTTACTAGAAAGTTAAAACTGCGCACTGATCTTCCCAGCCGTTTCAAGTTTAAGATACTGATAGACCCTCCTGTCTTGGGATCCCTGGGCGTTGGAGCTTCATCTACCTCGGCAGAAGAAGCACACAGTCTTGTCGAATTCAGAGTCTTAAGAGTTAGCGAATGGAGACTTGAGAGCAGAGTTTTTACAACTACTCAGTGGCTTGGATGGGCAGGACTTTGCGGACAGGTGGGCAGAGCGAAGTATGGCCGCTGGATTGAGAAGAATTCAACCCCAATCTATGAATTCAGCGGCAAGAATTCCGGGCTATTTACAATTGGAGGAGTGCTTTTGGTTCGCAATAAACTGTACGCTTTAACAACGGCGCATGCTTTTGTTGCAAAGAAGTCTCTTAAAAAGGCAAAAGGTGCCAGTCAAAAGGGAGAGGGGAAGTCGGAGAAGAATGAGCCTGCTGAACTTGTCAATCCACTCAGAAAAAACACAGAAATCTGGACCACAGGTACTCGCAATTTACTTCTGTGTGGCCGGAGATCAAGTTGACATTTTGCAGGATTTGCCCCCCTTGGCAGTGTGACATTATATGAGTGGACTGAAAATGCTGTGAGTGAGAAGCGTACGCAGCCTCTGGCTTTAGGTGATGATGCCGAAGCTTCCAAAGACGCAGTTTCTAGCTCGGGCATGGATCGGGCTCTGGTAGAGCTCTTATCATCAGACGACCTTCTGAAGCGGAATTTTTTCAACGTTATCCAACAAGAACTACCAATAACTGCAAGCAATGCACCGGTAAACGACGACAGACAGCCCATCGCTATTCAAGACTATATGAAAATTGAGCATTTCGAGGCGCGAGAAGTCGTGGTCTGCGCAGGCGTTAGTGGCCGGGTAACTGGTGTTTTAGACACCGTTCCTACAGTGGTGATAATAGGACAAACTGATTTTAGTGTAAGGTCTATTATCGATTTGAAAAAGCCGCTAGGTGAGCACCTGTAATTTTAACATGTTAAATAAGCTGACCTCAATCACCGAAAGCCGATGGGGACTCTGGCTCGTGGGTAATCCAAAACAACCTGGTCTGTGGGTACATCTTCTCGATTGTCGCCGGGCGAACTTGCGCTTATATGCTACCTGTTGAGCCTGTGATCAAAAGGATTGCTCAAAAGTTCGACTGTGACATCGAGTCAGTCGATTTATCTGTCGATCGTATCAACGAACACCTCAATGGCTTGCCCAAGATATCTGGAGTGGATGATCCTGTAACTCGACCTAGCAACTTAAGCTTGGCATTTCCCGAGTTTATTACTAAGGAACCCCCCCCCCCCTTCTGCGGGTATGAAATAGGAGTATTAATAGATTTTAGAGTTTTAATAATGTCTAAATAATTACTTATATAAGCTTATATATAAAAGCTCTAGTTTTGGGATATGGGATGAGCGAGGCGATTATTGCGTACGAGGCAAATAAGTTCCAGGTGCTTAATCGCTAAATTTTCAGGCTCTCTGAAGGTCGACACCCCTAATTAATACCTGGGGAGATATCGTTTTATATTTTCCCGTTCTACTAGAGATTATTAGGAAATATGCATTACTATAAGCTTATAAGACCCTAAATTTTTTTTTTTTTTTTGACTAATTGCGATATAACTAAATTTGTCTGGAAATGATAATGATAATAATAAGTCATTAGGTGCCAATATACATTGATTTGCATACATTGGTGCATACAAAGTAATGTATACGGGCACCTGCTACCGCTTGCTGGTTTCGGTTAGTGTGGCCCCCATCGACACCGGGGGGGGGGGTCGTTTTACTTTTTCCCGGGGAAACAGGAGGGGGAAAATCAATCTTTGACTTACTACTAGTCAGGCAGCTCGAAACGCTTCCAACACGAGATAAGAACTATTCACAAAGCAATTTATCTAAAATGGATGTGTGCAATGATATTGGGCTGCCACAAGAGTGCCATAAGTTATTTACATTACGTCGCCCATCCTTCACTTCTTCCATCCAACCGCAAGAGTGGTACGAGAGAAATGAAGGTACCGCAGACACGGCGAGACGTAGTCGGAAACACAAGAGCGCTGCGCTCATCGCTTGAAGAGGTGGACAGCGGTATGGAAGCAGATAAAGTCCCTCCCAATGCTGGGCGTTGGCTCTTTACCCCCAGAATCGTCGCATTGATATACAAGCAAATTGGCTCCTGAGTTTCGCCATTCTCCATGTGCAAAATGTTTCTATACATGCTCAAAGGCACGCTCCGTCTTCCCAGACATCACATTTCACATTTCACGAAACACCAGCAAAACAGTGGCCATACAACACAGATAACAGGGTCAAAAAAGACTGGCTGTACTTGGAAAACATGTCTCAGAATCGCCAATAAACTCGCGTCACACGATGCGAGAACACCATTGAGATATCTCAACGAAAAGCCACTGAGCTGATAGTGTGGGTGCTACCCCTCATCAGGCTAGAAATGGCGAAAGATATCAGAGGAGCCCAATCCGTCCCGTCCTTGTCTTCCATCATATTTCGAGTGCAGGGAAAAAAGCCTGACGCTCAGTTCAACAACGTAGCCATAAGATCCAGCTGTCTCTGAACGATGGCCCAAGCTGTGACTGTAGTTTACGATGGGTTCACGTTCACAGCTGCAGTACCTAGTGAGTGGACATTCCTTGAATGACCTCTTGTGTCCATTCTCCGACCCTGCTACTCGCAATTGACCCACGAAATAGCTGCTACCCAAGCCAGCGCCCAGCACGACTACCTTTACGACCCACCTCCTTCTCCCGGCTTGTCACCCACAGAAAAAGGCGCCATAGCTGCCGGCGTATTTCTCTTCGTGTTGTTTTGGGCAGTGTACATATGCCTTTGTCTTCGGAACCGGGGCTCCGGAAGGAGTAATCCTGCTTGGGGACGTGGTCTTCCTCGCGAACAAGCCAGAGCTCTTGGACTTGACCAGCCGTGGGTTTCACCACCCAGCTTTCCAGCTCCTGCATACAACCATTCTGGCCACAACCAGAGTTGGAATTATGGACATAACAGATGGGAAGAAGAACGTCGTAGGCAGGAAGATCGTCGTATAGAGGAAGACAATCGCCCAAATCAGTATTCATGGAACAACAGAAGCAATAACACAACATCCGATCCTGATCCTTATCGAATTGCGCAAGAAGCAGCTAGGCAAGATAGATTGAGAGCGGATGAAGCGGCTAGGCAGGATAGATTAAGAGCGGAAGAGAGGACAAGGAATGAGAGGGCGTATATTGCTACTTATGATGCTAGCTATCGATGAGCATGGCGATATATTGATGATTGATGAAAATGATTTAATTCTGCAGTCTTGAGTTGAGCTGAGCTGGGCGAATGAAGGAATAGCGAGAACGTACCTCCAGACAATTCGCAAACGAAGTAAACATCAAATCATCACAGCAAATTCGTTCTCGCCCTCCTTCTTCCCAGTTTTCTCAGCTGAAATCACTCAATCTTTGACTATACCCAACGATGTTGAGATGCCGATGTTGTCGCTCGAAACCTGAAATTTTCAGGTACCATCTCCGCCAGGGTCCCCTAATGCGCTCTCCCTACGGTCGCCCCCAAGCACCGCCATCCAACCCCACAATCTCGCCGACACAATCCCTCCTTCACACCAGACCATCACCATCGCAGAAACTTTCGCGTCAATTGATGCCGATGCTTTCTTCCATCGTTCCTTCAAACGATTCATTGGATTTCTTCTTTCTTCATAGAACCTCTCCTTAAGTGCTCCGAAATTCAAAGAGACTCTGACGGTCGCGATTAAACAGGGGCAATGCGGAAAGACTGATCAGTAATTGAAATTTAGCCACAGGGACGGATGTCAGCTCAATATAGTAAACCACCCCCCTTTCCGGAGCCAATGATACATTAAGCGATGTTCTCGTACGTTGCGGCTTGCGTGGGGAAGGAATTCGAAGCGCGGGTTTTCTCTGCGAGGTGGAAATTATCGCCTACCGTGCGACACGTTGTAGATGTCCTATCAAATCGGGTTGGCTGAGTTCCTAGTTGGGAAGAGATGGAATGATGCATGCGACACCGTACAAATTAGAAAAGAAGACCAAGACAGCATGAAAAAAGGCGTTGGCAGGAACGAGATGTGAGAAGAAAAGGAAGGAATCGGGAGTGTGTGTGGCGCGAGCAGAAGGAGGGGCGAGTGTTGAAATACAATGGTCACTTTACGTCAAGTACAGAATTTCAGAAATGAACAATTCTGAGGGCGAAACCCGGGACTGAACCGTTTATCGTTGGGTGTCAAAGGCCTTGCACATAAATTCCCTCCCCAAATGTGCACTCTTGCTCAGGCCCATCTTCCCAACAATCGACGGCAATAGAGTGGGGCTGACGCTGGGCATACGCAGCTGACAGCTCGGATAGAACACGGCAGCTGCTGAAGCGGGATAAGTAAATTGAACCAGGAAGAGGAAAAGAAAAGAACGGAGCATGTTGTTCAAAGAGTCCAGGAGAAAACAGCGCAAAGCAGGATCAAAACAAGTGAACAGAATTCAGTATAGAAAAACCCCCTCGCACACATCTCAAGTTCCCTCGGACTCCCCAGAGCTCAGCGAGAATATCCATGCATTCGATATCTATCTCTATATAGCCCACGCGTATAATGCAAATATGTCTCTCGTAGGTGTCATAGATTTCATCGTATAATGTCTTCATCCTCACCTTCGTTAACGTCCTTCAACTTACCTTCCGCCTTTTCTGGCAGATACCTCACTGCCGCCGACCCGGCAATCGCAACAGAAATCAACACAACCCAAACAAGATACCCGTTCAGAACTTGAGTCCTCGCTCCGGTAGCAAAGAGACTCGTGAAGATCGCTGGTCCGACGGTCCGGATACCGGCAGTCATAGTGAGTGCCACACCATTCAAAGTTCCGAGTGTGGACGGAGACGGCGAGATATCGTTCAGTGCGAGTTGGACACCAGCTAAGAAAGAAGTTAGGTAACTCAAGGGAAAGAAAGTAAAGGGAAAGGGAAAGTTACTGAATGCCATAGCAACCCCACTCCCCCCAATCTGGAGTACTGGCGCGATGATCCAGAAACCAGTCGTCCATCCATTCCTCAAGAACATATTACATAGCGGCGCAGACGCAAAGAATATAGGCCACACAGAAAGGCAGCCGCGCAACACGGCTCCAGTACCGTATCTGCGTTGTAACATTGGGAAGGCGAAGAGGAGCCAGATGGCTTGAGCGAGTCCGCCGCCGCCGATGAAGAAGGATATTTGCCTAGGCGAGAAACCGTAGCCACCCAAATCGATGTCGGTGAACCAGAAAACTGGTGCCACTAGAGAATATAAAGTCAGCGTAGTTGTTGGGAAGGTTTGGGTGGGGACAGGGAGGGACGGACCGGCAGTGTAAGCGAGACCAAGGAGCATGACATGGCCGTAGAGGAAGAGCACCATAGGCACACCGGGGCTTTTGATCAGCTCCATCGTTGACATAGGAGCTTCGGCCGACGATTCATCCCCCTTGACTTTCCGCTTCAGTGTCTGGATGCGATGTCAGCATTTGGTGACGATCTGGCTGAGCACTAAACCGACCTCCTTAACGAAGAGAGCACACAAGATAGCAGCACTTGCTCCGACTATGCCGGAAATAAATGTTGGCAGAGCATACGGATATTTGGTGAAGAAATCAATGCGCCTGAAAATTCCTCCTATCTGCATTGCTGGATCTGCCAGTGCACCGCCTGCCAATGTCAGCACAGGATCGTATGTTCATGGTGAGATTAAACGTACCGAGCATAGGCCCAAGAAAGATTCCCAGGTTTCCACTGAAAGCAAATAAGCTAAATGCTCTCGCCTGTGTCTCTTTGGTGCTGTTCTCCGTGATCATCGCTCTCACAGTCCTGCTGCCGGTCAGCCCAACCCGAGCATCAAAATCTAGAGATGACGCAGAGAGTCTTACACAATAGTCCCCGCAAAGACTCCAGCGCAACATCTGAAAAGCACCATCTGCCAAATACTCTTGCTGAGCCCAAAGATAGCCGTCGCGATCGCCATCCCAGCAAGGGAGAAAACAAGGACTGGCTTCCTTCCAATGCGATCCGCAGCACGACCCCATTGAATCATCAGCATCATTTGCGTGAATGAGAACATTGCTTCCTGCACCGTAAGTCAGAATTGGGAGTGGGGAATGAGGTGAGCGAGGGCATACAATGAGGCCAGTATAGAACCCCACATCAGTTTGCTCAATATTTCCAGTCTTGTAGATCATCTCGCTGATGAAGGGGAAGATGCCGAAGAAGGCGATGGGCTCGACTATTCGGGCGTAGCAGAGGAGAAAGATTTGGAGTTTGGGAAGGGGCTTCTCGTGATGCGGTTTTGGACCGCCATTCTCGTGGGCCTCATGGTTGAGGATTTCGGCATCGCTGACAGGCTCATTGGTCGAGCTGCCGAGGAGAGGTGTGTTTTCTGAGATGACTGGCTTGGTGCCGTTCTCAGAGGTTGAGTGGCTCATAGTTCGAGATGTATATTGAAATTAACGGTGAGGGAATGTTGACAATGACTGAAGTCTTGACGTGTATCATCCAGCTGCCTGACGTGTTTTGGATATTCGGCTAGTCCGGACCGCTTGTTGAAAAGTAGAAAGAGTAGAGGTCTTTCTGTCCGATGTTCATGACAGAAGGGAGGAAGAATGGGGGCTGACATGAGGCAGATTTGTTGACGTTGCACGGCCGGCTTGATTAGGACGAGAAGGTGGACGTTGACCCCTGTTTGCATACCAATAGCGGGGAAATGGCTCCCGACCCGAAGCTTTAAATTAGCCACCGACTTTCTAATTCCGAACCTCTCTTAACTCCAGGGTCTCTGCCTCTTTATTCACAGATATTTCTCTTGAAGGTTGATTATCTTTCAAGGCTTTTGACTTCAGAGATTCATCGCCCATGAACGGGTAACATTTTACTTTCATCTTCCTTCTCCGGTGCCGGGTGGTGCCTGTAACTTTAGCGTATGTACGGGCTGATTTAGCGACGCTACTGCATCTATTATTTTATCGCAATCGCAAAATGAGAATTATGAATCGAGATTTTTTTTAAAGCCACATTTTATATGGAAAACACACCTAATAATGGCCAAATACGCAATTCCCATGCATTATAGTCGAATGCGCCCAGTACTATTACTCTATTCTCGCTTTTTTGAACTGCCCCCGATTATCCCTACGTCTTGACCTATTCCCCGGCCTATAATCACCATCCCCTGGTAATTCCTTCCCTCCATCGTCAAGATCTGATCTATTATCGTCGTTATCGCTTGATATAGTCACTTCCACTTGTCGCTTCCTCTTTAATATAGACTTCAGAGGAGGTTGAGGAGGTTTAGTGGGTGGAGCGGGAGCGAAGGCTAGTAAAAACGTCAGATCTACTAGTATATCTAAATTTATTAAAACTTACTAGCTATAGGAGCAGGAGCAGGAGTAGGAGCAGGAGCAGGAGAAACCGTAATTCTAGCTTCTAGCGTAGGCATATCGTCCGAATTAAAATCGTCAGAATTCAGGTCGTCACCTGACCCATTCTCTGAAGGAGCAACCTTCTCTCATAGGGCTTCGATCTGTTAATTAGGAGTCGAAGCAGGTAAAAAAGATACCGTAGATATAACTATAGATATAGATATTATATTGGGGGTGGTATCAGGAGAGCCTCCTAATAGGGGGCTAAAATCTAGGAAAGGCATCTCCCTATTAGCTCTTTTATACTTATCCTGAATCTCGTTATCTCTTTACTAAATTATATTAATATCTTAATTAAATATAAGATAAATATGCTTTGGCGAGCTTCTATTTAATTAGTTAAAGTAAGATAATAAGCCATTAATATCCTTTTCAGCTTCAAATATCTAGCTAGTTATATAGTCGATTCTCTTGTTTTTGTCTCTTGGCCAAACCTATTTATATTAGTACTAATTCTATTAGGATACTAGTAAATAATAGCTTACTTTACTTGCAAAAGAAACTATATTTATACGTTCTAAGATCGTAATCCATTAATTAAGCTCCCAGTTTTCAAATAACGGAATTAATAATAAAAAAGCCTTGGCTAAATATATAGCGAAATCCTTATATAATAGTTTTTAACTATAATAAATAACTATATTAGTAAAGAGATATATGTTTCTATAAGTAAGCTTTACGTACGTATTAAACTATTCTACTATCCATAGCTCAATTTAAATATTTTGAGCCTCCCGGTACTCTTCCAAGCTAAGGAACTTCTTTATAGTCAAAGCAGGTATACTCGTCCTAGTAAAGCTACTTTCTAGTTCTTCTATTTCATATATATATAGTATAATAGAAATAAGGACCTTGTATTATTTTTCGATAATAGGAGCAGGAGGGATTATTGATTTACCCTTACTAAAGGCCTTTATACGTGCCCCCTGGCCGAGAGTAAGAGATCCAAAGGCTTTACCCCTTTTCTGGGCCAAATCTAATAAAATTAGTAAATAATATATTAATATTAGGAATTAAATAGATAGATATGTACTTTTGCCCTAAGCTTCTTAATAGAAATTACTATATAATTACTCTAAACGTTCGAGCTTAGCCTGCTACTTCCTCTTACGTACTTCTGCCTCAAGGACCTTCTCTAAGAGATCTATACCCGGGAAGTAGTAAAAAGGATAGGAATTAGCTAAGATATTAATTCCTTAATCTCTTAATAATTAGATAGCAGTATTTTAAAGTTGGGTTTAACTAGAAAATAATATACCGTCTAATATAATAATCGGTATAGGAGTAATAGGAGCCAGAGGAGAAGTAGCGGGGTTAATTATACCGCATAGTAGACACTTTACTATAGAGGGGGGGTATAGTGCCTCCCGTATAAAACAAGAGTTCTATAGATTAATATTATCTATTATAAATGTTTAGGGATAAAAGAATAAGGATTTGATTTATAATTAAATATTAGAAGGAAAGTATAGCTAATAAATCTAGTAGTTTAGTAAATAGTAGTATAAAAATAATTAGTAGAATAGAACTATAATATATTAATATTATTTTAATCCTTTAGCCTATATTCCTATAACTTTTTCCCTAAAGAATTTATATACTAGGGACCCATTTCGAAAATTATAGATAGTAGCATATTACTAATATATAAAAAGGAATAAATACAAGAACTATAAGGGATATCCCTTAGTATAAATTAAAATTAGATTTATTTTATTTATCCCTAGTATTATTATTACTTAAAATATGGTTTCCTATATTAGGGGCAATAGAATATTAAATAAAGGGCTATAGGAATTAAGGGAGAAAAATTAAATTCCATATATTAAGATATAATTCTTATTATTTTTACCAAATATATCTTATAATTATTTCAAAAGTTTACAAGAACTATTAATTCAATAAAGCTAGTATTAACGGAGAATTTTATCTATACTATAAAGTCCTTACTACCAAAATAATAAGTTAATAGAATAATTATAGGAGGCGTGGAAATTAAAGGAGTAGGAGTCGATTTTCTAAGGAGGCGAATTATATAATCTTTTAATATTAAATTAGAAATAAATTACCTATAACTATATGAATTTGACTTATTAAGCAGATTACTATTAATTTCTATATTTAATTACTTTAGTAAATATTAATATTTTTAGCTAATTCTTTCTTTAGAATATATATTAATATATCCTTATTTAACTTCTCTAATACCGGGCAAACCGTCTAATATTTATAGAAGGAATTTCTAGATTATCTTCCTCCTTTGCTTTAGGCTCAGATGCATATCTATTCTCTATAAACTGCCTATACTCTTGGCTATTTATAACCCAATTACTATTTGCCCTATTAAAAGTAATACTATCTATAGTAAATCCAGTACCTCTCGTATTATCTTTAACCTCCGCTTTATTATTAGAGCTAATATAGATAAGATCTTTATCTCTATAGCTAGTATCTCTCCCTTTATTAACGAACTAAATACTATCTTAATTATTATAATCCTTTAGCCTTGCCTCCTCTAATCCTATAGCTACCTCTAGTAATAGATTCCAATTATATATACCCTTGGGTATTAATAAAAGCCCTAGCTTTAGACAAGCATTCTTCGTATTAATTAGGTAGTCGGTAATTAATTCCCTTAAATATATATAGGTACTCAGGTAGTTTATTTCTCTATTCGAATCATATATAGACTCTATAATTAAGAGTATAAAGCTAGTATCCTTAAGTTCTTGCTCATACTACTCAAGTATAATCTCTAGTAAATATATATCTTTATTATAGCTAGTATACCCTTTATATAGCTCGTTTAGTTTATTAATATTAATAGGAATACCGTAGTCCCTGACCCCCTTTTACTCTAAAAACATATAGTTCTAGAAAGGTTAGCCAGAAACGATATATGGACAATTAGGCTATTTCCTAATTAAATAGATATTCTAAACCCGGACGAACTCCTTAGTTTGCTCTTATATAATAGGTAAATAGACAAAAAGCATAGTTATATAATCGGGGAGAAGTTTGCAAGAATAAAGCCTTTAAAAGTATAATTACTTAAAAAATATCTTCTATTTATTTAGTATATCCTATACTATATTAGCTAATTAAATTAGTCTTTATAGGATTAGACTAAATAAATTACCTTTATAACTTGCTCCCACCATGCCTTAATTCGTTAATTAGCTATACTAGTCCCAAACTAATAAAGATCTAAGAACTAATATAGATTAATACCCCTTATTTAGTATATTGCTTTATAAAGGATATAATAGGTATTAGTAACCATAGGTATTTCGCATCCTCTATCCGATTAAATATGAAATGGAATAATCTTCATTTCGTCTACCAAGTCAAGGTATTAAACTAGGATAGTAACCTAAAAGGTAGCATAAGTAAGTATATATTAGTATAATATTAATCAGGCTAAAGAAGAATATAGTATAGAGATTTAGGGGTTTTATTACCTAAATTAAGTATAATTCAAATAACTAGTTCTCTATAATACTACAGAATTACATAGCCGGAATCACGACTAAGTGAATATTGGCCATTTGCGAGGGGGTATATTCATACCGAATTAGGAAGTAATACTACTTATAACACAACTATTTGAGATTCTAATATAAATCCAAGGTACAAACCGTAAGTAGATATTAATACCGGCATATATCTTAATACTATAAAATCATAGCTAAGCAAACGTATTAGTAGTTATTTAAATAATGATTTTTGAAATTAAGTCCATACTATACTTACCTTATAATAGCCATTAATAGACTAAACAAAGTTCGGCCCATGAATATTATATTCTCTCCTAGCTGCCTTTATCTCTTCCGAATAATGCTATATACTTTCTGGATTAAGTTCCTATATTATAGAAGCTATTCTATTCCTAGAAAACTTCTTACTATTACCTAGGGAATTAAGATAAGTATATAGAAGCCGGCATCCATAACTTCTAGTATTACCCTATAGGCCTTTATTCACTGTATATTACTTGAGGATATAGTAAAGTTACTCCTTTTCTAGCTCAACTTGCGAATTAAGTATTTAATATCGAAGCCCCATAGCTCGGCGAACCTGCTATAATAATTATAGATTAGGAATATCATATCCTAAGCCCCGGAGGTTGGTAAGTATATTGGCATCAGTCATATGGATATCACAAAAGAATCATGCGATAAGAGCCTTTACTTGAGGAGAAGGCTCGAATATCGAGCATTAGGAAGGTGCTTTCTATTCGGAAAGCCTATTGCATAGAGTTCTAAGGGAAATATCGACGTTAAAGTCATACTGTAACCTCTCAATAATCTCCTCATGTGACAGCTATTGCTCAATTAAATAAAGAATATGGGCTTGATAGTAATCGATATTAATCTTTAAACGAGCCATTACGAAGAGGTTAATAATAGAAGATTAAGGAATTGATAATAATAAAGGAACAGAAGTATGAATGAAGTGTACAGGAGGGCTAGTATATCAGGGGGCATATCACGTGCATTTTATTGAATTTCCTACCCTATCGCATTCCTACCATGGAATGTAATAAAATACTATATAGATTGACTGTTTTAATTATATTCAACTATAGGTATTAGTTATATTATTAATAATAGCACATTTTTGAAATATCGTCGAATTGATTTTCTCAAAAAATAATAGATGTAGTAGCGTCGCTAAAGGAGCCCGTAGTATGTCTCTCGCTAAACTTGAGAGCTTGCACCTCCAGGTCTAAACCCGCTCCGTCTTTCATCATCCACCCCCCTTTCCCCCCCTTTAACCTCTCTTTGAACCCCTGATTCAAATCCCGATCTTCGCCTCGAACAATGGTGCTGGAAATCCAGCCCATTTCTTTTAACCAATGTTCAGGCCCCTCAAGAACCTCCTCAGAGCCCGTCGCGCCTTCCTGGCCTACCTCTGGACGACCTCTTACAACCTGATATCCGGCACCCACACGCGTAAAAAGCACATCAAAATCGACGACGAAGAGCGGGCCTTCTCCTCTGGCTCCTCCTTCACCCGTTCTCAGCCTCGCTCCCCTCGGCTCCGCCTCCTAAAAATGCTTTTCCTCGCCCTCCTCATCCTCCTGCTCACCCTGTTCCTCCTCGCCTACATCATATACAAACCGCCGAAATTTGTGATCGATTTCCTGCAATGGAAATACCCCTCCGTAATTTTTCAGCTCTCTCTCCCCTCAAACCGAAAGATTGTCGCGCTCACAATCGACGACGCTCCGTCGCCATATACAGCGCAAATCCTGGCCTTGCTCAAAGAGTACAACGCAAAAGCAACGTTTTTCATCATTGGGTCTCAGATCGCTTCTCATCCAGGACTTTTAGAACGGATCCATGCTGAAGGTCACGAGACGGGGTCACACGCGTGGCGGGATGAAGCATCGTTGTCTCTCACGCTCACTGATCTCAAACAGCAGACCCAGGAACTCGAAGAATTGTTACCCGCAAATGAGAATGGGGAGAAATATTTCAGACCTGGATCGGGGTTTTTTAGTAAAGAAATGGTGGAGATGGTAGAGGGACTCGGGTATAGGACGGTGTTGGGGTGCGTATTTCCACATGATGCACAGATCCACAGTGCGAAGTGGAACTCGAGGCATGTTTTGAGTATGGTGAGGTCTGGTGCGGTGGTTATTGTGCATGATAGGAGGGGTTACTCGGTTGAGGAGATCGAGAGAATTTTGAAAGGTTTACGAACTGGGAGTTGGATGGTGGAGAGTTTGGGTGGGTTGTTGAGAATCGCGGAGGAGGAGAGGGTGAAGAAAGGCAGTTGAGCGAGTTCCGTTGGAGAAGCTCTGATGGGACTTGTAGCTCTTGAACTGATACCAAGGTCCAGTGCAGCTTGGATATTCTTATCACGCATGCCTCTAGAATTGGATGAGCTAAAGACAGGACAAGATGCCATGGGTAGAGGAGGTGAAAGGGCCTCTGATCTATTGAACTCTACGCTTAAAATCATCTCTCATTGAAACAACCCAATCTCAAAAATGCTCACAACGCTATGCCGCCAAAAGTCTCATCAATTCGAAATCTCCAATGCCCCCTTCCATCCTCCCAAGTCTCTTGTTCCTTCCCCAAATTATGTATAATTAATTACCTCTAAATCCATCATACCCAGCCGCAACCCTCAAATTAACCCTCGTCTGCCTCTCATCGCCTCTAACCTCATACTTGGCCCCAGCTCTCGCATCCCTCGGGTCATATTTCCATCCCTTATTTCCCTCCCCTCCCTCAAGCTTCACCCTTCCCTCATCAACGCTCATCCGCGCAAATACGCCCATCCCGACAACAGAGCTCGTCCACCGCACATGTCCTTTCTTCTTCTTCTCCACTCCATTAGGCATCCCGCTTTCAATCGCCGCCTCCTCTTGCTTACTATCCACTTCATCCTCCGAACTCGAATCATCAAAATTATATTCCACATCACCCAACAACCCTTCCCTCCGCCTCTTCAGCTGCCGCCTAATATACACCCCCAGTCCCACAAGACTCAATATCGTGATCACAAGCACGAATGCATCGACGGCTATCGCGACACGATAGGAGACGGGCAGCTGGGTGCCAACGGACCAGGAAGGGGATTGAGGAGGTCGAGGCGAGTCGGGCATTAGCATTCTGTTTTTGAGGCGGAGGTCGGAGTTCGGTGCTGGTGGGGGGTGCCAGGGCATTGTGAGGGTTAGGTGGGAGGAGAATTTGCTGGTTGTTAGAGTGGTTAGTGATGGGAGGTGGATGATGAGGGGAGTGGAGGAAAGGGGGGCAGAGAGGAACGCAGAAGGAGAGGAGGAGGGACGTACTCTGGAAGTGCGGAGCTTGCGGAGAGGAGGGAGGAGAAGAGGATTAGAGATGAAGCTGAAGTGGAGGACCGCATGTTGATTAAGTATACAGATTAATTATAGATAAAACAAATAATGAGAGCCGTGAAGAGATATCTTCAGGAATGAGTGTGAGAAGGAGCGTAGGGCGGCATTAAAGACTGTAGAGACAGACAGATGTAGAGTTGAGGTTCAAGATCTGAGAGAGAACAAAGAAACGGAGACGTTCGACAAACGAGATGAGCGGTCATGCTCCTCCCATTTTCGGTGCTGAGGTGATCCCATGGCTTGGACGTTGGTCCGTGAGAGAGCGCTTTCGGATGAGGCTGGGAGATTTGGCGTGGTGTTTGTGGAGGCGAGAGCATGATTGGTGTTGTAAGCGAGTGTTTGATTAGATGGCGCTGGGCCTCGAAGGAACGGCGCGTGGGTCGGCCGGTGACAGGGGGGGATGCGTTCTTGAGGGTAGATATCAGAGGTTTCTGTACTCCTTCGGAGCCTTGAACGAGTGATAGAATTGTTTTGTTCCTCTCGGTCAAAGATAGCGAAATCCGTCACGAGTTGCGCGGTTATGCTTTTATCACGCCTTGTGCCCCTTTCTTTTTCGTCCCCGACATCTCGCTTTCCTTTCCATGACCCATTTTCACCTGGCCCTCAGAGGAGAGCATCTCGACAGTTCGACCTGAGGTATCCATCTGAATTTCCGTCCATCTTCAAATCAGGCTCGTCAGATCTCTTACCCCCTCACAGATACTCCCCTCCCTCCCCTAAATAAATGTAACAGTGGGTCAAAGTGTAGGAGTTTCTTGTATGGCAACTGGACCGTGCCAGGCTGGTTTTGCGGGGACCCACTATTACATTTATTTAGAGGGGAGAGTACTGCAGGTGCCTGGAAGAGGAAGAGTGCAATGCATGGAATGGAAGTTGTGGCGGTGGCTGTTCCTGCCTCGCGAAGTCTAGCGCGGGCGTACTTCTTCTACCTCATGCCTGATGGGGATGGCAGCCTAAGAAATGCGTGTTCTTTTTCAAGCAACTTCACGCCGGGAGTGGAGCTCGTCGTTCAGAGCAACTTGTGTTCATTCCGAGTATAGTCAAAGTCACTGAAAATCAGGGGGAGCATCGAAGGATCTACAAATCGAATCGCGAGTCACGAACCTCAAGGGGGTGTATGCACTCAGCCTCGAAATCCCAACTCAAATGGGCAAACTACCGCTCGACGCAGCAGGCTATCACCGTTGTCAATATTGTCAGAATGCCGTTGTTGATGCTACACCTCGCGTCACGGGGATCCAGAACCGCCTGTCACGTATTTCTTTCTCGAAGCAGGGCAACCAAAAGACAAGTTGGCCTGTGCTTGAGCTTTCCATATCTGGCGCGCGCATGGCGTATAAAGCTGGTTGTGTACTCTTACAGCTCTTCGGTCCCCATCTGCTGCCTGCTCTCGACTTCAGCGCAGTCAGACTCTCCGATAAGTCCGTTCAAGTCTCAGTAGAATATATGAGCGCTGGACTTCTGCCAAAAGAGCCCTCTTGTTCTCTAATAATTATGTCCAAGCCTTCAAAAACAAAGCTTGGGGAGGACTCATTCTTCAATCCAACGGAAATGTTCGCGCCACAAGGTATTGCATGCTCTACATTCATTGTCCTAATACTTCTGGTATATCGGGATTATTCGAGAGTTGTTTCCTTAGTTTTATTCACTCCTGTCATCTACTACCGAACTTAGATGAACTGACAAGTTTCTTTAGGTAGTTTGGCATCAAAGTGGATCCCCACAATACCCAACAGCGACTTTTGCTCCAAACCAAGTTTGGAGTTCGTCCAGAAATGCCTCTTAGACTGTCTTGAGAATCATGCTCGATGCAATCAGACTGCGAACAGCCGGTATCCGTCCCGCTTGCTCGATTTGGATTCGTCATCTTCTGGCAAGGACAGTGTGTTTCTTACAACACCGAAAGGCCGACCGCCTTTTGCGGCCCTGAGCTACTGCTGGGGTGGAGATATCGGATTCAAAACCAAAGAGTCTACAATCGCCAAGGCGCAGGCAGGACTTAGCCTAGCAAAACTTCCTCAAACGATTCAAGACGCTGTATTTGTTTGCCGAGGGGTTGGTCTCCACTACCTGTGGGTAGATAGGTTGTGCATTATCCATGACAGGGAGGTAGATTTCACTGCTCAGATGGACAGGATGGGCGATATTTACTCCCAGGCACGGATTACCATTGTTGCAGGAAATTCAGCAACGAGCGAGGAAGGGTTCCTGAATCCTCGATTGTCACATATGCCTCGGTCACTGCAACTACCCTTCAATTGTCCGACTGGGGAAGGAAGTAAGGTTGTGATATCCCCTCGCCAACAAGAGATCGAAGTAGTTAACTCAAGAGGTTGGACGCTGCAAGAGAGTCTTCTTTCACAGAGGCTTGTCTTCTACGGCTCCCGCCAACTTGAATGGACATGTCGAACGGTTTCTAAGGCAGATGGTGGACACCCATCTCTCTATCTTGTCGGACTGTCACGCCACGAGTCTGCGCATTTTAGCAATTCCATATGGGACGCAGGCGAGAAGCACGATCTTATTTGGCCGATGTGGATTCAACTGGTGAAGCATTACACACAGCGGAATCTCTCTCACCTAAGTGATAGGTTGATTGCGATATCAGCACTTGCCAAGAAAGCGAATGAAGCTCTCCGAGACAAATATCTTGCCGGTATATGGCGGGGTGACCTTCTGAGGCAGCTGCAATGGCGGCCACAGAGACTTGGAATTGCACAGCCAGACGAAATCTACATTGCACCTTCTTGGTCTTGGGCATCTCTGGAGGGCGAAATTGACTGGTATGTTCCCAAATCTTCCGAAATCGAGGGTGAAATCAAGGTTATAAGCTGCAAAGTTGTGCCGGTCTCTCCCGTTGCGCCTTACGGTGCTCTGTCTGGGGGAGATCTCACAATAAGAGGGCGAGCTATAAGTGGTCACTTTAGGCTGGACAATAACTGGAGCATGAGAACAATGATGTTCGGAACACTTTTTGAATTTAAGTTCTACCCCGACACCGACGAGTTTTTATTCAAAGGTTTCGATGATGTGAATAGGGTTATCTGCTTCACGCTGCTCCCTATCTCGAAGGATAAAAACTGGAACAGGACCTACCGTGGCCTTGTGTTGCAGGAGAACCAAGATAAGGAAACTTATAGACGTATTGGTGTTTTTATTGGCCCATTGTGGAGAGATGACGAGACGGTCTTCCGGGATATCCTCTACCTAAGAGGCTTGAGTGATATCACCATTGTCTAGAGCATCACAGAACAATATACAAGGGATGCTATAGCATTTTGGGCACAAGATGGGTCTCTTCCAACACCTCTCGAGCCCCTTTTCCAGATAGAAACTCAGTGACGATAAAATAAGGGAGTAAAGGCCATATATATATTTAGGAGCTTTAGAGAAGTGTCTTTACCCAGTGTGTCAAATGAATAGAGTAAAATTGAATAATGGCTGTTACTCTTATTTAATTCATATATTATTCAAGTTATTCATAAATATTCATAAATATAACTTGAATAATGCACGTTATCTATGCACGTGATTGAGCTAGCCTAATCTGGTAAAGCTCTGGGAGGGCCTGCATCTAGTGCTACCTTGCTACCCAATCAGGTAATAATAGTACTTGGTTTTGGTGCACCAGGTGCTTACGGACCATGCCGTGAGCTGGACTGCCCGCCTACAGTAACCCTCGGCAACACATCTCTCAGGAGTCGAGACACCAAGATAAAATTCTTCTCTTAGCACTCTTGCGCGACTGCTCTGGCCCTCCGCTATTCTGGGACAATACATAAACGGCTCTTCACTCCCTGTCCGCAAAGGTTGCATAGCTGCTGGCAGAGCAATCGCACGACTGGTCACTGGACTTGCCGTTATCGGATGGCACTTCAGCACCCCGCCCCCGCAGGCTTCGTCACAACCACCATCTTGATCCGCAACCTCCATTGTGCTTCCTGTCTCTCTCACATACAAAATGCTCTCGGTACATTGCTGCTGGTGCCATTGTCTATTACTGCCGACTACGCTTCACACGAACTTACGGTGATCCATTCGCCTGAACACTGGGGAAATGAGATATCTCGAGCACTTTCGGATGCCGCATTTGAGGTGGTGGGATTGCGCACTGAAAATGAATTCGGTCGAGTTATCTATGAGCAACATGAGGGACGTGCTTCCTCAGGGGGGCCGGCGCCCACGCTCAGTCAACAGACATCGACAATCTCATCTCACCAGACAACGCCTGCCTTGTTACCAGTTTACGTCAACAACGAGAAGCGGAACGAGAAGCATCTGGAGCATTGCCTCTCCTGCCAAAATTCGGGCGAAAAAGATTTATCAAAGGATTTTGTAGTGTCAATCTCTGAACCCCAACACTTTACCGCTACTCTCAGCATTGCTGGCATGACTTGTGCAGCATGCATCCTCTCCATCACGGAAGGAGTACAGCAGCTCGACTTCTTGGAGGACGTCAGCGTCAGCTTACTGACAAACAGTGCAACAGTCACATTCGCTGGCCAGAAAGACGACATCAGTTTGATCATTGAGAGAATCGAGGACCGAGGGTTCGACTGTGACATTGAGAACATTGTGGAAATTGGTGGACAGAAAGCGAATGAATCGACCGAAAGGACAGTCATGATTAAAATTACAGGCTTGTTTTGTGATGCCTGCCCGCAGCAGATTATCGAAGCTCTGTCCTCGGCCTTCCCAGGACTTCTCACCGTGGACAAATCAGCTTCACTCAAGCATCCCATAATCACAGTCACGTATTGTCCTCAGCAGAGTGTCATTAGTATCAGAGATATACTTGCCACCATTCACAACCTGAACGGCCGATACATGGCCGCAATTTATCACCCTCCAACAATTGAAGAGCGGTCTCAAGCCATGCAGCGCCATGAACGTCAACGCCTCCTCTTCCGACTTCTTCTCAGCTTCATCGTCGCTATTCCAACCTTCATGATCAGTGTAGTCTGGGTTAGCTTAGTCCCACCCGACAACCATCTACGAATGTTCTTCGAGCAAAGGATGTGGTCTGGTGCCGACACACGTGTCGAGTGGGCGCTCTTCTTCCTCGCAACACCTGTCATGTTCTTCGCTGCCGACATCTTCCACGTCCGAGCAGGCAAGGAAATTCAAGCATTATGGAGCCGAAATAGCAAGGTGCCAATTTTGCGACGATTTTACCGTTTTGGCAGCATGAATCTGCTCATGTCAGCCGGTACATCTGTGGCGTACTTCCCTTCCATCGCCGTCCTAGCTGTGAATGCTCGAGAAACTGGCCAGCGTGTGCAGACTTCTACCTACTTTGATGCAGTTATCTTCTTGACAATGTTTATTCTCGCTGGTCGTTACCTGGAGGCGTATAGCAAAGCCAAGACCGGCGATGCTGTAACGCTGCTTGGAAACCTAAGACCCACGGAAGCTTTGCTTGTGAGATCAAACCCAGACTTGAATAATTCTTCTGCAGAGAACCAGTCCTCTCTTCCGGCGGCCAATATCGATACCATCAACGTAGACCTTCTCGAGGTCGGCGATGTAGTTCGAGTTCTGCATGGCGCCTCCCCACCAGCTGATGGAACGGTTGTCTTGGGTGTCTCTATCTTTGACGAGAGCTCATTAACAGGAGAGTCTCGTCCTATCACAAAGAAAATTGGTGATCAAGTCTTTGCTGGCACAGTCAACATCGGAAATCCCATTAGTGTGCAAGTCAGTGGTGTCTCAGGTGCTTCTATGCTCGACCAAATCGTTAAGGTTGTCAGAGAAGGGCAGACTAAACGGGCTCCTGTGGAAAGAGTTGCCGATATTTTGACTGGATATTTCGTTCCTGTGATCACTTTCATTGCGATATTGACTTTTGTCATCTGGTTTGGACTTGGGCAAGGCGGGATCCTCCCGGAAAGCTGGCGAGACACTGATACCGGAGGCTGGGCGTTCTGGGCAATGCAATTTTCCATTGCAGTATTCGTCGGCGCTTGCCCCTGTGGAATTGCACTTGCAGCTCCCACGGCATTGTTCGTTGGCTCTGGATTGGCGGCTCAGCACGGAATACTGGTTAAGGGAGGAGGAGAAGCATTTCAAGAGGCATCTGCTCTCGATGTGATTGTCTTTGATAAAACCGGAACTTTAACTGAGGGTGGAAATCCGAAAGTTACGGATCATGTCATTCTGGCAGCAAGTGAAGAGGAAGGCAAGATTATCTGGGCAATCGCGCAAGCGCTGGAAGAATCCTCAAGTCACCCCATTGCGAAAGCCATTGCTACCCTCTCCGCCCAACAACACCGCGCCAGTATCTCACAATCTACCATTGAGGAACAGCCTGGACGGGGTCTTAGAGGCACCTTTACCATCCACACATCCACCAATGATAGCCGATACGAAGCTGCCATTGGCAGTGAAGCCTTCATCTCATCACTCGATACTGCCATAGATAGGTCTCATTCTGATCTGACTTCGACATGGAAAGCAGCTGGGAAGAGCATTGCCTACCTAGCCCTCCGCCCCCTATCACTCTCTTCCGAGAATGAATCCCCATTCAAGCTCGCCGCCCTCTTCTCGACCACCGACCCCCTCCGTCCCGAAGCCTTTTCCGTCCTCTCCGCCCTCCGCTCCCAAGGCCTAAGCATCTGGATGATAACTGGCGACAATGCTGAGACCGCCGTCGCCGTCGGCTCCCAACTCTCCATCCCCGCCACCAACATAATCGCCAACGTGCTCCCCTCCGAAAAAGCAGACCAGCTCCGGCTTCTGCAATCCACATCTCCCAAACGCAACGGCAGACCTGGCCCCGCAACCGTCGCCATGGTTGGCGATGGGATTAACGATGCCCCTGCCCTCGCTGCCTCTGACGCAGGCATCGCCATTGGTTCTGGCTCAGACGTTGCGATCGCGAGCGCCAAATTCGTGCTTTTGTCCTCAAATCTGAACTCCCTGCTTACGCTTGTTATGCTTTCAAGGGCCGTATTTAGGAGAGTCAAGTTCAACTTTGGGTGGGCGCTGGTGTACAACGTTGTTTTATTGCCTATTGCGGCGGGGGCGGCGTATCCTGCGAGGGGACACCCGAGACTGGGGCCGGTGTGGGCGAGTTTGGCGATGGCGTTGAGTTCGCTGAGTGTGATTTGCTCGAGTTTGGTGCTCAAGACGAGGCTTCCTATTGTTGGATTCAGGACTTTAGCAGCACGAACCTCTTCAGAACATTCTGCTGATCCTGGGCGTGGTAGCACTTAAGTTTATCATATTGTTAGTAGTCTTAGGTGGAATGGCTGCATTACGAGTTGGAACGAGAATTGATGAAATATGTTTGATGACACGCTGCGGGGAACTTTTCGAGAGAAAAGCTGTGATTAATGAAGGTTATTATGTGAGCAGGGATAGAAGGAAGTTAGAATCTTTATAGGCGACAGAGCAGTATGCTTGGAGCGAAAGAGTATACTGATACAACGCTGTAGACAACGGACCTATACGAGCGAAAGCGAGCAATGAGGCTTGCCGTTGCTATTACGGAAGTTGTGGATTGTGCAGCAGTAAGTCTTCAAATCAATAAACGCATGATTCAACCCGGTCTGGAAATTTTTATACAGCTTCACCAGAGAGCGAGGAATGCAAACGCAACACCTTGGCATGAAAGACTGAAAAGAATGATCAGGCCAATATTACACATCACTTTTTTCCATTACCATTACATTAAGCTGCGGAATTTTGAGTAATAGTTTGTCACCAGGTGTAGAAAGATTGTTCTTGCTGACCGCTTGTTTCCCAAGACTCGGTGAGTAATGCGACCAGACCCGACAGCGAGGAGCAAAAGCGCAATGCATTCTCATTACAAGAGCGAGCCGGTAATATTAAACGCTGTTTCTTTTGTCAGCGTGGCGTTTAAGCTTAATCCTTGCAATTGTGATAGAGGAGGAGTGAGAAATAAGCAGCGAAGTCGTTTGGTATTTTGAACGCAAGAAAAGTAAGCAAGAAAGATCTGAATAAAGTAATTAGCGCAATAGCTATAATCCGATTTGGCTTGAACCTTTTATCCGTTAAGATCTATTGATTGTTCAGGATGCCTGAGCCTGACATACAGAATTGTTTCAATAAAGTTCGGTTTTGCTTCTACTTCGCTGTGTATTATTAGTTGCTTATTCCTGCCCTCTTTATATTATACTTTCTTAGATTTAGGTCCGCCAACCATGGTAAGGGCCAATTTCACCTAACCTTAAGTTATTTTTGGAGGGGGTCCTTGCGAAGTTATTGGATCAACTAGATATTAGGAAAGGGGAAAGGGGGCTTTTAGCGAGCCCCTGAAGAATCCGGAATTTCGATATGGATCCCTTTCCTTTTTTTTTTTTTGGCTTGGAAAGCAGCTTTAGGACAGGAACCCCATAGTTTATGCCTCTTCATGGTTTAACTCACTCACCTAGTATCACTCTCGTTCACTCATCCTCTGTCGTTGCCAGAACAGGAACAGCTACACTTCAAGATGGAGATTAAAATTGCCCATGCTGTGATCCCAGATTTCGAATTTGATATTCCTGATTCTGAGCAGTACCAGCACCTAAGAGTCTAAGCAGTGTTCAATGTAAGACTACTTGAAGCCCGCAGCTATGTGAAAAGGGGCCTATAATCGAGAGAGTACTCGTTGCGTGGTCCCCGCCGCCTTTCCAGCGGAATGTAACGCAGCATTGATGCCAGCCTTTCGACCAAATACCGCTCCTGATGTCAATCCACTTCCACCTGGATAATTCTCATAGAATATCCCACCAACCATCTCACCAGCACAAAATACGCCTGGCACAGTTCGTCCAGTCAATGAGATAACCCCAGCCGTCTTTGGGTCAACAGCAAGACCCCCAAATGTAAAAGTCACGCCACACCCCACCTTGACTGCTAGAAACGGACCCTCGTCAACAGTTAATGCCCAATTGGATTTCGGCACTTTGAGGGATTTCTTAGAGGATTGGGTTGATAATCCATCTTTAACAGCAGGGTCCCACTTCAAATCACCAAACTCTTTCCGATGCTGGTAAATCGCATTGTTGTACTCCTTCACAGTCTCCACAAATTGTCTCGGGTTTTCCAATCCATAAGACTGGGCACATTTCTGAGCCAGTTCTTCGATGGTGGACGCACGGATCTTGTGCACAATTTCGTCTCGATATTCTTCGTCTCGAAGCCATGGGATGCCTTTCGAATCCCATACCTGGAAGGCTGTTCCTTGTGGCTGGGCTAGAATAGCACGTCCAAATTTGGCGTAGGTGTAGTTGCGGATGTCACTGCCCTCGTCAAAGAAGCGCTCCTAGAAGTCAAGTCAGCTAAAACCATCCAAATCTGGATGTGGTTAAAACAAAACAACAATGGGTACTGTGAATTCAACTCGAAGGCTTCTTGGGGAGTCATGCGAGCCATGTCAAGGCAAATCGGCAGTTGATAACTTGATGAAAGCAAAAAGCGCAGGAAATGGTTGCTCACTCCCAGGTTGTTAATTGTGATGCCCAAAGGATAGCCAGATTTGGTAAACTCGTTTGAGATCTCTCGGTCTCCAGTGTTGGCAGGTGCATTGGCATCCCAAGCCACTGAATGGCACCCGGACCATTGCCCTGCTTGCTTTGCTGAAACATCTCGAATGGCCATTTCTAGACACTCTCCAGTATTGTACGGTGTACCTCGAACATAAGCAAGATCCCAGCCAGGGCCAAGATATTGCGACCTCATACGTGGATTTGCTTCAAACCCACCCGCTGAATACAGGTCATTAATAAAACTCTCAAATATAAAAATACACGTGGAAACGAAACCGGGTGACTCACCGGCAAGAATTACTGCTTTAGCGTTGATGAGGAGCGAGTTCCCATCTTTATCTGATGCCAGTAATGATTCGAAAGCACCAGTCCTCGAATCCAGAAGGATGTTCTTGGCCGCCGTCGAGTATAGTACGGTCACTCCGTGTTTCTTCGCCGCTCTCTGATGATCAAGAATCAGCCCTTTCCCGCCATCCTCGGTTTTGAGGCACATGCCACCCCAAAATTTGAATCTGCCATCGATCTTGTAGGCTTGGCGGTTGAACGAGAGTTGGAATCTGACACCGTTTCTAGCAAGCCATTTGACAGTGTCATTTGACTCTTCGATCAAAGTTTTGCCCAATTCTGGCTCGAATCGTCCATGTGTGATGCGAGACAGGTCTGCAAGGAAATCGTCTCGAGTATAAGGGGCCAGATCGATGATATTTGTTGTTCCAGTATCGACGTTATTTACAAGAGGGATAATATCTTTCAACCCGTGGTGTACGGTACGGAATGCCCCTGCCGTGAAATGCGAGTTACCTCCGGCCCACTCCTCTGGGCATTTGTCAATTAGGAGGACTCTTCCAGATCCTGACTGCGCAGCAGATATGGCGGCAGAAAATCCCGCATTCCCTCCTCCGACAACTACCACGTCACAATCAATGGTCGAGCTTGGAGAGGTAGATGCCATGTTGAGCAATGTTGAGCACAGAATAGTAAAAGAGCAAGTTTTGAACTGCGAATGGACTTTGCTAGAGAAGAGATGTAAAACCGGCAACTTGCCTGTGTTAACAGCTCACAAAATTCCAAATCAGGTTTTCGTGATGAAAAGAATCTCTGCGATTACGAAACTTTTATCATTGTCAAATTCCTTAGTCACAGTGCTGATACAACCGTATTACTAACTATCGTTAAAATCGCGTTTTTAAGCGACACTAGGGCTGGATTTTAGGCGGTAAAGGGGAAAATGTAAACCCCCTGTGACGGCGGGATCGAGGCAATGGCCAGGGCTCAAAGATCCAAGAATCTCATGTATTGAAAATACTAAGCTAAAGAGAAGAAGGAGAGAGAGAGAGAAGGAGAGGGGATAAAAGGAGGGAAATACTAGCTAAAACCACTGAAACGCCGGCTAGCTAGGTGAAACCAGTCATGTGACAGCCACCCCCCTTTGGCCCCCAGCCAGCGCCGTCACATCACCCCCCCGGAAACCCTGACGCCTCCCCCCCCCGGGTGTCGATTAGGGGTGTCGATTGGGGCAGGGGTGTTAATAAACTTGTAATTGGCTACCTAAGCTCTTCAAAAATGTTAAGTTATATTTTTTAATATAAGCATAAGTTAGTATATTATAACCCTAGTATTCCGGTCAAGTGCTTCCTAACTTATAATAAAAAGATTCCCTAAGATAGAATTTTAATTTAAAGAAATTTATATACTAATTAATTAGATTCTAGTTTTTGAGCCCTATAAGGCCTATAAATTAGGGGCTCATAAGGTTCTTATATTTGGTTTTAGGAACTTATTTGCTTAATTTCTAGACTTTCTTAAGCTTACCTTTAGGCTATAAAATATGGAATTTTTAGCTTCTTTAATTTTAAGATTTATTACTAATTCAACCCTTTTAAAAAACTATATTTAAATACCCCTTAATTAGCGCTATAAGGAAATAAAACAAGTATTGAATTATATTATTTCCTTATAAAGTTGAACTAAATTAAAGAAAAAGCCAGAGTTTTGGTGTTCCTGTCCGAGCGCCGCTACTTTAGGTTAGTCTGGTGGCGCTTGTCCAAGCCGTTACCGAGCTTTCCGCAAAGAGAGCGGACCGCACGTGATGTGCTGTTTTGGCTTAGTGGGCCGTGCCGTGGGCTGAAACTCTCAATAGTTCATATGGTGCGGGGTTGTTCTATTGTAGTGTTCAGGACTTTTGGCCTTATATTACAGTATGACACGATTAGGGTAATAAATAAGCTTAGGTTAGTGATACAAGAACGAATTGCGTACCTTACTCCTCGTAGTTAGGCATCAGGCAGCAACGAAGACCGCATCTGACCCAACGTCTCGGCATCGGAAATCCTTCCCAGACAGAGCGTCCTTAGCGAAATCGTCTCCCAGTACACGGCACAGACAATGGGTTCGGAGAGTATTTCCATGACATCTCTAACTGCCGAATGCCAACCTTTTGGGGTTGAGCCGCTTCCCGGGTTCGAGGACCTTGTTCATAAGCAATGTGAAGAATGCGAACTGTGGCTGGCAAACCCGCTAGGACACCTGCAAAGTCTTGTCAGCGAGCCAAAGTCTCTGAAATCTCGTCACGTCGAGCAGACAGTTGAACGCTGGAATTCCGGTGCAAAGTCAGGCTGCATCCTTTGCGGACTCGTCACAAAGCTCTGCCCGGATATCGAACAGGATCAAAACCTGCGGCATTCTAACCTAGTCCAATTTCGTATCAGTCCGAAACGTGAGGACTTTCCCCATTGTATTCGTGCGACGGGCTACGACCTTCGAGAAAACCTCCGTAACAAGCTATGGGAAGTTGAATTCTATGCCACACAAGGTAGACCCTACTTCATTTTTGCCTACTTTCTACGCTAATTCGATGATCAAACAATCCTTGATTAAAAAGCAAAGGATATTACTTTGGCTCACATGCTTCTACAGATACTCAAAACCCTCTTCCAGGTCTTCCACTGCGCCGAGATCTTGCGTTACAGTTTGGATCGAAACAATGCCTCAATCTTATCCAGGGCTGGCTTCACGAATGCAAGACTCATCACAACAGCCAAGGCTGCTCTATTCACAACGAATCACGTCTTCCAACCCGCATCCTTGACATAGGCTCTATTAATCCAAAATTAGTGGCTACCAGTGATGAATGCGGGTATTTCGTGGCACTCAGCCATTGTTGGGGGAATTGCACCAGTAGCATCCAGCCTCCAAGAACTCTTCACTCAAATTTCGAGGAACATTGCAAATCCGGAGTCCCTGAAGCTTGCCTTTCCCCATCATTTCGAGACGCTATCAAGGTTAGCAGATATCTAGGATATTCTTATATGTGGATAGATTCGCTGTGTATCATCCAGGACGATACTGAAGATTGGGAACGAGAATCTGGCCTTATGGCGACCGTCTACGGCAATGCGGACCTTGTAATTGGCGCGACATCGGTTGCTGATGGGTCCTTCGGGTTTTTGGGCCGGCGTCATGAGTATTTCGAAGGTACAGTAAATCTAGCAGCCCGTACTGGACCTCAAGAAACATCTTGGGTGGTTTGCTATCGTTCAAGTCTACCGCACAACCCATACACAACGAACCGAGAAGCTTTTCGGCCAGCAATGGAAGGACCACTCGAGTCCAGAGCTTGGGCTTACCAGGAAAGAGTTTTGGCAAGGCGTTTTGTATCGTTTGGAATTCGCGAGGTCTGTTGGGAATGCACCTCTAGGCTTGAATGCGAGTGTTTCACCTCGCACGACTCTCAAATTCATTCCGAAATCCTCACTACTAGGAACGTCGTGCACGCTCCCCGAAAATACAATCTGAAACGGAAATGGAGCAGGATATAACAAACACGAGGTTGCTCGGCGCCTGGCGCAGGAATGTTGTTGAGCCTTACTCCAAGCGCCAACTAACCAAGTCTTCCGACAGGCTTGTAGCACTGTCTGCCGTCGCGTTTGAGTTCTCCAAGAAATTGTCAGACCAGTATCTGGCTGGAATTTGGAGAGCAGATCTGGAAAGCAGAGGGCTTCTTTGGCTCTGTATTGAGGCGAAAGGGGTTATACCAGGAGCACCGTCTTGGAGTTGGGCGTCTGTTCAAGGGAGTGTCTCCCACCTACACTTAAGAAAGGTTACCTTGGCACACTGTCCAAAAGTCACCAGGGTCGAATATCTATCGCCGCCAAGCAACCCATTTGGCCATCCACATTTTGCCTCTATCACATTTCAAGCAAAAGTTATGGATGGAGTTAAACTCATTCGCAGTCTCGTCATGGGAGATCAAGGACGTTTGGAGATGGGTTTCAAGTTGCAGCTTCCGGTGGGCAACGTGTTGCAACTCCATTTGGATGCGGATGTAGAGTCGGTGGATGTTTTAAGAGAAGATGGGGGCGTTGAGATCTCGTCTAGGAGGAGAGGTGAAGTTAACGGCAGGACCGCTCTAGGACAAGAATGCTTTACTTATGAGGGGCTGCATTGCTTGTATATTGCATCACGCACTGCATTAGTATTGGGGTTGATATCAGCACAATCGGGGACCTTTGAGCGGCTCGGGATTTGTGTATTGGATAAAACTGATCCTGAGTCCTGGAAGACAGCCGATGTGACGATATGCTAATCCCAAAAGATTGAGCTTAAATCAACGAATATTTGTAAGGATCTTCGAGATTGTTCATTTTGGCAAACCACAGATAGACAGAGATTGATTCTCTGGAAAACCACAGGACAGGGGTTAGTTTTCTGGGGAAGCACAGTCTTTTACTTTTACTAGTACTTACCTAAATCCGGTTCCGCTGACGGACGTCCAGTCGACGAAGCTGCATTTTTGTTCATCGCTTTGGATCGCTGCTGTTACTCACAACTGCTGGACAACGCCGCTTCCGGCCCTGGGTGGGAGAAGATTTATTGGAGAAAGAGGCTGAAGTGACGCACGAGAAGAGTGGGAATCCCAGTAAGATGTGGCTTGCTTTTCAAACATACCATACTAGATTATCGCAGAAGATTCGAAGGTCCTAGAATAAAACGAGACATTTATTCTCACCACTCTCTTTACAATGCAAGTGGCATGACAATTTAGTACGATTTCTCGAAAAGACATAATTGAACTGAAAGTGCGTAGCAAATACTCAAGTCACCAATTTCTCCTCTATCTATTCTAGTGTAGTAAACGCAACTCTTCAAGCGTATCCTAGGATATAGTTACCCAACCCCCTTGCTACAGGTTAGTTTCTCGGTAATAACACAGCATTGAGTAGAAAAGAAAAACATACAATAAGTCGTCCACTCCACAGTCCCTTTCAAGCTCTTACACACTGCCTGACTCTGAAGATTCTCCACAGCAACATCAGCATGATACAAACCGTCTTTCACAAGATCCACGGCACTGTCGTTGAACAATTTCAGAGTCACAGCTTTTGCGAATCCCCGACCGCGGTATTTTTCCTGTTAGCCTGGTTAGCTGTGTGCGTGCGTTTATACGGCGAGAGGTCTAAACTTGCCTCGCAGTGCAAAAGCTTCAATGATCCATCCGGACCTTTTGTTTCCAATTGGTTGTGAGGTTCTAAGACAGATATGCTACGGGAGGAAGTGTACCTAGAAATGTCCATGCTATTGGGATACAAGTGCTTGATTCGATAGACGCGCTGGGGTTCAACTTCATCATTTTCCTGCACAATTTGTCAGTCGATTGTCGGGCCCTTGCCGAAAGGACTGACTGACTCTTGGTACGGGATCGGAGTCCTCGAGAGGATGAGCGGCATGTCCGATGGTCTAACTTCTGACCACGATAGTCCATCAGGGAGCTCTCTTCCCAGCGGTAAATCTTTGACCCTAAACAAAAACTTGAAATGCTCTGGAGTCTGGCTCTTGACCAGCGAATGCTTTTGGAGGATTTTGAATACTCTCGTATGAATACTCCCAATCAACAAAATCCCTGGAGTTACCCGCTGTGCTTCGTAATTCCCTTCGATCTTCCGCACTCGTGCCAAGAGATTCAGGACCTGTTCCTCGCACACTGTGTCGTCACCAGGAGTCGCTGGATTCTCGAGGGATGAATAGAGCCACATTTCTGTGTCTGGACCCCTAGAGAAATCCAAAAAGGCAATGAGAAAGTCCTTACTGGGAGCTTCCGTGTCGAATGTAGATAAGATATGTGAATGTGATGTCTTACATCCTCCAGGGGTCTCCATGAACTGTAATCTTCTCAAAGTAGGGAGGGAGTACGGCAAATGCTGCGTGAGAACTTTTAGTACTAGCTTAGGCGGGCCTACGTTGTCTTTAATACTTGTTTCCATCTTTGGAGCATAGGATAATTGTCCAAGGACGGAATGTGGGATTGGATCTGAACGTCGGTGGATGCACGCCCTGTTGTATGAAAGAGGATTATAGTAAAAATCTCTGGGGACGCGAGCGGCGGCCTTGTGTATCGTGATTCTGCTGCCCTCGTAGTGAGATTAGAACCTTTCGTAATGTTGTTGAGATAGGCTCCAGAATTAGGGTTAGTGGGGTTCTAGCTTAAAGTGGGAGGTTGTAAAGTACAAGGAGCGGCCGCCGCGTTAGGCTTCAGTTTTGGGAATCAGGCATCGAAAATTACCTACACTTACAGGGCCTCAGGCAAATGCGATAGGCTCAACTCAAATGCAGGGATATAATGGAGGTCAGACCATGTCTCTATTAGTCGATAGCGTTTTAAGGGCGATATGAACAAGAACGATATTTGGAGCAGCTAAACATGTTACTCTCTTCGGTAATAAAAGATCGGAACAACAATCCAATGGAAATTCGAATTGACAGGCTTTTAAGCCCCCTTTCTGACAATTGCATGAACAAGACAGTATTTGGAATATAATTCGGCTTCCAAATATGAAGGTAAAGTTGATATAGATTGAGATGTCTAAAGTACAAGAAGTGCGGTTCAACAGAGGGTTTATATGCGTCTACAGCTGCGCTAATCCAAAAAGGGGAGGGAGAATCACGTGCATGACAAACTGACAGCCCTGCTTTGGGTGTTTCCTCTGGAATAATAGTGCTTGGGTTTTTCTAGCGGAATCCGTGCAGGGGTTGGCTTCATTAGAAAAGAAGTCACTCTCAGAGTCAAGAAACCGGTAACTAGATGAGAATCCATCCGAACTATCGTAATCCTGATTTCTCTTGCGCCCTGTGTCCGTTGGCTCTCGATGATCGTGAGGTTGTGGAAGCAGTGGTGTGGGCAGTGGAGGCGGTTATGGACCTCTCAAAGAACCAAGCGGAGAAATCGGTGGAGGAAAAGAACGAGCTCCAACGAATTCAGGAGTCTGTCCTCGACTCTTAGGGGAGGGGGAGGGGGAGGGGGACGAAGCTTCATGTCCTCGATATTGCTCCAGAGTATGGAGGATCGATATCCTTGAGAGGTTCTCGCATGGCGAAAGCAGTCATGGAAATGGTATCGAACAATTGCTTGCCTCCTGAAGGCTTTGAGTTGGCAGGTTTTGCGACGGCATCGACTTGAACCGGTGTACATTTCAAATAGAACGGCTTCTTCACGCAATGGGGTTGAACAAGTGACCACTCAGAGAAACGGTCCTTTTCTTTGCTGCGAGCTCATCGAGAAGGACTGTGAGCTGTCTTTGCTGATACTGGAATAATGTTACTATGATCGGTCGCATTTCGCTGCATGCCATTGAGTTTCTTAATCTTCTTGATGATGTCCTCCTTAGCGGGCTTCCCTTTCACGACCTTGGCCCTCGCCCAAATCGAAGCTAGATACATAGGAAGTGGGGAGTACAAGTACCAAATAGTAGCACGTTAGTAGGTAGCAAACCGTCCCACAGACAGTGGCATTGCGTAGCGTTTGATTGTTGTTAGGAAGCCCTTTGAATTTCCCGTCATGCCCGCCTGAACCCCATCTCAGCACTATCGAACCGAAAGCGAATGCGACCAAGGAACTAGTATATTCTCCCTGTCCAAGGATCTTGAAAGGCACCCACGAATCGGAAATATTAAAGACCTGTAAAATGCGGTTGTCAGTTTCTTGCAACATATTTATCTAGAATTTGCTTACTAATCCTGCTACTAGAAGCAATCTTAAGAACATAAGAGGCCCGGGCGCATTGCATTGAGGTTCGGCGACTCTGGGAAAGAAATCCTGGATGATATCTTTGAAAGGAGAAATCCCCCGGATTTTGTAGAACAAGGCTCATGAAGCTTGTTGGTAGGAATGTTGCATCTCCGAAGTCTAACACATATATCTCACGAGCCTCGGTGATGACAAAATTATGCTCCCAAATGTCGGAGTAACAAAAGCACAGTTGCTCGTTGGAAAAATCTACTTTCTGAGCCTCTAATGGCGAGAACCTTGCAAATCATAAGCATGACGATCATAATATGGCAAGGAACAGAAGAGGGGAGGGAGCAGAATTTCCCTTGGTACTACCTTATTGATATAGTGCTGCAACTCATCGATTGAGGCGTACTCTGTCGGTGCGTCGTTGTCTCGGAGGAACCGGTGGTGAATGTACCCACTTCCAGCTGGTCCAGGGTGTGCGTCGCCAGGAACGGGAATTGCTATGAGATGGGTAACTGCTTTTGCCACTAGGTCATAGATCCAATCCGCTTTATTGGAACGGTCTCGCAATAACTCCGCAGGAGTTTGTCCATGGACATATTCCATGACAATATATGTCTCGTCCTCGTATTCGAATGCGAGGTAAATTTCGGGAGCAATATTTGCAATTGCAATGAAGTATTAGCAACCAAAAAAACAAAAAAAAAAAAAAAAAACTCCTTGAGATTGCTGGCTTTACGGAAAAGCTCAATGAAATTAAATCATACTCTCGAGAAGAGGTGGAGCTTTTGAAGTGTTGTGCCTAGGAGGAAGGAAAGTGGAAATACCCATATCCGGCCCAAAAGACGACTCCAAATACCTCAAAACAAATTCAGTCGCAATAAAAAATATTACCTTAGCAGATACTTCCGTCATTTAAACCTCCCGTACTTGGTCAGCACAGCACATTATTGTGGCTTCATGAGAAAGGTGTTTCCTCGGCGGTGCCTCACAAATTTCTTTCCACAACCCGGCCCTCCTTCCTTAATCCCAAAACATCGATTCCTCATCACTAATCAGTGACTGGAGCAGTCGCCGGATTCTCAATTTTCTCGACGATACACGCAGTACCGTATGCGCTCACTCTATGCATTACTAGGATTGACTCGTAAGTAAAACATTTTTCACATGAGAAGGATTGGAATTAATTTAGATACAGGACGCTACTATACGATATTGATAGCCGCCTTGAGATTATGCGTCGTGACTTGGAGAAAGTCGCCCAAAACGTGAACGATGAATTGCCACGCCTTCGAACGGCCTTTGAATATCTCACAATAGGAAAAGTATATTATCTGCATGCTCGAAATTTGAACGAGCCTCATAAATGACGACACTAATCCTCGTAGGATCAATATCGAGAGCCTCAAACAAAAGATGCATCGATGTCAGAAAAGACTGATGTCTGCCTAAGGAGTCTCAGTGCGATTGACCAAAGCGCATTTTTATCGCAAATGCTGAATCGCTCTAAACAAGCTGGGGAATGGATTCTGAAAAATCCGAAATATATTTCCTGGCTTGAAAACAACGAAGCGGACTTACTTTGGATCACAGCAAGGGTTGGTTGTGGCAAAACGACACTAGCATCCCACATTACCCAAAAGGTCCAGGCAAACCCGTCATCTCGGTCCTCCAACAACAACAACCTGAAGCCAGTGATACTATACTTTTTCTTCCACAAGTCCAACGTGGAAGCTGAAGGGACAGCAACCGGTGCCTTAAGAACAATTGTCAGCCAGCTAGCATGTCAAGTCCCAGATGTCCTTCCGATTGTCTTGGGCCGATATGAGTTCTTGTCCACCAAAGGTAATTTCGAGTGGTCATGGGAGAATCTATTGACTATGATTGGAAATATGCTTGAGCGTATTCCAATCGACTTAGAAGTCTACGTTATCCTGGATGCACTGGACGAATGCGAACCGGAGTCTCAACGACTGCTTCTGGACTGGTTGCGAGAGCTGGTTAATAACGGTAAACTTTCAGCGATGCCGAAGACCTCAAGACCATCGCTCAAATTTGCCATCACGAGTAGACCGGACGGAAACATCTTCGATAGCTTATCGTGCTTCCGCACTATTGAGATGACTGCTTTAGATACGGCGACTGATATGCACACGCTCATAAATAATCGGATTAAAGACTTTTCTCGCCGCCGCCATCTGGATAAGGAAGCGAGCCAAAGAATTATCGATTTTTTGGAAGAAAATTCTCATGGAATGTTTCTCTGGGTAGTCTTGATAATCCAAGATCTAGAACGTCGAGATGAACGCTTGACTGAGGAGGTAATCACAGCCAAGTTGTCGAGCATTCCTTTGACACTTCTCAACACCTACGAAGCAATTCTCCGTAATACCCCGCCAACTCGGAAAAAGGATATGTGGAGAATTTTTCGTTGGCTGCTGTTTGCGAGACGTGGTCTTACTCTTGCTGAACTGGAAGTGGCATTGTGCCTAGAAACTGGAGTTCCTCGTTGCTACGACTTCGCAGGGGACGTAAACTTTCTATGCGGGTCCTTCGTACGATTCGACGGCCCACGGGGAGAAATCAACTTGGTTCATCAAACAGCACGAGGTTTTCTTGAGGCATATACAGAAACTGCGGATTTTGAGGACGTGGCAGGACTAGCAATGAGTACCATGGAGGTGGATGCACATCTGGCAGAAATATGTGTGCAGTATCTAGTCAAAAATGAAGACCTCACAGAACTTCTTCGACGGCGGCTTTCAAGCAACTGGGGTTCGGACTACAAGTCTACAGTAGGAGATTTTCTCCGCCGCCATCCGTTCCTGTGCTACGCAATCGAAGGGTGGGCTTCCCACCTCCGAGCCGTAGGCTCACCTTCCGCGACCTTGTTCCAGCTGGCCCTCACACTTCTTGCCTTGGAAGAGCGCAGAGACAGTATCATGCAACTTACCTACTTCATCAACCACCGAGGGAGTTCCGCCGTACCTCTTCACCAACACCCCATTCACCTCGCAGCCTACTTCAATTTTCCCTGGCTCGTCGGATTTTATATCTCACAAGATCGGAGAGTTATACGCGCAGTTTCTACTATGAATGACACGCCTTTGATATGGGCCTCGGAAATGGGCAGCACGGCATGTGTCAAGATACTGCTCGATGCAGGCGCGGATCCAAACAAATTCGAATATGACGGCTGGTCGGCACTTCATTGGGCTGCTAGAAATGGCCATGTGGAAATTGTCAAAATGCTTATAGATGATGGTGCAATTTTGGACCAGCAGGATATCAGAGGCCATACACCATTGGAATGGGCTGCGGATAGAGAACATTGGGAAGTTGTCCATGCTCTCAAAGGACGAGTAGGTAAGAGAGAACTTGCGAAATTAAATGAGATTATGAGCAAAAGATTCTCGATGACGACAAAAGTCGCTCGAGGATCTATGAACGTAGGACAGCTTTGGGATTATAGACCATGACTATGATAATGGGATGGCCTCTCTTTAGTAGGAGGAACGACTACCTCGAAAGGAAAGGGCTGTTCTTCGCGCATGCGAGAATCTGGGGCAACTGGATAGTTAGGCCTCACTCAATTCAGAGTGGGAAGTATTCTCAATGTTCTCAGAAAATGGGCGGGCAATGAAGAAAATCGAGAGACGGTTATGCGGGGGAAGTCGATGAAACGTTTGTCTGATTTCTATTAGTACACACGCGGCATAGTTTCCTAATACACTTTTCAACTGGTGTAATGCTTCATAGTCCCTTGTTACTTCTCTCTAATTACCTTTATAACGCTTCTTAAAGTATAATATTTTAGTTATTTTATAAGTATTATAAGTATTATATTTTTTATATAATCTTTATTTTAAATTCTTTCTTAATAAGAAAGCTATAATAAAGTAATTAATAAATTAATTACTTTTACTTTAAAAGAGGAATAAATATTAGGCTATAATATTTTATAATTATAAGGAGTAATTACTAAAGAAAAGTAAACAATAAGATTTAAGACTGCTAGAGATCACTCTAAAACCTCTGTAATTGCAATGGTTATTGAGTTTTTACATTTTGCGAAACGCTTCTAAATTATGCGGATACTAGCTTTGAATATTGAGTATTGAACGCTAGTAATGTTGCTAGCAGTTGCTAGCAATCAAAAGACGTGCATCCGTACGAAACAGGCCCTTACACTACTGTACCTCGCGCGATTCCTAGTGATGATCATGAAAGAATCAACCTTCTCTCAATATACCGTAGAGTATTGTATAGGTCAAGAACTTTTGTTCGAACACGCTAAAATGGTCTCAGCCGGCTACCTCCATCATACGCCCTTGAAAATTCATCTCTTCTCAACGAGATTGGCGCAATTCTTCATCAAACGAGCTCTCAGATGGCTGGTAGCTGTACTACTGACATCACTCACCTTTTGGGGTTTGATTTTGGAAGACGATGTTAGACAAAATCCCTCTTCTCGAGGCCTAAGTGAGAAACCTCTCTCTCCTCGTTCTTAGGACACAATCAAAAAGCCTGGGGCGATCACCCGACTGGGTATTGGCATTGCCTTTGGCCTTGTACTTGTCGGGTGTATCGTATATTGTTGGTTCCAGCAATATGGCAATAGAGAGCTGATACCTCAGCTACGACTATACTCTGCAACACTAGGACGAGAGGAGATTGATCGAGGGGAAATAGGAGAAGGAAGCCCTACCCTGTGGGCCCAAGAGCTTCCTACATACGGCCCGGGCGATATATGGAGGCCGACGGATTTGGAACTCGACAACTCTTCGAGACAAGCCCGGAGGACTGTTGTCAGTCTTTTGGCATCTGCGAGAACCTCTATCCAAGATGACCAAGGTTGGCATAAGCTATTTCCGCCACCTCCTCAGTGTGTAAGACAGGGCAAGTCATGGGTCCATCGTTGCTTGGTTGCTACGATTTTGAATTGAGCATTGATGCTCAACAGGAAATACTGCATTGGCAGTTCCACCACTCTCAGACGAGATTGCAGCAGTAGACCCTAAAGGGGATGATTCCCAAAGCATTCAAGAGCCAACTCAACCACAACCTGATCTCCCCCTAGCCACCGAGCCCAAAGCAGAGTCTAGGTCCCGAGGCATCAAACCCAATTCCCAGTGTCGAGCTGCGCCAGAATATTTGACAAGCAATATAAGCTCAAGTCATTCCCCTTTCCCACCCCCTTCTATATTGGCTGACCGAACGAAGGCACCACATTCGCTACCACCAAAGAACCCACCAATGCCAAACCTGCAACAAGAGTTTCGGCAACGTGGTATAGCTAGAACGATACGTTAACTCCGCTCACTCGAGCACAACAAGATACATCTGCACTGTTGAAAGCTGCAAATATTCACAAACGATAGGAGGAGATAAGGTATGCTTTTCAAGTAAGGATAATTGGAGATGGCATCTGAAGGATAAGCATGGGCTGGAAGCGGTCTAGGGTATACGAAAATGACTGCTACCGTAGTGCCAGACCTTTGCTGCCAGAATAGAAATCGCAAAATACCTTTCCACTGAAGGCAGGTGGCTACACGAAGCTGAGAAAGTCGTGCATTCCCACGACGATGAGGTAGCATGCAGAGCGCCACAGCAGCTGTGCTCACTCGAGTGGTAGAAGATGGTGTTGCCCTGTGAAAGCGGCAAATAAACAAAAACAATATGTCTCCAAGCGAAGGGTGGTTGATAAGGAAGGATATTTAAAGAAACTGAGGAAAAAGAGAGTGTAAAACCTGAACCCGCTTTTCCTTGACGCCTATGTATTACTACCCCATTTTAGGGACGAGATCCCACAAATACATGATCCATTAATCAACTTACATCCTGTCCACACGCATATCCGTTCCGTTTTACGCCCAAACCCACCACATCGTACAAGCGAACAATCCAACCCCTAGCTCCCACCACCAACACCAAAGAAAACAAAGCCTCCTGCCTCTAACAAGGCCAACCTGAACTTACAACCCATCATATACCCGTCGAAAAAGATCAAAATACTCCTTGCGATACGCAATACTCCCCTTCATATCCGTAAACCCTTTCTCCCTAAAGCTTACCACCACCTTGCGCATCTTGATCGCCAGCTTTATCAACTCCTGATCGCCACCTAGCAGGTCTTGGTGTAGTTTGTCGTTGAAATCGAGGAGGAGCGGGTTGGAGGAGCGAAAGAGTGCGAGGTGTGTGGAGAGGACGAGCTTGAGGGCGTGGAATTGGTAGTCTGCTTGTTCGCAGGCTGGGTGCGGAGGTATTAGCTGATTGGAAAGGAGGAAGTAAGCTGGGGAAAATTAAGGGCAAAGTACCTTTTATCCTAAATCTCTGCACGAGGTTGGAAAGGTGAGAAGCTCCGATACATAGAATTCTCAAAAGCTGCCAGAGTACCAAAGCAACGGGGTACACCTGCTCTCTATTCAGATACCCCGCAGAGCGGAAGACGAGCCGCTGCAGCATTCGGAATAGATCTCTTTCCGCGATTTTGAGACGCTCGTAGAGGATTGTGTCGATTGTTGCTTGGATCGTGCGGTAGGAGGAGAATTTGGAGGTATTAGTTGTGGGGGTGCATTTTACGCCGGCGCGGAGAATGAATGCCAGGGAGGCGACGCGGACCATGGCTGCTATTAGGGTGGACTAGGGATTGTTAGAAATATTTTGTTGTTTGTGTAAGGACCGGTGTGGTTTACTTCGGGAAGACCTTTGTTCACGTAGGCTGTGCCTAGAATTACTGCTGCGGTTGTGGAAGCGAACTCTGGGCCAGCTGCGTGAACAAATTTGGACGAGTATTCCAAGGCCCATTGCTCGACCTGCGTTCCGAACGTTGCTTCATCCTCGAGAATCAAGACATCTTCGAGCTCATCATCTTGAGCTTTGACAAGCTTCTTTGAATCTCGAGTGCGATTAATGATTTCCCGTTCGGCTGTTTTGAAATCTTTCAGAGCCTTCCGCCGGGTACGGAGCTGGATCGGATGCGAGAGGCGTCCGACGCCATCGATAGTGACCATCTCTTCTTCAAAAGATTTCAAAGACTTTGTGTTAATGCGAAGGTCAAATGAGACCACACGTCTTTTGGACGAATATTCAAAATCTGTAACTGTCAGAGTGAGATTGAGACAAGAGTGGGGGCCTTACATTGATGCATAGGTTTCCCAACGAATGGGCTTTCCCTTTGGCATTTAAGATCATGAAGCCCATTGCCATTCTTTAGACAAGAATTGCATGGTGTACCTGTTGAGCACTATATGATCCTGTAAGCTATTGCCCCCTCTCGATGCTAAGTTGACTTACAGTCCGTTTGCGAAATCGGCATTGATGACAAGCACCCGCCTTCCGGACATCTCTTGCAGCTTTCCTGACAGGAGCATCCAACTTCCGTCTCCGCTTAACAGATGCCAACGCACCAGGAGCGTTCTCAAAGATAACGACGAATTCGTCGAGTTCGCCCTGGGTCGAAGTCGATTCCTTCCTGGGCGCTGGCTCGGGGGAGGTGTGTTTTCGTTTTGGTATTATGGCCTGGTAAGAAGAGTTGTTGATAGTAGTAGGAGGTCCAGCTATTTGATCACTGGTCGACCAATCCAGGACCAACCCCTTTGAGGATGTTTCAGGAGCTTTCAGATCTGGCAAAGGGTCCGATGCAACATGGATACTTCGGCCCCTCTCGTTTCCGATGGGTAGCCAAGCCGCATCGAAAGACATTGGTGGACGTAGATCAGTACCGTACGCATATGGATAAGAGTAGTCGATTCCATCGGAGGTAGGAATGTTAGTATAGAGTGGCTGAGTTTCAATTTGCGGGGTCTGGGAAGGGCGGGGGGTTCGGAACTCGGAGGATAGCTGCTGGTTGATCGGCTGGGCATACGGCTGAGAGTAAGTAGGCGCAGCATCGAGGCTTGCAGCGGATTCGTATTTGTATTGAGGACTCCCCAGATCCGGATCCTCTGAGGTATATAAGACACCTTCCTGTGTCAAGATCGCTGTGGCGGAGGCAGCGGCTTGCCAGTTGAACTGAGAGGAATAGATCTCATTCCACATCGAAGACGGCTGCGGCGGCCAGCTCTGAGCCATGAATTGGGTTCCATAGCTGATCAGTGTCTGTGGAGGTGCAAACGATATCGATTGAGGTCTGTAGCCGTCGAGTTGTGCATCCTCTCCCAGCCTTCCTTCGGATTGGCTCATGGTGTCCATCACGACTCACTGGCGGCTCTGTGCTTCCTCAGGCTGAGATGATTACGACTCATAGCGCTGTCGCTGTTGAAGACGTGGCTTTGGTGTCAGATGGCAAGTGGATGGCATTCACATTCACACACCGTGCTGGTTTGAGAGCATTATGAGATGAGACGAAGCTTGGGAGGTTTGGATTCTCATTTGGGGGCTGCACGCTCAGACACTCGGAGAGAGAAATCGCGGGGAGCGCCCATCGGTGTGCGCCCAATCTGGACGGCTGCCAGAGGTGAGATCGGGAATGTTGGCCTTTTGGCCTCGGCCAATCAAGTAACCCACCCACACATGTGATTACGGTACTTGGATGGCCGGCCACCACGCCGGGTGCAAATACTCTACGGATGCAGATAATAGAGACGAAATATATGCTGGCATTGAGATAACCGGGACTGCAAGATTTTCAATGGCACTGTACAACGCTTTATAATGGTGGTCGTCACAGTAAAGCCCGACGCCGGGGCGGGTCAGTGAGCTTTGAAGAAGCAGCGGGAACCACTGCCAAATTGAACCTTTCGATTCGTTATCCTGTAGAACATAATCTGACACGAATGTATCTCTCAAGCGTGCTCGAGAAGATCATCAATCTCTTTCCTAACGCATCCCCACCTCATCTCATCTTGTCATCACCGTAATAAAAGAAACAAGAACGACCCAAATGGTCAAGTAAATGCAATCCCAAACCCCATCGGTATGCGCAACCATGCCCGCAAACGCCTCATGCAAAAGCTACTACATCGTCGAAAGGAAACGACAAACGAAACCTGTGCCTGGGCTCGAAGGCCTGTGTCAACTTTTGAGAAGAACGAGTGTCGAAATGTTGATTATTGAAACTTCTTTATCGATCCACCTTCGGCGGCTGCCAACCATTTAAGTATGCCATTACCCCCATACCTATCAGCACAACTCCCAACATCGAGGCGTAAGGCGTGGTGTTATATAGTAAGGGCGAAGGACCGCCGGGTGGTCTCGATAAAGTGCCCACAGCAGAGCGTCCCAACTCCTTCTCGTCCGAGCTAACAGGACTCCCATTTGTGAGCCCAGCTTTTTCAAGAAGAGGGCCCAGAGTTGCATGCAGGGAGTCGCCTTTGCCGTTGAGTAGGTGCTCCGCAGCTATTACTTTGCCAGCTGGCGACCTTGCTCTTTCAGTCGGGGATGATTGTTTCGCTGACTCTTTCTGCCTGATCTTCTCTACCATCTCTGCCAAAGTCTTTCGTTCCTTTCGCTCCTCGTCCCGTTCCGATTCAGCAGTCTCAGCCCTTTGCTTGAAAGCCTCCATTTGATTTCTCAGTTCTTGCATATCACCAAGCATAGCCTCCAGCCGCTTCTCAAGTAGTAGTGTAGACTCGCTAACGACTTTCGAATCAACAGCCTTTTCATCGAGAGCTGGCTCGGATGACTCTGGTCCGGCCTTCTCAACAACTTCCACCGGGGGTTCAAACGCGTCTTCAACAATCGATCCTTCATCGACGCTCTTGACGTGGCCGTTTGTCTTGGGCTCGGATTGTAATAACTCTAGCCGTTTTGCTGCCTCCTCCGCCAATTCTCGTGCCTGCCGCTCTTTTTGTAGCATTTCTTCGAGATCCTTCATTCGAGCGCTCTGAATATCTATCTCCTTCTTGGCAGATGCCAAAGCCTCGACCAGAGTGAGGATCTGACTTGTCGGCTCTTGGCGAACAGGGGATTCATTTGGTACGGATCGGGGTCGTTCGGTGTTTGTTCGTTTGAGGGAAGGAGAAGAAGGCTCGAAGTTATGTGTACGTGCAACATCGGGCTTCTCCGGAAGAGGTTGTTGAGGAGGGGGCGCGGGGGGGTCCGAGAAGCGAGGTTTGGGGTCGGTTCGGAATGGGAGTGACGTCCCATTCACTTGTGTAGCTTTTGCGGCCTCGACGGCAGGGGCCTTGTCATTCTCTTTTATATCCTCCTTCGAAAGTAACGATCCAAAAAACGTGTCAGTGCGTCCTAGGTCGTTCGATTGTAACCTTGCGGCTCTCATTTCATGCTTAATGATGTTAGTCTGTATAGTAGACCAGCGAGACGGCGACTTACCGCGAGCCTTTTCACAATCTGTTCTGTCGTTACTGGGGTTAGCCAGAAGTTCAATGGTCTCTGCTGGCTGATGACACTCATTTGACTTCCTGCCACACTGGTCGGAGGTCCCAATCGACCATTACTACCTACTGACCCCTGGCTTCCTGCTCTACCCCTCATTTGTAGAGAGCCTTGGGAAGGCAACATCATGGCTCCGTTGGCTGGATCTAGATCGCCGAAATTCATATCCATGACATTGTTCGTTGCTCCTAGAAATCCTGCGTGCTCAACTTTTGCGGCTACCTTGTGATGAACTACCGTCTTTTGGTCTTCGCTCACAATGTCGATACCAAGCTCCAGATGGTCCTGAGTTTGAAGCTCGTGTGGTTCCGAATCTCGATTTTCAGCAGAAAGTCTAGCACCGTTGACGAACGTGCCATTGGAAGACTTGACATCCCGGATCCAAATTTTACCATTTCTATCAGCCCATATCTCTGCATGCTGCCTCGACAGAACCTTCGAGTCGAAGAACCCATTTGCGGGGGTAGGAACAGTCTTTGCATTTGTTTGTCGTCCAATTCGTAGGCTATCGGGATAGAAGGGCACAGATATCGTTTTCCGTTCAAAGGTTCCATTCATAGAGAGAAGATACAGAACGGGATTTCCCTCGCCGACAGGTTGAGTAGCAGGTCGGTTTCCATTTATTTGTTGTGTGGGGCTCTGGAGGAGGTGTTGTGAGGGCACAATCGGCGAGGCCGCTGTCATCGAAGTCGCACTGGGCCCACCATTTGTGGTCAATGTCGACGATGGTCGCGCTCCTGACACGCCAGACAACGCCTCCGCTTTGCTTGTTGGCCATGGCCCTGCTCTCTGGGTCTTCTTCCTTGCTGCAGCGGTTCCCCACGTGCTGAGGTCGTTCGAAGGTTGCATTGGAACGCCATTTAGTTGAGGAGCTGGCGAAGGAATTGTAGTTGTCGAAGAGGTAGAGGAGTTTGAGGATATAGATGAGGATGAGTTGGCGCGTTGAGCGCTTTTCCGTGGCATGAACATTCGGGCGACTTCGTCGGCGTTCATGGCATTCAGACCTCCTTGGCTAACATTAGCACTCCATGCCGACCGACTGGTTTGCTGGAAACTCGGAGGATTCGCAACAGCCGTCATCTGCAATGTCGTGAGGTGTTCCTCTAGAAGGAGATGTATGGGGGATGACACAGTTGGCGAAGGGTTGTGTAATGCTCATGTGTCCTGACCTCCCCATACACCTCAACACCACGACCTGGGCGCTTCACTTGAATCCTCCAGCAAGGGGGCTAAGATCCAACAAACAGACAGTATCCTCCTTTGTGATGGGTTTTAAGTATGCGGCTCGGTATCGGACTCTGTTGTTGGACGCTGTCAGCTGTGGTGTTCAAGTGGTTGGTGCCATGACGATGAGGCGGCAAGGCCTGCAGAGACTTGCGACCTCTCCAGCACGAGCTTGTGTTGGTCTCCCAGGAAATGTTATGATTCAGGAGACTCACATGTGTGTCTTAGAGGCACTAAAAGCCAATTGTTCGTGGTGGGAGATATGTCTTTCGGGTGCTGAAGTCACCAACTTGGGAAAGTTTGGAGATCGGTACGGGTCGTGAGACGCACGCGAGTCCAGAGGACCTATCAGCTTGCGAGATCGGGATGGGGCACACTCTCAGCACCACGTGAACTGTATTGCCATATCAAAAACGTGGTTGAAAGAGCTCCTATAGTGAGCGACAGGAGAGCCTTGGAGATTTCTTTGCTGGCCGATCTCCCCTTCCTGGTTTGTAGATGTTGGCCACTCACGTGATGGATATAGCTAATATGGTCCGTGCACCAGTAAGTTGCCGAACACCACGAAATGTTGAAGCTCCTTTAAGGTGCCTCTTTATCTTGTCTCGTGGATCGATCAACTTCTGTTTCCATCAACAGCAAATCTTTTCACAATGCCAGTACCCGTGGGAGCAGGTATGGGTGGTCCATCCACCTTTGACAAGTGTACGTATCGTCCGCTCTTCTGCCATTGGTCAGGATGGAGGCAAAAAAGCTACTTACCACTTTCACAGGGAAGATGGGCGCTATGATGGGGAGCAGTAAGTTCAAACTGGCTGATCAAAAGCCCAATTTAAATGCTGACACGTCTCTCTGTAGCTGTCGGTGTTATTATTGGGTTTATATTCGGTACATTGCCCACACTCCACTTCCTTCGAATAACCTTCTCATTTTCCTCAAGGCTCAGTCAATATCATGAGGCACGGAGCAGGGCCAAACGGTGTGATGCGAACACTCGGACAATTTATGCTTGGGTCTGGAGCAACCTTTGGGTACGTATTCTCTCGAGAGAATTGACGATCTGCGACGGAGCGCTAATGCTCTTTTACTTCTAGGTTCTTCATGTCAATTGGAAGCATTATAAGAACAGACACGGTCTCACAACAAGCAGCAGAAGCTTTTGCTCGATCCCGGCGACGCCCGATAATAATGCCACGACATGCATACAGATCATCGAGGAACGAATAAATCAAATGCACAAAAAAAGAAACAAAGGAAAGGGTGGTCAGGCCGGTTGCTTTGCATCTGGCACATCGGCGTTATTTGGGGCATGTCCAAATCCTGGATTTTATCAGGAGATTCAACAGAGATGTCTCCGCATAAGGATCATTCCTTCAAGTGTCTCAAAGACCTCTTGGGAAGATTCGTCCTTGTACCAAAACAGCAAGCAAATACCCATTCTCTTGTTTTACTGCCGCATAACCTTGTGGTGTTGTTTCCCCCAAATACTGGTAGTAACTTCGAAATGTGCTGGGTTTCAAGTGTCAAAAATTTCAGTCCTTGTCAACCTCCGGGCGAGAAGTCCGGCCTCGAATTGGTCTCGCAAGAAAAGGGATGAAATGAAAGCTCATGAGTCTCACAGGCCTCAGCCCAGGAACCAAGAGTGAGCTCAGAACTGCCACACGACTGTTGATATTCGTTGAGAAAAGGAGACTAAAAATGGGAGATACCTGTTTTATTTGGTCGAGGATGCCTCGTGAAGGAATCAACAATGCCGCTCTGCTCTGTGCACTGTCTGAATCCCTGATAGATTCTCGAGTTCCATGGTCTAGGACATTCATGGCGGGAACCCCTGGGTTTTTTCTGTTTCCCTTTTACCCTTTGCTGGTCTGGATTCGAATCTGCATACTTGGGGCTTACCTCCTTCACACCTATCCTTTTTCACATGGAAGCCTCTCACCATTTCTTAGGACCAGCACCAACGAGACCAAATGACCTGATGTCCGTCGGGCAATCCATTTGATCAAGCCCCTTTTTTCAGACCCCTCTCTTTCCAACCAAAGCTTACCAGGGAGTGGCGAGTGGCGGTGTGTGGTATGTTTTTGACTCCCATCAGATTTTTGAGTTCACAACCTTATGTATCATGTCAATAATGGCATACACTCATGCCCTTCACAGATGCATGGAAATCTCTTGAAAGGCAAGATGGAAGTCATGGCCAGAAGCGAGCCTTTCTGATGAGGGTGTCTCTGTACAGTACTAGCAGCTTGTACAGTGGGGACTGGTGGAGAAGTGACAGTCCAAAAAGTCGGCCAGATAGCGAATCAAGGTGCAGATCGCCGTCTAGTATGATCCCACATATCTGTGCAAGATTGCACGAAGCCGTCTCGGAGGCCGGCAGGGCCAAGGAACATCAACCATTCGGCAGACAACTTTCCACGGAATAAACTAGAGCCCCGAAGTCAGCGATAAGTCACATGTAATAGGAACCAGCGAAGATCACTTTACACCAGCATTTTGCGAGGATAACACATTGCCAAGCCTCTGTTTTGATCTCAATTCTCAAGCACTGGTCCGATAACCCATCTCAGACTTCTCAACGAGACCTCCTTGGCTTGGAGCTTTCCAGAAAACGCCACATAACAGATGACCCGTGGTACCTGACGCAGGCCTAGAGAAACTTCTTTCTCCAGCTAGCTTCACGTCAAAGCTGGCAGTACAGTCGGTCCGATCCAAAAGCGACAAAACGGTCGCTCTTTTACGCCCATAATAACTTTTTAACCACAACCCTAATTAATTTATACTAAGTGATGCGATTATAGAATAGAACCAGGCGAAAAATACCTATTAATTAGATTTTTAATATAATTTGTAGTTCATTAATAATCGAGGCTTAAAGTGCACGGACCCTTTTTACTTTTTTGATTTTTCCCCATACAAAACGCAAAAATATTTGCTCGCTAAGGTCACGTGAGCCCGGGCTTTAGGGGGAGATCGCGGCATCTCACTAGCCTTATTATTAATATAATAATAATAATTAAGCCCTATAAGCTCAAGTAAGCCTTCCTAAATACTAAATATAGCTTTTTCTGGTACTATATATATTATATATATAGTAGGTCCCTAATTATACAGGTTTTAAGCTAATTTTTGGCCGAACTAAATCCATAAACCTTACTTATTACTTAGCTACCTTCTTTCCCTTACTTTTGCATATTATCCCATTTATCCATTACCTTTTTAGATATCGTTCTATGGCGTTTTTGCTTCCGTATACACCAAGCAGCTTGTTTAATACTTAATCCCTTCCGATATGCATCCATCTAGCGGAACGTACGGTTGCAAAACCTCCGTATAGTCTTAATTAAATAAGCTTCAAGTGCCTCTACTACCTTAATCTTGGTATCTGGGAAGCTAGTCTTCTTTACTTGACGATATCGAGTTTTGCTATACCCCTAGTATATCTCAATTAGGTTAATTTCGCAGTGGAACTTTGGTAAAAATATAGCCTTATGTCCCCGATCTGTAATAAGCTCTTTAACTTGGGACTTCTCTTTAAAGAAGTCTTGGTAATTCAATAGTATACGAGCTAAATAATACGTTTGTTCGATAGCGGGAGGGTATTTAAGGGGTGCAGTACACTTAGTACCCTTTAGATACTTAAATCTTAAGCCAGGGATATTGCAACCTCGCTTAATGAGAATCTATTCCACGCCCTTAGGCTCTCTTTCTCCATTCGAATTAAGTTGCCAAAGGACTTGAATAGTGCCCTGTAACCCCGGAATCATATACTCTGGTAGAAAGTACGTATCCCTTCTATAGGCCTTAATATTACCCTTTTTAACCCCCCCTAATCCCTTATTTATACCAAAGGCGTTTAGTGCACCTTTGCTATGCGAAGCGTGTGCAGAAGACTAATCAAATATTAGAACAGCTATATAGTTTAGGTGCTTCTGTTTAAATATATTAAGCGTCCTAGTAATCTGTACTAGTAGCTATTTTGTATCCTACCAGGGGTCCCTATTTGAGCCTGGATATATAATTTAACGGGCATCCAAATTAGGATTATCCGGGATAAAAATGCCTTTATTATTTGGTACCCTAATACGCCCCTTAGGGCCTATAAATTCAGAATCGTGAATTAGCCTCCCTTTACTCTTTCCGGGCATTTTTTACTGATTATCTGCTAGCTAGAGGCTCTTTTTATAGTCAAATCCATGGAAATAGCTCTTATCGTGGAAGTACATTACGTGTACCTGAACTCTAATTAGAAGTAAAGATTAAATCATATGCCACGTACTAGCTTTATCCTCCTCGTATTAAACTATATATGATAAAAGCTTCTTTATTAAGGGTAAAAATACCTCTTAATAATACTTAATTATATTAGGGCGTTCGTGTCTATCCATATAAAGCCCTTTCTTAGTCTTATGGCGATAAAAGCCGAGCCTAGGGAGCCATAAGTAAGCTGTACTGCGGGCGATAGGCTTTTCCATTATTAATAATAATCGAGGTAAAATCTCCTGATTAATGGTATTTAGGAAATCGTTTAGTAATATTATTCCAAGCTCTTAATTAATTAACCAAGTATGGCAGGCTAAAAAAATATCCTCGTTATCCAGATAAGAGGCACCCTCTCTTTTACCACCCCTAGTTTCTTGGGGAATGCCATGCCACTGTCAATAGTAATTAAATAGCCCCCTAATTCGCCGAGCTAATATCTTTCTATCGTTCAAGCGGTGATTACTAGAAGCTACTAAGAGCAATGCATTAACCCTTCCAAGTCAATATTGCCCTAGCTTTAGAAGCTATTGGGTATATTGCCGGAGTAAGTATAAGTCAGCGATTATACGTGGAGTATATAGCTCTTTGGTTTGAGCTAGCTTAATATCCACATTATTAAGGACTTCTTGGTAAGTCATTCGTATATCTAGAGCTTTGTTATCTCCGCAAGCGTTTCTAATAAGGGCATCCAAAAGTAGCTCGTTTATTCCATTGTCTTTATCTTTAAGCCTTTGCTCTTTCCTTAATTGCATATTCCTAGGAATATTAATTAACCTCCTAATAATGTCGAATTATAGCTTCTTTTATTTAAAAGATGGTATGATTATAGGGGTCTTAAGCCTACTAGATTGCTCTGTGACTTGAGTATTTTTTGCTCTCTAATTATGTGTATGTTTTTATTGAGTTCTTAATAGCTTTGCTAATTCCTTTATTAATTTGGGAATATACGAGCCTCTGGAAGCTAGAAATAATATTAGTATACTTATATTATAATAAAATAAGATAAGAAACTTACTAGCCTGCTCTGTGAGTCTTTGCTCTCGCTATGCGAATGTAGGCTTCTCTAAAATAATCGTCTTATTACTACTAATAATAAGCTTTCGCTGAGCCCAAAAGAGAGTCGAATCTTCAAGCTTTACTTCATTGTTTTGTTTAATATCTGATTTATTAGAATCGTCCTCTATATTAGAGGGTTTCCCATGCCGTTCGTTAATAGATGCTTGGATTGTAGCTTCTTTAGCTATGGTAAGAACTGTAATTGAATCAAGAGTCGAATTAGCTCGCTTGCGTTTCTGAAGGCTCACAGAGGTAGCTATTGGAAGTATATAAAAGGGGCACTGAATTGGGTTTGTGGTTATTAAGATATTAATATAATTATAGAAGAGCGGTTAACTAAGGGGGGCAGTCACGTAATAACCAAAGTAAAAAAACGACTATATAAAACGCAAAAATATTTGCTCGCTTAATCACGTGCATTATAACTTCCTTAATAATAAAGATATTATAATTTTGAGAACATAGAATTAATTCCTATAGTATATAGTATAGTTTTAATTAATACGATTTATATCAATTAGTATTGTGGTGGTTTTTATTTTTTTTTGTCGCTTTTGGATCGGACCGACTGTAGAATTTAGCGCTGAATACGAAATGAGGTCACTACTTATGATAGTCGCATTGACAAGCCGCGAGCACACCCAAACAACGGATCTGAATAGGTTGATAAGATCGGACAGTCTTCAGCCTTTGAGTTCTCTTCTTATTTTTCGTTGTTTGACAATACGAACCAAGAAGTCCATGTTCTTCAGCCCCGGATTGCCCCAGGCGCACTCTTGCTTCAACTTTCAAGCCAAATCCCGGAGCTCAACCTATTAAGACCTTCAATATCTAGTTCGTCCCGCTCCTCCCCACACGCCAGACTCCGGATATATCGCCGATGGCCGCAGGGTTGGTGTTTACTCAACTTCACCAAGCATTCAGGGCTGACCTTGCTCGATTACTGGTCGGAAGTCACATGGAGGCCAGACTCGCCAGATACATCATCGTCTCGTTTATCTCGCATGTCTCGGCTGCGCTTGAATCGCATCTGTTACTATCCCCCCCCACCCAAGAATAATTGCTATCCCTTCGTCCGCCGAGAAAGTGCCTTTCAAGCTGGCTGAGAGTCACTGCCAGGGCAGACAGCCTTCTTGAACCTTCTACCTGTACCCTTGGATCAATACACAGACCAATTTTGCCCAGTGCAAGATGGCTGACTAGGACTCGAACCATTCAGAAATCGTGCCTCATCGAAAGCTGGGGGGCAGTGGAGGCATCTAGCAATTATCCTTGGGGGATAATATCTCCAAACATAAGTGTTGCTGGCTTCACTCTTCTAGTAGGGGTGACATATGTAAGGATTTTAGAAGACCAATAATGTTATCGATAAGTTTATGGGGTTTACACCAATAATATATAATAAATAGGGCTATTTATAGGTGTCCTTCCCAAATAGGCTAGAGCCTGCACCGAACTAATAAAACCACTAGGTTTACTGTCACGTGAGGACAGAATTTCGCACAATTATCTGAACTTCTCTTAATATCAATTAAGTATTTAATCCAATCTCTGTTCTTCCACTGTTTTTGGATTAATGTTGCATAAACACCATGAATTCTATTTAAATATTATGCATTTATTATTAGCTTCGACCAATATTATTTACATAAATTAAATAAATTCGTCTATCCCTTCTTTCTTCAAAAGTTTGTCAATCGGTTCGGACTTTAACCTAGCACACTCTAGGCCTAGTAAAAAGCGCTGTCAAGAACATCTGACATCTCTGGATACGAAGTCAGCTCAGGGGTGCTTGAAGGCTTGTTCCGAGCACCACGGTCCACGACGCATTGTCTCAGAGCTTGATCGCGGCTCTCCTTCGGTTGAAACGCTGCACTGACGGCAGGAAATTCAGGGGCAGAAGATCTGTCCCCACCCAACCATATTGTGCATTTTCGGGCCGAGACCAACAGGTCGGGAATTTCCCATCTCTGTCCCAACGCACTCCTGCAGTGTCTCCCACAGTCTCCTGCAGTGTCTTCCACTGTGGGAGACACTGCAGCCCCCATTCTGCATTGACATGCAGGGGATAGGCTTGGTCTTTTGAACAGCAGCCCTGGCACAAAGTGCTGAGATGGCCCATGGAAGAGTTTTGTGAGAATGCAGGCGTACCTGACGACGGGATCAACATTGCCTCAAGATCATCGCAGGACTTACTGTACTCGTGGGGAAAATCCGTGCGTACCGTAGGGGAATTAGGGAAGTGATCTCCACCCCTCCACCCTCCTCCCCCTGGGTCGATTAAAATCTCGATTTAGTAAAGCTTAGGCGAGTTATGCCAAAGGCACCCCAAGCCTGTATTTTAGCCCTAAAATCTCTAAATATATTAGGTATACCTATGACGCGATGCAATTTTTGTTAAACCGGGTAGGAAGTGCTATTATTAGGGGTAATTCGAGCTTTATTAGCGAGTAGATATTAGCAGGATTTGTAGGATACATTATAATTCATTACAGCAAAGAGAAATGCGACAGGGTGACGGGGTGGGAATATATATTGATATACATCCCACGGGTGTGTAGAAAGCGATATGTAGTTACACCAGCTAACCGCGCGCTATGCGACGCGGGATCGACCCTATCTCCGTAGAATCAACCCAGGGGGTCATTTCACTAGCGCCCGTACCGTAGTACAAGAAAGAGTGATTCGGAAGTCCGTAGGCGCTTTTTTAAGGATAGGGGGCGGGAGGTGGTCCACGCTTAATCGGGCTTGGCACCAACATGAATAGCTCAACGCCACAAGGGGCAAAAGCTTGTCCTTTTCGTCGTGCGAAAATGGTAATCTGGCGACTTTGAGTTATTCAGTAGGAATCAGTCTAGCGACGAGACCTGGTCGGTACGTGCTTCCTGTGAAGAGGTGCTATTCTCCATCTTAAAGTCAGGGCGGTCCCAACTTGGTTGTGAGACATATCATATGTATGTCTCACTCAGCCTCAATCCAAATACATGACGATCGACGTTGGCGGAAATGGGAACCGTTCAAGGGGTCAGACGTGATGAGAACGGTGAAGGTAATATGTTTGATTCGACGTCGCGGCTTGTGTCTCCGCTGCTAGCAGATCTCTTCCATTTTGGGCACAGGTTCATCACCTGACTCAACCAGGTCTCGAGATGCTGTGGAAATTGCGAAGTCAAGAACTTTTCCCTCATGTATGATTTTTTGCTACAAGGCAATCACTGTCTTCAGTGGGATACAATTCAGTCAACGGTAGAAGTCAATTTGGTAGTGATGTCAAGAGCTTTCATGCCAAGTCGCCATGTCTAATCTTGAGTCGCCCCACAATATCTCTTACGGAGAGCCTTGGGCCCCTTTGAGGCCCTACGTCCCGTCTTAGAATACACACTAAGTAGGACTATTGGCGCCATGGATCCCGATTGTTGACCGGGTGCGGCGCCAGAGGCTTGACAGCTCGAGCTTCCCGTCCATGGATCTGCATGAAATCTTATCTCTACCCAAGATCTTCCACAGTTCTGACAATAGTTATTTATTCTGGTACCTGCCCATTCTTTCTCAATCTTGCTCAGCTACCGAGGCTCCTACTGTGTTTACTCGTCGACTCTCGTTCATTCCTGGACTCTCATTCGTTCCTTGACGCTCCTTCGTTCATTTACACTCGTTCATTCATTTACACTCTTTCGTTTTCTTTGGCCCAGCATGGGCAACGTTGTCACCACTGCTCTTGGCACAGTCGGTGCCTTGACGCAACAACAAACTAATGGGTGAGCAATAAATCGTCTACGCCTACCCAACCTCGTTTCCCCAAGTTCGTCTTCCGGGCACGAATTCGAGACTGACATTGAAATAGTGCATCTTTGTGGGGAACTCTCTCAGCCCCAACATTCCCATTTTTCCTTACCAATAACCCCTTACCAAGCGGGTTTCCATGGGGTCTCCTTACGGCAGCTGGGAGTGACCCCTACACACAGGCTCCCAACACCGGGGTAATTCGAAGTTATAACTTCACAATAAGTCGAGGGTCCATAGCACCCGATGGCTATCAAAGAGACGTAATATTAATTAATGGTCAATTCCCAGGACCAGCGATTGAGGCAAACTGGGGAGATGTCATACAAGTCACAGTAAACAACCAGATTACGGGACCAGAAGAAGGGACTGCCTTGCATTGGCATGGTTTCCTTCAGAAGGAGACTCCGTGGTTTGACGGCGTGCCTTCGGTGGGACAGTGCCCGATTGCGCCTAGATCATCTTTCACATACCAGTTCAGGGCCAGTTTGTACGGAACTACTTGGTATCATTCTCATTACTCGGCTCAATACTCTGGTGAGTGGTCTCCTGAATTCCTACTCGACCATTGCTCTGACACGATCTGTAGGCGGACTACTTGGGCCTCTGATCGTTCACGGCCCGAAAAATGCAAACTACGATATTGATCTCGGCCCCGTCTTCCTCACTGACTGGTATCATACGGAGTACTTTAAGCTTGTGGAGGAAATTATGAAGCCATTGCAGTCTGGCGGGAACCCAAGACCAGCATCCGACAACAACCTCATAAACGGAAAGATGAACTTCGATTGCTCCACCGTGGCCGCTGGGGATCCCACTCCGTGCACAGATGGCGCTGGAATCTCGAAATTCAAATTCACCACTGGGAAGACCCACAGACTGAGATTGATCAATGCTGGATCTGAGGGCCTTCAACGATTCAGTATTGATGGCCACAACATGACAGTCATTGCCAATGACTTTGTACCAATCGCAAGTCTTCATTCGTCCAGCTCTCTGCCCAAAGGCTGACAATCCATAGGAACCATACACAACCGAAGTCGTGACGCTTGGAATCGGTCAGCGAACTGACGTGTTAGTCACGGCAACCGCAGGCAACTCCCAATCCGCCTGGTGGATGCGCTCCAACATCTCGACCGCTTGCTCCAAAGCCAACCAACCCAATGCCCTCGCAGCAATCTACTATGACAAAGCCGACACTACCAAAGCCCCGACTAGCATAGCATGGAACGTTCCTGACCCAGGAACTTGTGCAAACGACAACCTCTCCCTCACCGTTCCCTACTTTCCCATCTCAGCAGCCACCCCTTCGACAACGAGGACGATGGTCATCGATTACATTATTAACGCAACAGACAATTTCCTCTGGCGTCTAGACGGCACCTCTGCCCGTGTCGACTACAATGATCCCGTCCTCCTGCTTGCCGAACAAGGAAACCTCACTTTCCCCGATGAATGGAATGTAAAGAACTTCGGCACCAACACCACTGTGCGCGTCGTGGTCAATAACCCCTCTCCCGCCTCACATCCTATGCACCTTCACGGACACAATATGCAAATCCTTTCCGAAGGCGACGGAAACTGGGACGGCAGCACGATCGTCAATGCCAACAATCCTCAACGCCGCGACGTGCAGCTCGTGCGCGCAAACGGGCACTTCGTCATGCAGTATGACCTTGACAATCCTGGTGTCTGGCCGTTCCATTGCCATATTGCCTGGCATGTAAGTGGGGGCTTGTACGCGAACTTCATGGAGCGGCCGGCGGATATTGGGAAGGATAAGAATATTCCAATGGTGATGAAGCAGACGTGTACGGATTGGGTGAAGTATACCAATGCGGATGTTGTGGATCAGATTGATAGTGGTGTGTAGGTGTAGAAAGGGGAAGTTAGTGTTTTGACTTTCTCTGATTGTATTTGTAGATAGAGTTGCCTGCATGGGAAAGGGACAAGCAAGCATCGCCTGCGTCATGGCATGTAACCGTAATGTCTAGAATGAACAGGACCCTTTTGCAGTTGGGCTAAATTTGAAAAAGAATTCCTCCACTATTATCTTTCGAGCGCCAGGGAAACGAAGCACCAGTCATGCATCAAAATTTCAACCCGAGATACTCTCATCAACAGCTAGTTTTCTCTTGTCACCATCAGCCTCTTCTGCAAACGCCCTCCTTCAATCTCGATATCCATTTCCAATAATCTCCAAAAGTTCAAAAGACCACCCAATCACATCCTCCATCCCTCAACTAATTATCACGTAAGATAAGCATCAGCTCACCGCCCCTTTCCTCAAGTACGGTACCACAAACAATTAGCCACCCTCCCCCTTATCAGATGCTGCACCTTGCTCAACCCCCGCCATTATTCCGCTTCTGCCCCCCGAACCTTCTGACTTACTTACCGAAGTCACAAGCCCAGGAACCCTGCCCTCGGAAGCTTTTGTCAGCACAAGCGCCCGAGTCCTTGGGATCGGTACGAGGGGGTGGTGATTTGCTGCTTCGCGGAGGATTTCTCTTTCTTGAAGGGCGGCTAAGGGGTGCGGGTAGGGGGTGCGGTTGATTTGGTATCCTTGCTCTGCCAGGAATAAGGCACATATATGCTGATGCAGGCCGCAAAATTGGCCGGATGTGGACAGCGAAATGACGCCGAACCCCCTCCCTGTTGGGAAATTTTGGACCCCACGAAACTTCGGGGTTAAAGAATGTGGCTGGCGTTTCTCCAGAGCTGGCCAATTTAGACGATTCTTTGCTCGGGTGGGTCTTGAAAAGGGAGGCATGCTGACGTCGTATAGATAAGGTTGGCGGGAAAGTGGGGTGGGTCCTTCAACCTCCTCGGGGTTGGCGGAAAATCTGATATACCCTACTATGTTATCAGTAAATCTGACATACCCTCTCCACCCGCCGCATTAAGCTGGCCAATTAGTCAATGGAATGAACCTTACAGGCTCCACAGCCTGTAGGAAGAGTAAGTTTAGCAATATTCATAGGGCCTGTGCGCTATATTTGGGCCCAGAAAGCCTGCAAGGCCCTGTAGTTACAGTGCTTCCCTCGCTGCCAGGCAACACTTAAGGCTGCAACCTCGCTATTCCCAATCCTCAAAATCTATCCCTTCGTCCGGTGAGACATGGTCCGTACTAGCAAGGGGGCCTGGCTCAGTGCAAAAAGGCGATTTATGACTAATAAGTTTCTAAGCAAAGGTACGTCTTTTCGCCCTGAGCCAGGCCCCCTTGCTAGTACGGACCATGTCTCACCGGACGAAGGGATAGAACTTTAATAAAAATCTCATTAACAGTATATTTAAATCGTGAAAATGAAATAAATGAGTAATGCATGGAAGTATATAAAGTCTATAATATATATAGATCGCGATTAAATTAAAATCGCGATATCCTCGCTAAAAAGTTGCAGAGTTGAGGGTATTCAGGGTACTTTAGGGGGCGATGGCGACAGCGATAGCGACGTCAATAGCGAAGTTAATAGGGACGTTAATGGCTTTAGAATTCCCATTGACTAATTGGCCAGCTTAATGCGGCGGGTGGAGAGGGTATGTCAGATTTACTGATAACACAGCAGGGTATATCAGATTTTCCGCCCTCGGAGTTCTCCAAGAATCGAGCTCCAAATGCCAAGTCGATGCATGTTATGCAGGAACAAGGTCCACCTTACCAGTTTACCGGAAGCCTACATGTGGGTCTCGGAGTTTTGATAAATTGACAGTGTGGGTCGCTGGAAACATACGCCTATCTGATCGAAAAGAGTTTAACGAGCCATCGTGCCGGGACCAACTAAAGCCGGATGCTGATGCTTCGGTGTCTTCTTTTTACGAGATGTGATATGCAGCAATGACACCGAGGTGTGACTACCTTGCGAGCTGGCTGAACACAATGTCCGCATCCTTCGAGCAGATTTCCCTCATAAATGCGTTCTTATTGGGCTATGCTTTCCCAGAATATTCCTTTTTGAGATACAAGATCCGTCCCGTGTTTGAGAACAGGAATAATAGGAGAAGTTTGGGGTGAATGTAATTGTGCAGGGAGCGCAAGGACAAGGAGATCTGTATCAACGGAACGAACGGCCCTTGTCGAGGGCAATTGCAGAGAGGAAAAGTGAAAAGTATCTTAAAGGACCCGCAGCTTGGTTGTTGAGACTGATAGAATGCAATTGAGCACGTCCACATTCGGTTTATTGTCTTCTGAGAATCGTGAACTCTGATGCAAAGTCGGTACAATCTCATCGACACGCCCGAAACGTAAACGAAAAACGATGGCAGAGCCGCAGCGCCCACCACCTCATGTGCCATATCCCAAGCCACATCCCCAAGATCCTTGTATGTCGAAAGCTATTCCCCAGATGTTTTCAGATGCTAATTTCACCTGGCAGTTTATGGAAGATGACCCAGTTTGAACCTGTTAGGTGGATCTGCAGAGTCATGATTATTTCGTAACGGGTCAGTTACTGTAAGAATATATAATGTGAGTGGGAGTTTCATACTGCTGTACAATGGATGGTCTAAATGAACAATCTAACGTTAAGTTTAGAAATGAATAGACCAAAAGTGGAGAGGAGTTATGAGGTTTCGTTCGCATCAGTAGATTAAGACTTGACAAGAACGTTCCGTCAATGCATCCATCATCGATCTACAAACACAACATGCAAAATTTCCGGATACTAACATTGCATCCACTCCACGCATACAGTGTGCTCATCCCTAGTTTTGAAAACTGCCTTTACAGCTGGTTCAACACAAACAAGCTCGGAATGCCCCATGTGGAGACCAATTGTAGGTACCATCCCTTCAAGAAGTACGCAAGCCCAAATGTGAAAGAATTCAATCAATACCAAGCAAGTAGAATCTTATTATAATTTCCTGCCACACCATATTTCGCCCACTTGAGTTGCAAGATCGGGATTTGAATTGATTCAGTCATACACTTCACTTCAACAGAGAATGCCCGGTCCTTACCAATTGTGGTAAACGTGGCTGAAGGTTGGAAGAGATTAATTTCGGCGGAGAATGCGACGCAAGGATTCGATTGAAGGGGGTTATCGAGAACTGGGAAGAGTTCATTGATTGAAATGGAGGTGTGTTTGAACAATGCGAAGGCGCTGAGAATGACTTCGGCGGGATGTTTCTGGGGAGAATATCATGCTTGTGGAATATTTCAACTTTTCGGTTTTGGTGTGAAGGAGAGTGAATGGTTTTTAGAAGAAAAAATATTGGGCGCGAGGTAGTTGAAATATGATTTGGGCCATGGATCGGTCCATCAGAAATCATCCCTAAGTCCCGAGTTGTGAGGCCTGCTGACTCGAGGTGATCGGCACGTTAGAATAGATCCAAGAAGTCCTTGCGGTTTATGGCTGGCACGATATGGGTGAAAATCTACTCTTTGGAAAAAGTGGGCTTAAAGAGGATGCCAACTAGTGTCGACGCGCCTCGAAGAGGACGGGAGTCTCGACAATCCACACACTTGTGCGGAGCTTTAATGCTTTGAAACGATGCTCACGTCAATAGAAGAGATTTATGTACCCAATCAGCTGCTTAAAACAACATTAATAAATGATATTGTAAGACAGAAGCCCAAGTAAATTAACGTTCGGTCCAGCAACCAATCAACATGCCAAACAACATACCGTCGCAGCTACTCAGCGGAAAAACGGAAATCAAGTGATCCAATGACAATAACGTGACGCGATAAGATTAATCCACGACCCATCAGCATAAGAAGATCGATTTGCACCCCCCTTTTTTTTCTTTTTGCAGAAACAGCGACTCGATTCCAAGAGATGATTGCGCCCACCAAGAGAGACAGACAGGGCAAAATGAAGGGCGAGGAATGCCGCAGAGCACGTTAGAATCAATCACCGACAGCTCGGGCGATTCGTAGCAAGATGTTCGACACCCAGTGGGCAGGAAGAAGATATCGATGACCTGCCTCGAAGAATGTCAACTTGAGCTCGGAATATTTTGGAGAAATAGTGGTCCGTGCCACTAGCGGCGGGAGCTAGTCTCGCCTAATCCACACCAGGAACACAGTTCCAGACACCCTCGGTCAAGCGAACTGTTGTCAAAACACCAACTCACAAAAATGTTCCCACAACCACCACCCATCGACCACAATTGAATCCAATGTGAATTAATTGCCATAGCCTGTGTTATGTTAGTTATCCCAACTCGCAATTTGCGCATCAAGAATACGCGACGCGAAGTTGCGCAGGAACACCCAAATTTTCTCGCTTACTGGTGTCGCGTGGCTGCACCCGAACTTCCTCCTCACCAAAATCGACAACACCACCATTTTTGGTTCTGGGCGACATTGCAGGATCGCAATTGACGAGAAATTTTGATTTGAGGGCTAAGTGAGACGAGGAACACTAAATCCAAGAGATTGAGTAGTTTGGGAGCAGTCGAGGGAAAGGAAATGGGTGAAGAGGTGGGCGATCGCCGATTTATAGGGAGAGCAAGGAGAGAACCACCTGAAGGAATCGGGTATTGAAGAGCTTTCCAAGAGAGAGGTACATGCCGAAATGATGGTATTGGTCTTCGCCACTGCTCAACAAGCTACCATGGCCCAGGATGGTCGTTGGAAGCCAAGAGAAGGGCAACCTGAGAGAGTTGGGGCATGAAAGGGCCTAAAAATGGCTAGAACACTCGTGCTAGTGTACGAAATGGCCACCGAATACACTGCACCTATTGTGGCTTGCATTCGCTGTGGCTGAATCTGGGAGAGATCTGTCAATCTGGTATCGTGGATGCGGAGAACATGGAGAGGCTGCTGCTGTTCCGCGCGGACCGTTGTTCAAATGGATGCACATCCTCGGAGAAGGGAGACTTGGGCGAGGAACAATACAACATGGAATCTGCAGAAGAGGGGTTTCTATTTTTTTGAACCGGTGGAGGAAAAGCGGGGGCTGCACTAGGTGGTGAAGGCGGGATATATTGAGGTCCAAGGTCGACTCAAGGATTAAAACGGGAGAATCTCCAACCCGACAAGGGAATGAGGATATTTTAATGACTCTAGAGGCCAAAATTTGGCCAAGGGTCTGCAGTGGAGTTGGAGTTGGAGAGTGTGAGCTGTTGATGGCGTAGAGCGGACTGGGGGCGGCGAGAGAGGAGGGTGAGATGCTGAATCCTTCCGCATTATCTTATGCTTCTCCAGCGCTCCTTCTCATCCTTCCCATGTCCCATTTGACGGCCGGCGGAATTGCAATCAACCTCTCACTTCCAGAATCGCTTCTTCCCCATCACGACTGTTTTGGGGCAATTGCTCACACAAGAGTATCCTGGCTCTCAAAACATTGGCTTCCGTTCTAAACATGCACTTGCCAAGTTTCAGAGGTCCGAGGCAATTTAATGCATTTAAATGCCATCATTAGCTTTGTCAATTGATACGTGCTAGCCCCAAAGTTACGTTTCTTGGTTATGATGAAATACTGAAATTTAGAAGACTGCGTTATTCGGTCCCCCAATTGAGTAGAACGTTTTCGTTTGTTCATTATCCGGTCCTGCACTAATTCAGAACTACAATAGACATTTCAACGGATCCTCATAAACTACTATCACGCAGACATTCACCAACACGCTACTAAGCACTTTGGGTAGCAGTCCATGAAGTTGTTCGCCTCGCGCTGTATTGACAATCTCAGTGTTCATCTGCAACTAATCGCTATCATTAGCAAAAGACTGGAATTGGCGAACAACTAGCGACTTATTCCTTATGCTAAAATCTATCTGCGACTCTAGCTGTCCCCGTTTAAAATGGCTGTCTGCAGTGGGTTGACAGGGTTCACACACCACCAAAGCATATGCCTTGTAGTCTGAAGGAGTTATCAAAACCGAGGAGCCTCCTAATACGGAATCTTCCTTGAGTGAGGACGCTATATGACTGTGCAATTAGCAGTGCTGTTATTTCGTGCTGGTCTGGGCTATCTCCCACGAAGTATTCCCGTTGGGCGGATATCTTGACGGTTGGTGGTGTCCACGGCTGCACAGCCACCACCTCATAAAGTCACTCTCAGCGTTGGACCTCATTCGCAGCAATCACTGCAATGCCTTGGGAGCCCTGACCAGAAAATCGCCAAGGACAAAATTCAGATTATTCTATGGTACTTCATATTATTCGAACGGTTTCTGGATTGATCTCTTATGACATTCTTTGAAATGCTGAATGTGGAATCCGGAACTGGGAAAATACTATTCTTCCGAGCTGATTCGGACATTTCCCTCCCTTCCTCAACGCTCTTTCTTTGTGGAAATTTCATGCTGCATTGCATCTTTCATTCCATGAATCCCAAGAAACGTTGTTTCTGTATCATGCTCTCATCTGGCACTATTGCAGAGCCAGCAAGAGGTAATTATCAAACGCCAACAATGGATCAGAATTGTCAGAAAAACTTTCACCGACAAACTCATAGGGTAGCCTTTGACAATTTGGCATGGTTTCCGTCGCATCGAGATTCTCGGTGTCCAACTTCAGCTAGAACTTTGGCAAAGTGAGGCTCTGGGCTGACAAATTTGAGGATTGTGTTGAAGATTTTGACAGCAATTTCGCCGGCTCTGATAAACATCTGAGGGTCTATTTCGCAACTTTCGCCTTAGGAGAGGAATAAATATTAGGCTATAGTACCCTATAATTATATAGAGTAATTACAAAAAAAAAAAAAATTAGCCTTAAGATTTAAAGTCACCGGAGATTACTTTGAAACCAGCATAATTGCGATAATTGTTGAGTATTTACATTTTGCGAAACACTTCTAATTTTTACAGATACTAGCTTTGAATATTGAGTACTGACACTAGTAATGGTTGCTGGCAATTTCTAGCAATCAAAAGACGTGTGTGCGTACGAAACAGGCGCTGAGAGATGGTTGATCCAGTAACAGACGTTATTTTGGAGAGTTGATTGGCGAGAGAAAAGAAACAGTCCAGTCTGGAACCCACGAAGGCAAGTCATTGCGACATAGGTGGGACTGTGTATTCCCCATGTATTCCAATACGGACCCCCCTCCATATTTGTATGCGATGAATCGGGCGAAGTCAACGAACACTTCTTGACAAGTTTTGGAATAGTCAACTTTGAGGTCTCTATCCTGTCCATCGGAAGCAAAACGAACGTGGGCAGAGACCATATCTCGGGGATCAGAAACGCAGAGACCCCTCCTGGCCGTTGCCAACTCCAACATAGAATTCTCAGAAGGTTGGCACTCACTCAACTTGAACAGGTGGCTCTCCTCAATATGTGCCGCTATCTTGGACCTCTGATGACCGTCCCAAGCTTGATACATTCGAGAAACAATTTTGATTCTCTGTTTCTGGTATATGACGAGAGAATATGCCTTTGTGTTTACCATTGCAGTATACACAGCCTCCTATGTGGCTCAAATCTTGCTGTCGGAACCTAAGGATTTGCAGCGAAGACTAACTCCTGGATTACCTAGACTCTAGTGAACCATTCTTTATTGAGGATCAAACACAACTGGGCTTTCGATGGGGTTTGTTCTTGTCTCGCTAATCTCAAACACTGACATTCATTAATTTCATCATATGTCGGGCCAAGGTAGATGATAGTGTTCATTGCACTGTCATAGATTTTCCCCATTAATTTGACTTGAAGTCCCTTCTCTTCATTATTATCTTGACTGATGCAAATTCCATCAGCCCATAGCAGGAATGAGTTTTCCGATCATGCAGATCGTGAAGAGCGGAGAAAAGGTTGGCGGTGATCTTCTAAGGCGCGGCGTCAATCTCGATTGTTTTCACCTTATCGAGACATCCCCAGACATAAGAGAGTGCGGTATAATGGCTGAAGATATCTCGTCGATCTTCTAATGATAGCGTGCGGTGGATCAGGCCGCACCGAATCGCGGCTGCGGGATTGGAGGAAGGCTGGAGTTCGATCCAGCGGATGCCGTCTGGCTCCGTGAGAAGCTTGTACTGCTATTCTTGAGCCGTGGCAAATAAACTTGGGAATAATGACCCAAAAATAGGTTGCTTCAAGAGCTTAATGGATTGTTGTAGCGGATGAACGTTGAATTTTGAAGGGGCAGAATCCAAGGGACTTAGGAAGCGAAAACGCCTCCTTTTGATTCACAAGGCCATGGATGGGATTGGGTGGCCGGAGAGGACAACCCAAAGAAGTTACCCGCAATTAGAGATATAAAAGGGAGGCGTAAATATTTGGATTTATATTGGGCTGTAGAAACAGGTCAAATGCCCCCCCTAATTCCACCATTTCTCTCCCCTTTCCACACAGCACGTGACTAACTATGGCTGAGCCGAAGATAAACGAGCCCTGTGCCACACCCGAAGAATGTCGCTTGATCTAAACCTCTTTCGCTTTTCTTGACCTTCCTCACACGACCAAGTACGGAAGAACTTGGGCTGTGACACTCGCCGGCTCGTCTCTCGTCTTCAATTGAAAAGAGACAGGGTAACTACAAACGTCCACAGGATCACTATCACTCCACCACTGTCAAGATAGGTCGAAAACACCGGCGTCGCCACTCCAAACGGCAAGGCTTTCACTCCAAACGAGACAAGATGGGTCAGGAAAACTCGCACGAGCAGATCGATCCCAGCACACCTCCTCGAACCCTCTCAGCACGGTCTCTCGAAGCAGTCGCGGAGTACATCAAAGATGGAAGGCCAAAGCGAATCGTGGTGATGACCGGAGCTGGAGTCTCGACCTCGGCCGGCATTCCAGACTTTCGATCACCTGACACGGGACTCTATGCCAACCTTGCAAGGCTCGATCTACCATATGCGGAGGCGGTATTTGATATTTCGTACTTCAGACAAAATCCGGATCCGTTCTATGTGCTGGCGAAGGAGCTGTACCCTGGCAAATTCTACCCCACCATCGCGCACTCGTTCGTCGCCTTGCTGAACGAGAAGTCTATGCTTCAGATGCTGTTTACTCAGAATATCGATTGCTTGGAGCGAAAGGCTGGCGTGCCAGGTGACAAGATTGTGGAGGCGCACGGAAGCTTTGCGACACAGAGATGCATCGACTGCAAGACCGAGTATCCTGACAATTTGATGATACAGGCTGTCGAGGGTGGCGAGGTCCCGCACTGCACCGTCCCGCAGTGCAACGGCCTCGTAAAGCCAGATATTGTATTCTTCGGCGAGGCACTTCCAGAAGCTTTCTTTCAGAATAGACATGTTCCCGCGATGGCAGATTTGGTGATCGTGATGGGAACTAGCTTGAGCGTCCAGCCGTTTGCGAGCTTGCCACAGTTTGCATCAGAAGCAATTCCGCGGGTACTGATTAACAAAGAGATAGTTGGTGATTTTGGGAGTCGACCGGACGATGTGGTGGTCCTCGGAGACTGTGATGAAGGCGTTAAAAAGCTGGCAGATGCGTTAGGATGGAGAGATGAACTCGAATCGATGTGGCTGGAGGTTGGTGGGAAAGTCAAGGAGAAAGAGGCTGCGAGATTACGAGAGCAGAGACAGGCTATGTCACAGGACGAGATACTGGAGGCTGAGATTGAGAAGTTGACTGGAGAGGTTGATGCTGCGTTGAGGATGTCGAAGGATCATGAAGAGAGGGTCATCACTCAGTTGGAAAAGTCATCAAGTAGCGACATCTCAACTTCAGCTGCTCCGGCGAGTTTGGATGATATACCAAGCGGGACAATTATGACAAAGGAGGAATCAAAGGATCATTTGTCTTCAGGACAATCAACAGCATCTTCCGAGGTCCCCACGAAGAGTGAAGGCGGGTGGAGAGAGCCTCCTTCAACCCCAGCAGTTGGCGAGAATACACCTCCAGCAGCCGAGAAAGTCAACAAAGAGCTACCGTCCGCATCCCCTCAAGTCGACAGCAAAGCAATTATTGATGTTACCTTACCACACCAAAGACCAAATACATTGGTTCCCGAATCAGAAAGTGACCAAAACAAGAAACCCTCTCGGATATGAAGCACCGCAGCACCTGGTTAGAAGAACGAAATAGGTTGGCGAAGGCACGAATTATCACAATTTGAACCCAACTTGATTTGCGCTGCTTGATTGGAATCAGCCACCATGCCAGTGGAAATTCCCGCCCCTCTCAGAATTATTAGAAACGGGATGTTGCGGGCAGGTGTAGGTCGAAAACGCCGGGCTTACCCCATGGGGTGTCAGCAAATGTACAGTTCCAAGCTGGACCATGACTAGCTTAGATAGTCTTTATAGACTTAATTGTCAGCCTTCATTTGTTTTGGTCTTGAAAATTTTGATTGAATTGACATTGCATGTCATGTTGTCAGTTTTGCTAGTAGCTCCCGCACACTTTATTACTCCAACTTACGGGTTCCCCTGCGGAGCTACCCTTTCAACACCTCCCGCAGCACCATATCTGGAAACTACAGCACACATAACAGCCCAGAATGCTTTACTGCAAATATTCTAACCACCTTCAGCACATTTCACCGTCATTTCATCACCGAACACCCCCTTTCTGTCCTCCTCACTTTCCCAGATCCAATCCATTTCTCTCGAATGCTCACTCTGAGCACCGTAACATCCCAATGCGGTAAGTTTAGCCTCAATTCCCCTCCGTCTCTTCAAAGAAGCCATTCGCGCTGCCTCACATGACATTTCCCTCGATCCCATATAAAAGACTTTCCTCCCACTTTTTTTCCCTTTGAATCCTCCTCTTCCTTCGATCTCCCCAAGATTTTCGTTTTCCCCACTCACCAACCAGCTCGCTTGCGCTCCAATCCATTCAACTCGCTTAATTCCGCTGCCAAAATGACCATCAACCTCCATACTTGGTGTTGTCGATTTTGACGATCCTCAAACCACAAGCGAGCACCCCCACGACATAAATTATAAAAAAGGAAGTATTGAATATAAATAAATAAAAGTAGTAAAGAAAGCATCATAAATAATATAGCAAATTAGTAATTGAAATAAGAAATAAGAAATACTAATAAGATTAATAATTCTAGAGTATAAAATAAGGCTTTTCTTTATATTTTTTAAGAGAACTAAATTATAATTAATTGAAATACTAAGTAATAAAGAAAGCCTAATATAAGCAAGAAATAATAAAAAAAACCTAAAATTAATATAAAGTCTATATTATATATATATATTTTGCTATTATTATATATTAATAGTACTCTTTATAAGCAATTACCTTTCGTTTATTTTATTTAAGAGTTAAAATTAATTTTAGTAATTATAGTATTTTAAGAATTAAACTAAAGTTATAATAAACCGAAATTAATTTTGGACTTTAAGAAATCGGCAATTATAGCTGAGTATATAAGACATTTCATATTGCAGAAAGAAAGCTGTTCTGTCTGACATTTGCAGCTTTTACTCTCAATAGAGCTATATAATTTTCCACAGAGCAATAGTATTTATTACTTGTTTACATAAAAGTCTGTCGTCTTGAGGCCCCAAGAGAATAATGAACTAATAAGGCTATCGTGAAGTGCAAGACAGGTATTATTATACAAACTTACGTTTCTCATTTTCGGCCCGTGGTTTCTCCTAAACATCTGTGAGATACGATGGGACAAGACTTTAGTTTAACTCTGAGAGGTAGCATAGTGCTAGTATCTCAAATTGGTCATAAAATGAAGAAGTGCAACGAAATTCGCATTCTATCAGAAACTCCGCAATGCCGCGGTCCTTCTCCGAAGCCTTCCACTAGTGCAAAGTTGACAATTTTGGCTTCTAATTAAAGCTTTCCTTCTCCGAAAAGTTGAGTACGCGAGAACTAAGCCATACCTCAACATGGCTATTGCCTAAACGCTGAAGCAGCACCAGTTGAAGGCACGAGTGAAGTACCTGAACCTTTGGCCCAGCAATTTACCGGGCGGGTGTGGTCGACTCTAAATGTAACAGTAAAGCAAGCCGCGCCAGATTGCCCATCATAGTTAAAGTCTGAACACATATCTATGCAATCATTGAAGGAAGGTACGAATGCATCGGCAAGTATTGAACCACCACTTGTGTCGAAGCCACAATGCTTAACAAAGGTGTAACTACCAGGGCTACCAATAGTAGCTAATGGTGCATGAGTTGTGCCATTTGAGGAGGGACAGTCAGTCGTAACGCCTAGAGTGCCAGTAGCTACAGAGATCGTTGATGAGGATGTTGGCGAGCCTGTTGACGAGGATGATGTAGAAGAATAGCTAGCACTAATGAGATGTCAGCTCTTGACTCCCCTGTCGTTTTCTCTCATGTGAGTACGGAATCATTCAACCCGCATCTGAACGTACATGGCAGTAGTCACGGCGTCAGTCTTCTTTCTGACCGCTGCGGTGCCGCCAACAGCACCGCCAATAATAGCACCACCAAGAATGACCCCAAGGGCCAGCACTCCTGCAATCACTAGCCTAGTCCTCCATTTCTTGGGCTTTGGTGCTTCCATCCCCTGGTTCTGCACTGGAGTTCCCCAGCTGGTGGCTTCATCTGGTTTATGAGACTTATAAACATCTTGCGCTGAACCTATAGGATGAAGGCCGTCAAACACTCGCAATTCTGGTGCATCGTAGCCTTCATGATGCGCCTAATGTACAGTAAGCAACTTTCTTAGTCCTTGCTTCTTGAGAAAGATTGTCTGGGTTTAGATGGCGCTAACGAACCATGGTTGGATCGTCTTGGTGTCTTAAGACGTTGACCCCAGGGGAGCAGCCGGTCAAGGTTGTCGTTACCTGAAGTGCTGGCGGTGGATTGTCTTTTCCGCCCGGCGACAACCCCTCTTTTAACATGCACCATCGACCCCTCACACTAATCAGCAGAAAAGAAACTGAAAGAGGCGAGGTAAAGCCACCTGGCGTCGTTCATCCAATAGTAAATTAAGGCGGCAAGTTATTGGGTAGCATTTTGCCGCAGTCTGCCAAGCAAGGCGTCAATCGCGGAACTGCCTATCCGGGCTAGCGAACGACAAGTTTTGTACTCAATCATTCTTTATTTCAATACCCTATTATAGAGAGTACAAGCTAGCATAGATCTGAGTAAACTACTATTAAGATATTCTTAATTAAGCTAGTAATATTATTATTATTATTATTATTCTAATTATAGCTTAGAAATCGGCTTAATAAAGAGTTTATATTAAGACTTTATAATATTTAAGCTTTAGTATAAAGTATTTCCGGGGAAATAAGAGGAAGTTTGACATTTTATATATTAAATTATTAAATAAATACAAGATTTATTACTTCTCTTAAAAATATATCAAAGTATTCATAAAATAAAGAAAATAACCCTTTAAATTAAAAGAATTACTTAGTTAAGAAATTCTTTAATTATATTATTAGCCTTAAAACTAATTAAAATAAAACAAGAACTCGAAAAACTAAAACTAAAATATAATTATTATAAAAACAAATAAAATAGCTTAAATAGCTAGTAAAAAACTATAATAAAAGCAATTAATAGCTTTAAAAGTTCTTAGCCTCTAAACAATAAATACATCCTCAGTTATGGCTCCCCCTTTCCGGCTCCATCTTTCTCTTCCCCTCCTACTCTCCTGCCCCGCAAGACTGGCCTTCGCCTCCTCGTCCGAGAACCCATGAACAAGAATCAAATGTCGCTTATAATTATCGTCCCTAAAGCCTTTGCCTTCTCTACCTGCCGGTCTCTTGCAACAGTTAACAGAGCAATAATGCCGCTCTGTCGTGAGATGCACGTTGATGTGTCGAGAGAGGTGGCGTTTTGTAGCGTGTCTGAGAGGGCAAATGTGACATTGGAAGGGCCGGGAGTGGTTGAGAAAATGTTTGCTGATTGGAGGGATTAGTATGGGGAGAGGGACGTGGGGGTTTACGAACTTGTAGCTTGAGCGAGTGGGGAAAGATTTGTTGCATTCGGGCCAGGTGCAGGCGATTCGGGTTGTGGATGAGATCGAGACAGCAGATGGAGAGAGTGAGATCTTGTCCTGATCACTTGACGGTGATGAAGTTTGAGAGTGCTCTGAAGCCAAAGATGGAGAAGCAGGTCGGATAGGGCTTTCTCCTTGCGTGCTGGGCGTGTAACACGAATTAATACTTGGTGATTGATCGAAATGGGGAGTAGTGTCGAACGTGAAGCCGTTCAACGGTTGTGGAATAGAAAACTCGTTCTCCCACCAACTTTGGCCTTGAAAATCAGGGGAAGGCTCGCTGAGAGTTGAGGAAAGTGATGGAAGCCCAAATTTTGAAAGATTTTGGTCCTGTGAATCGAACGAAAGACCAGAGATAAGAGGCGAAAAGAAAGCTTCATAGTCGGCATTGGAAACACCAATCTGAACGTCGGTCCCGTACGGAGTCGTCCAGGCCGAGGAATTGGCAACCGGGCTCTCGATTAACGACAGTGATCTCGGGTCGATGAATTCCTCTTGAAGAATAGATAATTTTCCCTGGGAGTGAGATAGGCCCCCGCCATGATCCACAATCCCGCTGCCTGATGTAGTGAACCAATTGTATTTTTGATTGATTTCTTTATCTTTTAGGTATTAGATAAAATACAAACAAAACACGAGAGACCATATTCACTTACCAGGTGCCTGGGAAGAGGCTATCGGGACTGTATCTCGCAGAGCCCGCCCTCACAAGGCGGACGTCTGCGAACCGATGTTCGAGGGTTCTCAGGCTCCACTACCAAGGCTTGCAAGTTGCAAGCCTTGGGGAAATTAAGGGTCGCCAAGCGGCTTTTGTGAGTGTTGTGCAACTTGATGCAGAAAGGTGAGAAGAAATTTGAAGGTCGAAGTGATGAGTTGTGAAGTTCGGGGTTGACGAGAGAGGGCCTTGTTAAATGTCGCACTTGCGATGAGGCCTCCCATCGGGATCCTTCTCCCTGCACTGCCACTTCTGCATCACGGTACACAAGTTTGCTTTGCTGGCAAGCGAGAACTTGTCAAGCCTCTCCGATGTGCTGCAGCCCAATCAATGCACCAAAAAGTCAGCCAAGCCTTGCTGTGTTTTAAATATCTTGGGAGGCGCTGGTGAAGCCTCTCGGAGAGGGCTTGCTCAAGATGAGAGATAAGTATGCAACTTCAAGGCCCCGAAGGCAAAATCCGCAATGCCGTCAGGGCGGACTCCAATATGGTTCATAGTTTGCGCATCGTTGGTTCGGGGAGTAGTCTACATTGACATGACCTCCACCTCACAGCTGGATTTGTGGATTGAGCGATGCGGACGCGATTGCAACAGACAGTACTGGAGGCGTTTATGGAAGGGAAGGTCGAGTGGTGTGTTTGGGAAGCCAAGCCTGGGGCTGGCGGGGGAACTTCGGAAATTGTGGCAAGCGGGCTGACTCAGCAAGGAACTCTTCGTGATGCTCCTCGCCCGCAATCTTCTCATCTTCAGCTTTATAGTACGGCTCGAGCGGCCACCAGTGAGCCTCCTCCTGTCGGGTATACGATCTTGGCGGTTGAGGACTTCGTCAAACTGCACCGGAAACTGCTACGCGATGGTTTGCAGAGCGTTGGCGCAACCGTGGCTAAAAGAAAAGCATACACATAACTCATCTTTCAGCTGATCTCCACCCCGTCCTCACTCCTCAGCCACGCCGGAGGCGTGAGATTTGAACGGTCTCGATATCAGCGAATGTAGTCTCTATTCTACTAGTGAAACTTATTGAGAGACTTCATTCCCTGTGTCGATATCTAGCCACTCAACTCAATTGGTGTGCATTCTCAACTTCTCCAGCTCAGCATCAAGATTGGAACATGATTGCAACAGCCTTGTTCTTCCTGCTCCTTTCACAATAGGTGGAATATAAGCTTGAAGGTATTTGAAAGACTAGCATCGCACGAGCTTAGACATATGGAGGCTATTGCGGCCTTTGGCGTTGTCAGCAACGTAGTGGCATTCATCGATACAGGCTGGAAGCTATGTGGCCTCATCAAGGAATGCTCGGCGGCAGCTGGCGCACCAGCAGAAGTTGTTACTCTGTCAAGCCACTTAGAGCTAGTCTTGAAAACGATGAAAGAAATGAATGAGTCTGGGAGGGCGAAACTCGACCACGAGCAACTGGCCCTAAAAATCTGTTCAGATGAAGCTGAAGAGTTGCGTCTGTTTCTTGAAGGTCTCAAGGTTATCCCTAACAAGACAACAAGCGGTCGAGCATTCAAGTGGAAGCGGTCAAGCCTTGAGAAGGGATGGAAAGCATTTAAGACTCTCCGTGGGAGAGAAAAGCTGGAAAAACTTCGAACTTCTTTGGATTGGATCATGGGCTTGATCACTATGCAGCAGCAGGCAAGATTGGAGTGAGTTGAATGCCTTTGAGAGACAAGAGTTACTGACATGTTCACAATAGAGTCACCGCGCTCAATGTGAAAGGCGAAACGAACGTCGTCAAAAACTCGGAGGAGGTCCTAAAAAGACTAGACGAGCTTCAGCTGTTCTCTGACCGGTCAACTATGGATAACTCTGCTAGTAAGACGCGATTTCATTACATAAATGTCTTTCATGTGACAATCGACAGAGCGGCAACATATATACACCGCCCGCAAGCGCAGAGGGTGGGTTCAAGAATTAGCCGGCCTGATGTCCTTCACCCGCCCTTTAGTGACATCTCAAATCGTTTATATCCGCAATAAAGTATGAGTCGTTTTTTTCCTAACTGATACAGTGGAATCAAAGCTCGCTTTTATTGTTCCATTTGCTCCAAATCCTTCTTTTCTAGGCCGTCTTGATATCATGACGATACTAGACGAGCATTTCGCGAGGGGGGGCGAAACTGGTCCCACAACGATTAAAAAGGCTGCTTTGTGTGGTCTAGGAGGCATTGGGTAATGTATCCAATTGATACCAAGTCTTGATTCCATCTAACTTCCCACAGAAAGTCGCAAATCGCTCTGAAATATGCGTACCGTCAACAAGAACTTCACTCAAAGTTTTCAATATTTTGGATACACGCATCCAACATATCCAGATTTGAAAAGTCTTATGCAAACATTGCTGAAGAGTTTCAGCTATCGGGAAGGGATGACCCGAGGGTGGATGTTTTGCAACTTGTGCGAAACTGGCTCGAGGGCCAGTATCGAATGCCGTGGCTCATGATAATCGACAGCGTAGATGATGCGCATATATTTGACAAGACTGAAAATGGGAAATCGGCCTTGGAATACCTGTAAGTTCTCCTTCTTTCCAGGCTTTAAATGAGCCGTATGAGCAGTCGGACTCCAACCGTTGCGTATCTCACAACTCGAGACATTAAACCTTCATCATAAACAATTTTTCACTTTTTGTCCATTGCTGACAAAAGACTTGCCCCCTAAGGCCACAAGTTGCAAACGGTTTGATCCTTTACACATCTCGAAATCGAGATGTATCCGTGGACTTGGTAGGTGAAAAATATACGATTACTGTTTCCTCTCTTGGTGCTGCAGAAGCGCGCTTGCTCTTCGGCGAGAGTACACGTCGGACCAGTACCCAAGAAGAACAAGACGCATTACTTACCGAACTTGGCCACTTGCCCTTGGCAATCAAACAAGCCGCCTCTTTCATGACCAAAAGACACAAGACGATCCCTCAATACCTCAGCCAATTTCGAGATAGCGAGCAATCAACGATAACCTTACTCAACCACATGTTTGTTGACACCGAAGCGGCTTCATCAGTTTCAACCGCATGGTTGGTTTCCTTCAATTTTATCCAAGCTGAGAACCCTCGGGCGGCTCGTCTTCTATTATTGATGAGTCTCATGGATCGAGACAGTATACCTGCGTCTCTCGTCAGTGGTATTTTTGAAAATGTGGTAGCTTTCGATGAGTCGATAGGATTGCTCGAGGCCTTCTCCTTTGTTTCTCCGGACGAAACTGGAAGCGGGTACGACATGCATCGACTCGTACAGATCGTGACCCGCGGTTGGCTCGGAGATCAAGGCGAAGAATTGACAAGAGATATATCTCTACAGGCGCTGGGACTTGTGTCCTCCAAGTTCCCGGACGGCGTCTTCGAAAATTGGGCAGAGTGTGCTCGATACTTACCCCATGCCGAGTCTGTCCTCCCCCGGAGCCTCAATGTTTCGGACAAAACTGATATTTTTGCTCGCGCCAAACTTCTCTCCCACGTCGCATGGTACCTGAAGGGGAGAGGGAACTATACTCTCGCCCAGACGAAATTAGAAGAGGCCAGGAGTTTATATGAACAAATTGGTGAAGTCGAATCCAGCGAGGCTCTAATGGTCGAATGCAGATTGGCTTCCGTGATAAACCAACTGGGACACACAGATGCTGCCATTCAATTGTTTCGAAAATCTCAGGACTCTCAGATAAAACTATTGGGATCAAACCACCTGGAAACGCTTGAGACTAGCGACGCTCTAGCCTCCGCACTCTCAAATACGTTGTTCCCTAAGTACTTGCAGGAATCAGAATCTCTGGGGAGAGAGACTCTTCATCTCAGGGAAATCCGCTTGCCAGAGGACCACCCTGACATGTCAGAAAATCCATGTCCGAAGACACAATATTGTTACTGACAATGTGCAGATTGACTAGTCTTCATACTCTCGGATGGGCGTTATTTAGGTTGGGCAAGTGCGATGAGGCTGCGGTGTTGCTCAACAAGTGCCTGACTAAACGCAACATTGTGCTTGGAGAGCACCACCCTGATGTGTGTATATTTATTGGATGAGATCCTATCCGCACCTTAACCACTTTGTACCCTAACTAATCTAGACAGACCTCTGCCACATCCACCGAACTGGCTATCGTTCTTCTCAGCCTGAAACCACCCGACTCTGTTCGGGCCGAGTACCTCATCCGACATTCGGTGAACGTCACAACCGTGCTGTGTGGCAAAGAGCACCCAAGCACCATTATCACATATCACAATATGAGTACTCTCCTCAGAGTGCTGGGAAAATACGAGGAATCCGAAGCCCTGCAACGAGAACAACTAGCCCTGAGCTACAGAATACTCGGCAAGAACCACCCCACGACACTATGGTGTATCATATCATTGTCTCAAGCTCTCTCCGAGCAAAAAAGGTACGATCTCGTTCGAGAGCTAGTAGAGGCTGAACTCGAAACGAGGCAGGAGCTAGCTTCGAGGTCAGTGCTTGATGTCCTCATCATGATGGAAATTCTCGGGAACACCTATGTCGAGTTAGAGCAGTATGACAAGGCAGATTTGATGTTCCAGGCCGTTATAACCGGGCGGACACAAGTTCTCGGAGCTGAGGATGCGAGCACTCTTCGAGCTCTTCACTACATGGGCAGACTGCGGTGGAAGGAAGGGAAGCACGACGAAGCCGAAACGATACTTCTAAAATTGCTCCATCAGCGGGCCGCCATTCTCGGCAAAACGCACGAGGAAACCCTCCTCACCGCAACAGTCTTAGGCCATTCTTTCTACTCGGCACAGAAGTATCTTGAGGCCGAAATAATGTTCAGACAAGTTTTGGGCGTGAAGGAACAGACGCTTCCACCTCATGATGAAGCCATCCTGGCGATACGCGATAACCTCGAAGCTGCGCTGGCCGAGCAGCAGAAATACGCCGAATGGGAAGCACATTGTCGCAAAACGCTCGAAATTAGGCAGGAACTGGCGCCGGATGGGTACCACACGCTGCGAGCCCTGTCGAATCTTGCGTGCGTGCTGGACAGGCAAGGCAAAGAGGAAAGTCAGGCTGTTTTCAATGCCATCATGTTGAAGATTCAGAGCCTGCCGGAGAACTTCATGGATGACAAGACGTACGCTGAGAATATGTCTCTTGAAGAAGCGGCAGCTTTTCGAGCCATGCAGTCCCAAGGAGATGATGGCAATGGTTGAACTCCAGGGAAGCTTTCCCTTTGACGACTTAAATATGGATCGAGCCTTGGCCGGCAAGCGAGGCATATGCTGCCTCTGATATGCTGCAAACCAGCGGAAGCACCGGAAATCAGCGAAGCCTTGCTGCCTGTTCAATATCGCAGGGCCGACCGTATAAAATGCCGAAGAAGCGATATAAATGGGTTGGTGTGTTCCAAACAAAAATGTCAAAGCATTTCAAATGGGTATCGCAGTATTTATCCCTATCTCAACCCCGCCTACCAAAAAGTATGGGAAAAAACCTCCTTCCCCTTGTCAGCATTCTTATGCCATTTCAAGCCCCTCGAATAAACACCCAACTCCACACCGTTCCCTCCCTCTCCCCCACTTCATCGCCTCTTTCCTCAACCCTAACAATCCACCTCCTCTTCTTCCCCTCCTCTCCCCCACACATACCGGAATATTATTAGCCGCCGGCGCAACCCTATACAAGTCGGGAAAATCCTCAAACATCTTCGGCTCAAATGTCCACGCATTGATATCACAAATCCTCTTACCAAAGCCATCACTTATCCTGAAAAGACCAGTTGCCGGATCTCCTGTATAACAATCCGAAATGGAGAATTGCCTGAATATTTTGCGGGTGGAGAGAGGCATTCTGGCAAGGGCATGATAAGTTGGTCCGAAGTGTGACCACAGACCGTATTGAGCTCTCAAGAAGAAACGGAGACGGTGGGACGCGTTCATCAGTGGCGAAGTATGTCCAAAATAATAATTTGTTGATGTTTCGTTGATACGGAAACTTTGTGAGTCTGCGAGGAGAGGTTGGCCGCACAAGAAGGATCTACGGCGTGGTCAAGGCGTTAATGAAGTTCGCTCTGCTAGGCTAAGGCGAACGTCGAAACAGGCAGCACCAGGCTTGATTGGAAAGTCACGGTAAATCGAAGATCGAATCGCCGGGTTACACCCCGATGATTCTCAGAAAACCGTGTCCGCAGCCTTATCGAGAATAGAGTTGCACTTGCTGTTTGTCCGGCTGCTCCGAGTGCTAGCCTTGCCCGTAGATGTGATGCAGAGTGTGCCCCGACTCGAAAATCAGGCCCTGGAGATGCATTTAATGACGTTTATACCCAATGCTGAGAGTCAAAGCATCCGAGGGTGGAGCTTTTATGCGAAATCAGGTTTTGGGAAGAAAAAAGTATACCCATCAGAGATGCCCAATAATTTTGGGGGGTGCAGCCTGAGCTTAGCACCGCCGTTGTGCCTTCGGCAGATGAGAATCGGAGTTTGAAAGCCCTCGCTCTTGGAGACCGGCTAGCAGCAGATTTGTTCTATCAAAAAAAAACCCCAAAAAAAAACCAAAAGGAACACTTCGTAGTTTGAGAAGCAAGGAAATAGGATGCAAAGAACAGATATAATAGATATCATTAGATAACAAAAGAAACTCGTATTAGACATGTATCAAAAGAATGAAGTTCAACCTCCCACCCGTCTCCCAACCCTCCTCCCCGCTCGCACCCTACGAGTTTCCTCATCCATATCACAGAATCTCGCCTCCTCTGTCGAGAATCTATGGACATCCTTCATATGCCTCCTGCAATTCTCTACGCGAGGGAAATATTCTCCGCCTCCAGCCAGTGAACGTCCACACGTGGGGACCCGACAATAATACCTTTCGGTGTTATGGTGTCGTTCATTGACATGCCGGTCACGATGGCGTTTGGAATCATGTCTGGCTTGACAAAAGTGACACTTAAAAGGTTTCGTGTGATTCTTTGAATGTTGACTGAGCCATGTTAGTAAATGTTAGTACCAGGGGTGAGATGACACACTTATATGCGTGAACGGAAGGAAAGACCTTATTGCACTTGTCCCAGACACACCGAATCTCATCTGTTGAAGATAGACCCTGGCTTGGACTCTGGCTGTCATCGAGTGGCGTGGGAGTTCCTGGGTTTGGGTGCGATGGATTGCTGTCGAAAACGATCGAGTCTGGCAACTGAGTTGATGGCGATTGCACGGTGACGGACGGAATGACTGTATATAGAGACGGGCTTGATTCAAAAGTGAAATTACCCAGGGCGTTCTGTAAGTGAACGTCGTCGTCGACTGGCGGGATTGGGTTTGAATAAACCGCTGGAGTGTAGGAGTAGGATACTGTGCCGTAGGTATTGGCAGGCTGGAAGGCGAATTGCTGTGATTGAGGCAATAAAGCCTCGAGCGGCGAGAAATATGTTTCCTTGCTGCTGTCGAAGGAGTGATTCGTGCTACCAACCGATTGGAAGCTGACTGGATTCTGAAATGGGTCAAAATCGACAGGAAAACTTCCTGAATGATAATTGATATCTGGGCGAGAAGCAGACCCGGAAGATAAAGTTAGATTTGAGTGTGTTGGGCTACACTCTAACTGGTAGTCGAACGAATTGCGGGACTGTGGCGTTGAACCAAGTCCGTTTTGGTAGGTGGTACTGTTTTTCCACTCTGAGAAGGAGTCGTCACGATGTTCCTGGAATGTGTTTGAAGCAACGCAGGGGTCGTGGACGTAAATATTTGGAAGAGAAATTGGTGCTGCGCCTGCGCAGAACCCGCAGGCCAAGAATTGATGGGCGCGTTAGCCAAAAGTCCGAGGCGTCTCAGCCTTGAGTAATTGGTGGCCGCTGAGCGGCGCTCGCGAAGGATGTTGAAACCCTTTCCAAAAACTTCTTTGGAGAGGACAGGAAGAGTGGTTGAAGGTTGAAGTTGAGTTTAAAGAGTGTGAGCAGGAAGCCGAGGAGCCAGATATAAGTGTCCCTCTGGGGATGGGCCCTCCATTGCAGCTGGGCGAGGCTTCCCATATCACCAGCAGCTGACCAGTGTTATCTGGTGGCAGTAAGCGAAGCCAAGTGAGGCCTCTTAAATCCTTCGACCCAATGGCGATTGACAGCGGAGCCTCAGCCTCGCTGCCTATCCCACCATCTCGCACGGGATCTTTGAGATAATGCGCCCAGATGGAGTCGGACAGGGTGTGACCTTGCTCTTGGTATCGGTGAATGTTGCATTCCCGTCTCAAACACAGCTGCAATCGGGCGAGAATCTTTAGGTGATGGAAAGGGAGATAACCTGCCTTGCAGGGAGCCGTACCGGCCGAGAGAGACAAAACATGTGATGCTGGATTTCGGAAGTGAACTGACCAGGCAACAATTGTAGGGAAGCCTCGGCCTTGCGCTTTCCCATTAACATTGGGATTGGGGCATAGGGGAAGGAGCACCTGCCTTGCGGGAATGGGTATCTGGGAAAGGGTACTATCGGCGGAGCTTCCCCCCATAATAAATGGCAATATGTTTAAAAACAATCTGGGGGTCTCATCTGAGGGCGTAAAGTACTCATTGCCGTTAAGGAAGAACAGATTCGCTGAACAATGCCACTGAGAGACAGAAGGAAAGAACTCAACCACAATCATCCTGCAGCTCGCCTGGCCTCTTTTTTCTGCCGTCGAATCCTCTTCGTCTCCTCATCCATCTCACAATTAACCACTTGATCATCCGTCATCCTATGCCTTCTCCTCATGTGCTTCCTACAGCCATCCTCTCGAGAGAAAGGTTTTCCGTTTCTGCTCAGTGACCGATTGCAGGTAGAGACGGTACAGTAGTACTTTTCGGTAAGGTTGTGAACGGAGTTGACATGCCGATCAAGTTCTCGTTTTGTGGCTTGCCGAGCTGGACAAGACGAACATTGAAATGGCAGGGTGTGGTATCTGCAGTGGCGACTAAAGCCCGAAAGCACATTAGCTCAGTTCGATGGGAGATTCAAAGGGGGAGGATTCAACATACTTGTAGTCGCTCCTGCTTTTGAAGTCTTTTTCGCATGAAGGCCAGGCGCAACGGATCGTGGTTGACTGGCTTGATGATGAAGCGCCGGGAGGGCTAGAAGACGTCGGGTTTGTAGACCCGACGACCGATTCCTCTCCTTGTAATTGAACGTCACCGATAGTTAACAGAAGCTGCGGATTCAGCGTTGGGTCCAAGGCGGGGTTCTGCGGGGGTAAAGATGATAGGTCGGAGAAAGTAGCGCCCGGAGCGAGCTCAGCTGAGGCGGGACTGTCTGGCACGACAGGAAATTGTAGATTGCAGAGTTCAAAATTCGGTTGAGAGTACCCCGCGGCCGGAACGAGCTCAACTGCGGCGAGGTTGTCTGGCGCGAAAGGAAGTTGTAGATTGCAGAGTTCAAAATTCGGTTGAGAGTACCCCCCCGCGCCCGGGCCCGGAAAGTTAAAAAAAGATGACTCGATTGGTGGGTGCAAGCAATTATCCGCAGACGGGAAATATTCGAAAGATTCAGCAAAAAGATCGCCCTGTTCAAGGTGCTCTCCTCGCAGGAGCTGCTCAGAGAAGTTTTGTGTAACAGAACAATTTGATCGTGAGTTTCGAGAATCGAAGCAGTTGTGATTTGACACATTTTGCAGTACTGGGAACTGTGTGACAACTGAAACATCATAACTGGAAGAGTAAATTGCTGGGATGTTGTGCGCAGGGTTCCGCCGTCCGCGAGGCGGAGTCCTGCAACGTTGGCCTGGAGGCCTGAAGAGGAGGTCGAAGTAAAGTCTTCGAACTCCAAGAAAGGGCTGACGGCCGAAAGGCCGCCAGAAGGTAACTCGTTGTCCCTTCAGAGAAGTATGCGTATGTAATTCGACGAGCTTAGGCTCTAAGAAATGGGCGTCGCCCAAAGGCCGCCAAGGAATGACTCGTGGTCTTCAAGATCAAGTGTGCGGGTGGGATCCGACGCTCCTAAATACACGAGCGAGAAACGAGGCCGCCCATTCAATGTAGCTGAGCGGCTGACTTGACCGCTATGCGCAGAGCAGGCAGGTGTGGGCGAGATGCATGCCGGGAGAAGCAAGGACAGACACACCGAAGACCTTGTCCCAATAGCAGGTCGGCCCAGCCTTGTGCTTTGCGCCCACTTGGCCAATGGGCTGCAGCAAAAACGAGGCCTCCCCAAATTCTTAAGAGGAATACGTAGCCCATTGTTCCCAGTAATAACATTACCCAATCGAAATGTTCCAATAGCAGGTTGGCTGACTTTGTGCTTTGCAACCTTGGCCAACGGGCCGCAACAAAAACGAGGCCTCCCGAGATCCTAGAAAGACAAATGCATCGAACACAAAAACGCATCGGGGGGAGAGACTGTCTTACCAACAGCTCAAAATTCCCGTCCCAGCTTCATGCTTTGCAACCGTTAGCCAATGAGCTCAATCACAAACGAGACCTCCCCAAGTCCCGAAGAAACCCTGGAAACGTGCAACAAAACAAATGACAGCCCCGTGCTTTGTAGTCACTTGGCCAATGAGGCAATGCAAAAACGAGGCCTCCCGAATTTCAGGAAACTGGATGGGAGGCCGTGCTCCAAGAACAGAAGTGAATCGGGACGCCTTGCTCCGTCGGATATTCTCACCGGAGGAAGTGTATACACCGGAACTCGGCAGTCGCAAGAGGGAAAGGGGCGGGTCAGACAATATACTCATCCAAACGCCACAACCAGCCAAGGCTACGAAAACAACACCGCTGTACAACTACACCAGACGCCACAGCTTATCAATAAGGCCTCCCATATATATAGCGAGCGTGATAGCTCATCCCGATCTCTCATTCGTCCATAGCCACGGGATCCTCGTCAGGCATAGTAACCTTCTCAGGCACACACAGCCAACTACAGCCTCTCCTCATCAGCGGGACCATACTCTCCAAAACATCTCTCTCGTTCTCCATCTGCCTTAAAGGGCTGGCAGCGCTGGCTGTCGAGTTGATCTCCAGCACTTTTGCTATCTCCCACCACTCGATCCATTCCGTTCGTGGTATAATGAAACTCCTTGCACATATCGTACATTTGCTGCCTCCGGATTCCTTCTTCTCTGCAGCGTCGGCCAAGAGCCCACGAAGGGAGGGAGGGCCGTCTTCTGGTAGGAAATCTGCCAAGAATGGGAGTTGCGTAGTCTTTGCACAAGCAGCTAAAGCAGCCTCCAGAAGAGATGGAGCTCGGGAAAGTCCATTGTCTGACGCTGGAGGCTCAAGAGAATCGCTCATTTCGGCAACTGGTATCTTGTTGTGAGATGACTCTGAGCCCTCAGTATTCGCCGGGAGGCTTGGCCCCTTCACCAGATCTCCATGGATGTTCAGGAACCTCACTTCAGTCCGGGCTTGAAATGTAATCCTCCATTGGGTGTGCCAAGATCGTCTTCGTTGGTCTGGAGAAACTGCACATATAGCACCTCGACGAAGGTTGGCTCGAGTCCGATTCCCAAGACCAATCTTGTATTGGACTTCCTCTTCCTTCACTTCTCCCTCGGTTGCCGGAAATTGTGGTTCGTGGAAAAGATTGGGGTGCAGATGGAGACTGTTGAGACGACTCCTGGCGGAGAAGAGCTCGAGAATTTCGTAGGGGAGATAGCGGAGGCCGTTTTGCGATAGATTGAGTTCTTTCAGGTTTGAAAGTTTCCCAACACTCGGTGGAAGCTCGCGGAGTTGATTGCCTCGAAGACTCAACACAGTCAGACGATCGAGGTTGAAGAGCTCGCCGGGCAATGTTGTCAATTGGTTGGAGGCAAGGAAGATCTTTAGCTTGGGCTCGAGTCGGGTAAAGACTCCTTCAGTGACGGGTGGAACGCGTGTGAATGTAGCGAGCGGTCGGATGGTTGCATTGGAGAGAGTCGTGAGGCCTCGAGACCTGGGGACAATTGGTTAGCCTTGAAAGTCCACCTCGAGGCTTCTCGGGGAAGACATACGATAAATCAATGCTTTCATCCCCCTCCTCCAGGCATCGCTGAATTTGGCCTCGGGCCAATTCTTCTGGAGTCGGAGCTGCCTTTTCGGATTGACGAGTTACGCGCGATTGTCTCAGGGGCAACGAAGCAGGCCCAGATTCAAATTCCTCCATAGATTCATCCATGTCCGTGCCATCACTTCCCATAAAAACACCACTGTCAAATTGCCTTTCGAACTTCCTCCTTTTCTTCTGGTCGTGTTCATTCGAATCTTGAGACCCCTCGTCCGAGGCGGGTCTTTGACGATACCACGGTCCTCGAAACTTTTTCTTGCGGCGTGCTTGTGTGGAATAGTTGTCTGCGCTGGGATCATCGTCACTCGAGAAGATGGGGGGATCGCTAGAGATAGGAGGGCTGCTAGGACGGACGCGTTTCCGCGGCGGATTCTTGGAGAATGACTCGGTGGTTGGATTCCAGGCAAGCCTTGGTAGGGGAAGGTCATCGGCCATCTTGGACGACGGCTCTGATGCCTCCCTGGCCAGAATTGGCGTCAATTGGGAGTAGGTCCAAAGATCGGGAGCAATCGGCGAATGTAAACACGAAAGCGCGCCAAAAAGCGTCATGATCAGCCCCGTCACGTGCTTACGCCTGTTCCTTGATTTGAAATCTCCATCTCTCTTCTTCCGAGATGAACGAGGAGCATAACATCTGGAAAATCCGAGAAAGTGAGAATCCGATATCCCCGAGTCCAGAATTGTATCTTGGGCCGTAATTCAGACTCCTAATCGTGCGAGCAGCGCTACGCCAACCTGGCAATTCAGCTTGGCAGCATCCTTTCTTCCAATCTACAGATGCATTCAGAGATATTCTGGAACCCAACCCATGTAACAAGGCACCAGGCCACATCTTCTATGCTGAAAGTTACTCCACAGAAGGCTGCCTAGCTGGGCCACCGAGATAAAACGACTAGGACGGCCCGTAGACTATCAAGAGAATTCTTGTTGTGACTACCACCAGTTCGTCAAGAGTCGACTTTCTATTTATGGACCAGCTCTACACAGTCCTAGGTGTCAGTAGCACTGCTAAAGAATCAAGGTTACCCAAATTTGTGCTACCTAGCCTCAAACGAAACGAAGTGTAGTTCTATCTATACAACCAGCTGAGCACAAAAACCCCAGATTGCAACCCGAGTCTCTCCTGTGGAATGTTATCGTAGTTTGTGTAGTGATGCTACTCCGAATGGAGACCGTATTTATTAGATCAATTTATAGAAACCAGTGTGACTTTCAGCTGAAGCTGCAGTGTAATCAGATGGCGATCGATTTACCAAGAGACTGTGAAGGGAGAGGGGTTCATATGCTTGGGAACTCGTCCTTGAGTTGTTCGGCCGATTCTCTGAGATCCTTTCTTGCTTTCTCGCTTGAGAGGTCTCCTTGAGATTGCTCCTTCCTTTCGCATTTTACAAGTTTCCTTGGGAGCGTTCACTTGCACTCTCGTTCTGCAATCTCCTCGAAATCTTTCCACTTCGTTCCACAATCACAATGAAGCTCCTTTCCGGGTTTCTTCTTCTTATCTCTGGACACTTTTTAACCGTTACAACTGCCTGCAGTCAGGATAACTGTGCAAGAGCGGTCAATGGCTCACGAAAAGGCCTTGATTTCCAATTTTCAGCCAAGCAAAACTGCTCGAGCTTTCTCAAGGTTACTGTCCATCCAGCAACAATCATGCCAACACGGACCACAACTACAACAACGGCCATCACAGGTGAGAGTTTATCAGGATGATGGGTTCCTCGTAAGGCGACATTGCCTGACGTGTTTTAGGAACGACTACATTGACGACTGATATACTTAAGAACTTCCAATTCACACCAGTGGGAGGTTGCCAAGAAGAGCCGGCTCCGACAGATGAGATTTTGTGGGCGTATAATGCTTTTAATGCGCCCCTTATCTTGGATGTCCAGCCCAGAATGGTGGGTGTTAGACGTGGTTATACAGCAGTGTTAACGATCACGGATGGTCCGACTGGCTGGCCTGTTCCTGGGGCATTGTTTGCTGGAGTACTTTCAGATGCCAATGGAAAGGTTGTTTTCACTGCTAGCCAGGTTGGAACATTCAAGTACAAGGCCACGAGAGGCGATGCTATCAGAAGCCCTGCTATGGTTATCACTGTAACAAAATAGGCCAGTGTACTCTGGGAAGCGGAGACATGCAATTCTGTGAACGAATTTAGGTAGTGATAATTCCAAATGACCAACTTCTTCCCGTCAACACCAACAGTACAAGACGGAATTAGTATTATGTGGTAAGAAGGCAAGTCTATAAAGCTTTCGATAAGTACGTCAATAGAAGAGAATAGTCTCCACCCAGCACACTGTACCAGCAACAACCCCATCTATTGCGCCCAAAGCCCACTTCGCCGGTTTTTCTCGTGCAACGCTACTGAAATGGTCAAGGTGAGCCAAGGCTGTGGTTCCAGAAGTTGGCTTACAAAGGTTCCTTGAGACCGGAGAGTTTCACAAAACTGGTAATTCCACAACTAGACTTGACAGCATCACCTTCTTTGACAACAGCATCGCGTAACTCGGGACCAGACGGCTTTTTATCAGCAGGAAGCGTTGGTGGGTTTCCGCCCAAGTGTGGAGTCCATTGACAGACACAGGGTCTTTGACAGCGTGAATGATCAGATGGTTCTTTCAGAATACCGGGTTGGTTGGGTGTGGTTTTCGTATGGAGAGAACGCCGGTCGGTCGGTCGACAATGTGTTTGAAGAACAGCTGGGGCTGCCTGCCATGTGTCCATTGTGTCCATCTCAGAACTTGCGACAGCGGAGACTGGTGAAATCCGCTGCTCCAGAGAACTTAAACCTCATAAAAAAATCGCTAGCTGGTGCCTGGGGGAACGTTATCAGCCCTATCCTCACTACTTGCAGATTGGTTGCAAGAAGCCACCCTTATACTGACTGCGCTGTTAGGTGATGACCTTGAAACCAGCGAATTCAGTAGAGTTTGGTAGTGCCGGTCTTCCACTTACATTCCCCACCTTCTCAGGATCATTGCTTTGATCTGACAGTCAGCAGGACAGGTGGCACTGTCTTGAACACAACAGCGCTGCCAATAACCATGTAGAAGATGCAGGAGATGGCAGAAGCTCAAATTGAGATACCATTCCAGACTCCAGAGGCTCTAAGCTCTCTCTCCGCCTGACTCCTAACTCCAAACCATGCAACTCTAATCCCAATCATCATCATCCTCTTCCACGGTCGCCTTACTCGACCGGATCCCACCATGCTCCCTTCTCTCCTCCTCCGCACCCTCTTTCTCCTTCCTCCTCTTCAGAATCCTCATATCATTATCCCTCACCGCCCCAATCTCCACCAGCAACGCCTCAATCTCCTCCATTCCCACCCTCACACCCCCCATCGTCATCAGCGTCACAATCTGCTTCACAATATCCCCCTTATCATACACCAATATCGTCGGGCAATTCCGATCCGGGTACCCTTCGATCGCCATATCACCCCTAATCTCACAAAACTTAATCTCTCCATACTCCCTCGCTGCCCGTCTCCACAGCTCCGTCAACACCCTACTCTCGACATTCGTGCCCAGTCCACTGGTCAAATTAACCAACACCGGCCCATTCTTACTCGCATCCGTAACCTCGTGCACGAAATCGGGTTTCGAGATCGGGTACACGGTGCCGTGAACCGCTTTCTTGGTGAGATTTGCTAGCTCTTGGACTCGTTGTTGTCTATACTGTTCTAAAAAATTCTCGTCCTCCAGATCTTCCAGGGCGTCGAGCTCGTCGAGGTCTTTACCTTCTAACCGGTTCTCGTGGGCTAGGCGTCGTCCTTCGAGAATCGCTTCTTCGATTAGGGGGGTGGGAGAAGGTGGTTTCTCAGGGATTACGCCGTGTTTGCGGAGGATGTCGTTCCTGGGGGAGGGTTAGTGGGAGTGAGGAGGGGGAAAGAGGAGGAGGTACCATTCAGTGTCGGCATTTGGATCGTCTATGGGTACGGCTATGCGTTCGTCTTTTGGAGCTGCCATTTTGTCGTGTGGTGTTGAGGAAGGAAATATGCTGTCGTATGTTCAGGTACAGAATACGGTCGCCTTGCGCGAGCAAACAGAGCAAACACGCCGCAGCCTTGGTGGGGTAGGGGGGAGCATTCCCAGCAGCAAAACCTGGAATTAACCCATTTTCATTGTTCAAAACCTCGTTATGTTTTATTTAGATTCTCATTTCGAATTGTTTAGAATCATAAAAAGGTACCTCTGAGGTCGATCTTATAGAAAGCTTCCAACCTGCTCCAGCGCCGTCAGTGAGCCTCGCTCATCACGTGCTCATAAGCGAATCGCACTGTGACTCGCACCTCCGCCAAATTTCCAAAATTCGGCTAGCGAGTAGGGTTTGCCTTCACGATTGACTCCTCTCCCATTTCCTCCCACCTTCCACCATCGACAACGACTGACACTCGCTATCTACGTCCTCGACACCCTCACAATCGACGAAAGACCCGTCAGTCACTTCGAGCACATACAAGTTTCGACTTCAAACGGTCAAGATGGTAAGGATTTGCCCCTTCGTAAATTATCGAGGCCGCCATGTCGGTGAGGGGATCTGGCACACGACCTGCGCTAGATTGCATCAAAGTCGAGGGGATTGCGACGAAACTTGGTCTGAAGGAATATCGGCGTGATACAGATGGAAGGGATAGGGACATGGGCTTGATTAATGGATTTTGGAGATCAAATGCTGACATGGTACTGCCTGTTTAGGTTCTCGCCGTAGATCTTCTCAACCCAACTCCTGCCGCTGAGGCGCGCAAGCACAAGCTCAAGGTATGCTACAAGCATCATGATCTGAGCTGTGCGCTCCGGAAGAGGGGCATTTGCTGACTTTTATCGCTTTCAGAACCTTGTCCCTGCTCCTCGATCCTTCTTCATGGACGTCAAGTGCCCCGGCTGCTTTACTATCACCACGGTCTTCTCACACGCGCAAACCGTCGTCATCTGCGCCGGCTGCTCGACTGTCCTGTGCCAACCGACCGGTGGAAAGGCCCGTCTGACTGAGGGCTGCTCATTCCGAAGAAAGTAGACATGTCTCCCTCGTCTGCTTTCCTTTGTCCACGGGTCGGTTTGCATTCATTATGAGAGTTTAGACGATGGCTCTCACTTCTCTTGCGCATACATATTTGGCGGATAGAAGATGGACATCGACCAAAAATCCTTGAGCTAGCAGCAAAAATTAAGGGCGTTTGGGAATAATCCGGATATCTTGCATCAAATTCCGATGAACTTCTTTCTCTTTTCCTTGTGTATCCTGAATCGAAGTGGCCGTGGATCTGTTGCATATCTTGATATGCGAATAAAACTTGCATGGGAAGGAGCAGAAATGGCGATATCACTTGAGTGTTTAGAGGAGATCTGCCTGGTAGAGTCTGGGTGGATCGATCTTTGATGCGAGGACGTGGTGCGCTTATTGAGGATTGCTACATACCCAGAGCAGTTGATGGTGATTGGGCTTGTGCATACAGAAATAAGTTCCCCACAAAGTGCTCCCTGATGAATTTGTGATTCAGGGTGACTTGGAAATGCCTCTGATACTCATGAAGTTACTTTTCTTTCAATAGGCCAGCTGTCTCTAAGGACAGACTGATAGGTGGGACGCAATTATCCTTGATTCTGCATGCAGATGCAGATATATCCAAGTGCCCAATCATGTCCCCTCCATTTGATAGGAAGGCTGCAGAAATCGGAGCAGAAAATTTCTCCTAAATGTGAACGCAAACCGAAATTCAATTCAAACATTTTCCGTAAAGAATCTAAACCCGAACACATACAGTATCCCCCTGATCGAGATCTCCATTGTACCTGGAACTCGTATCCACGAGTTGGACAAGGAGCCAAGCCACCTCCTGTTTCCCATCCAGATTTCGACGCGAAACCCCCGCGCTCGATTGTGACCTCAATCCCACTCAATTCACCCCACAATAGACACAGCGAACGCACTCCACTCCACTCATTTATTCAACCACGGCCCCTCTTCTTCCCACGATTCTTTTCCTTCCCTCTTCAACGACCATACCTTCAATTGTGAGCTCTGCGCATCCAAGGTGGGGGTACCTCGTAGACAGATACGAGCAATCGATACGCGCCCGCTCCTCCTGAAGAGGACTTCCTCACCTCCACCTCCTCTACAAGCAATTCCTAAGAGCGCACCAGCAAGAATGACACACCAAGCCAAACGCCCCTACAACGGCTCCCAGCCCTCAATAACCTCCTACTTCACCACCCAAAACCCAGATACCCTAACCGCCTCCGCCATAACCTACTCGAACGTCCCCTCCTTGCCACCACATGTCCAGTCAAATCTACTACAAGTAGGGATGCGGATCCGGAAGAGCGTACCTGAGGGATATAAAACTGGGTCACCATTCTCTGGATTCTCATTATTCTCAGATTCAACACCCGTGCCCGCTACACCCTCGAATCAAAGCACGGCACAGCAGAAGGATAAGGCCAGACCCACAACCCGCCCAAGAGCAGGAGCTAGAGAGTTGACGCCGTTTTGTGGGTTGTTGAAGGTTGGGGGAATGGCGCAGCAACAGTGGGGTATCTACTCTCCTAATCATATTGGGAATATGGCGAGGGAAAGGGATGGGGATCCTTATGCGGGCGAAGAGGCGTTTGCGGATGGTGAGGATGGCGAGGTGGAGGAACCAGATGAGATGCTGCCGCCGTGGAGTAGCCAGGGGAGCGTGAGTACGGTTTCTAGTTCCGGGGAGATTATGACGCCGGGTGGGAATAAGAGGAGTTTCGTTGAGGATGATGGGGAGGAGGGTGGATTTGTGTTTGGTGGGGCGACGGGAATGGATAAGGTGCTGGGCGAGAGGGTTCTGGCGGTGCCGAGAAGGAAGAAATGGGTTGGTAGTGGCAAGTTGGGGAACGGGAGCGGACAGGAGAATGTCGGCATTGTGGGGGAGGATGTTGATTTTGAGGAGGCGGAGTTCTTGGATTATGGGTTGATTAAAGAGGTTGAGATGGGTGGGTGTTGAGAGGGGTGGATCGATGTGTATATGATTGATTGTATTTGGTGTTTTGGGAGCGGGTTTGCTTAGCGTTTGAGAGTGTTCTGGATGCATCGGGCGGTTTGTCATATGTATGGTGCTTGGACGCCAAAAGCTTATACATACCAGAGAGTCGATGGGTGTATACATGCATAGTGCTTGGTCACCGAAATCTGCGTAGTAGCATTGAGTGAGAATACCGTAAAAGTAATCTAGACTTCACAGGTACCCACCGGGTGCTGTGTCTTGTCACTACCCCTCATATTGCTTTCCCATGTTCCAAATTTCTCGACTGCAATGGGTAATTTCAATGAATCAATCAACAGTCTTTCCTTGCGACCAAACATATTTCATATTTAACGTCTTCCAACAGCTCCTCCACCTTCCCTCACCTGCCACTTTCTACTACATACCAGCCTGGGTCCATTGCTCTTTGCTAGGCTGCCCTTCCCGGATAGGAAAACCCAAGCTTGGTGCTCAATCATGTAAGCTCACTTCACACCTGCCTCCTCCAGCAGAGCAGACTACTGTCAACTATGTAATATACCGACATTTACATTGCCATTTGATAATAAACCCCAAACCCAACCTCTGACAACGAGACTTCGGACAAATCCGAAAACGAAGATATACTCCAAACTCTCCTCACACAGCAACTAACTTGAGCTAAAACCAACTTCTTCCAAAACCCCAGCCGTCTAAAGTCGAAGCACGGTGATTGCCATCACGCCATCACACACAAAGCTGTAATAAATAGAGCCATTATGATATGCTTATTGAGACTAATTTCATAGATATCTTGCGTGGATAGAAAGGCGTATATAAGTTATAACATACTATCTCGAATATTCATTTCGTCATAAACTCATTATCATCAATCTAAAATCATCCAGGCCGTTCCATTCATCAACTCCACTGCCAAACCCAAAACACCACCTCCTATCTGGGTATCTCAGAAGCCAGAGCAGACCTAACAAATCTCAAAAGTCTCCTCCCTCACTCTCTCCCCCCACCCCTTACTCCAAAACTCCCCAAACATAAATCCCGCCAAATAACACGCCCCAATAATGCGGAAAGAAGACCTCCCTTCCCTCCTCAAGACAACAGGGAAACCACACCCCCTCAAAACAACCACCAGATCCCTCTCTTCTAGCCCCTCAGGTCCAAGTCCCATGAACCCATTCTCCGTCGTGAAAAAGCAAGTATAAATTTCATTAATCTTCACCTCTCCCATCTCCCTCACCACATCCTTCAGACCCCCTCCCATAACATTGCTCCTGCGCCTTGCCGCATATCCGTTAGGGATATTGCCATTGCGCCTCCACCTCCTCAAGAGGTGCCTCGTGTTGGCGGTACGGCTGGCTTTAGGCTGCTCGTCAGTTAACAGGTGTGTGGCTCGATGCAGGACCCAGAAGAACTCCTCGTGCTTCTTCGTGCACTAGTCGAAGAAGGCCTTGTTTCCGAGAGGGATACTATGCGTGACTGTCGTCTCGCGCGAGAAGCCGGCGTGAAGCTCGCGCCTGTGCATCGCGTACCATTTCTCAAAATCTGTGACTTTGCGCCTGATGGTCTGGGTTTCGGGGTCCGGGGGCAAGAAGCAGAGGAGAGTGCGGATGAAGTTGTTGGATCTCCTGCCAGGGATCGTCTCTTTGATGTAGTAGTCGGCTTTATTATTTGTCTCGTGGTGGATTAGATCGGGGCGAAAGCCATTGACGTACATGAGTTGTCCAGTGTTATTGTTGTTATACCAAACTTGAGCTTGTGACTGGTAGCCGGCGGCGAAATAGTCCCAGCTGTTTGAGGAGACTTGGAATGGGTAGGCGTCTTGCCAGTTTCCCATTCTGGAGGCGGGGATAGTGATACTCCAATCGGGACACCAGGAAGGCAGACGATGATCTGGGTTCTGGGTCCTCCTGGGGAGGATGATTGACAGGTTGCCGTACAGTTGAATGAACCTCTTGATGATGTTTGTGTAAAGGCGATTAACGGCATTGACGTCCGAATCATAATCCACCTGTATTCCATACTGGTCTCCGTCTGAGGCCAAGCGGAAGATGGCGAAGACTTTGTCTAGTGGGTCGGTCGCAATGGCATCCCAATTGTCGAACAAGAGTCTATCTAAGGTCCGCTGACGCCTGAGACTCTCTTCCTCCTCGTCATTCGGCGACACTTTCCTCAGGTCTTGGAGCACAGCAAGGTTGGTGAATCTGTCTGCTCCGACACAACTTTTGCTAGTTGAGAGCGGGTTATGTATCCAAAACGCACCCACCGATGATTTCCGTTCATCGGAGGCACCTACCTTCTGCCACCCGGATCTTATACTTCGTCATAACATTCGGCTGTACGAAATTGCTGAAAGCTAACGAGGGCCTGCCAGGGAACGATATCGGAACCGCATTGCATAAACAATCTCGTGGCCGAGAAAACCTCTTGAATAATCCAGGTGCGGTACCAATACGCGCGTTGCAAGATGGAGGTGTAAGCCCGAAGGAAGTTAAACTTGCTGTACCTCAAAGCAAGAAGAATCATCTCTCGTTTCCGACTGGAATTGTCTACAGGATGAACCTGATTCACAAGAGCCATAATGCTCGGGCTGTGGTGAGAGCTTGGTCCCAACCAGGATATCACGGGGTTTTCTCCTCGATATATTTCTTTCATTATATCAACCTGGTGGTTTCGCTCAAGAATATCACGCTGATTAATGCAGAGTGTATCGACCCCGACGAGAGGAACGATCAAGTCACTACCCCCGGCAGATCCTCGGGCCCGCTAAGACTCCTCCTCGCTACTGTGATGTATCCTGCCTAAGCATCACCGAAAGAAAACTCTCGCCTCGCGAATTCCTTCCTCTGCAACACTGCATCCTCATCACCAACAGACCCGGCCCCCGGATATCCGTGATGATAGCGGACGGCTCCCCTCCTGTGCGTTACCAGGCCGCGTACCATGACTTGGTTAAGGCAATAGTAGGAAGAATTACAGGGGGGTGCCTTAACCCATACTACGCTGCCGCTGACAGGCTGCCCCGGGCCAGGGTGTGGGAGCCGTCTTGGGCCCCCTCTCTTGAAAGGCGGCGGCCATGTCCCTCTCCCACCTTCTTTCCATTTCCTTCTCTGTTGCCCATACTTCTCCCTTTCATTCTTTCTATTCTCTGCTCCTGTGAAAGAGCTATTACACGCCCGCTTTCAGAGGCCCGCGTCGTACTATTGCCTTTCCGCTGTCCGAAGCAATGGGCACAATTTATGTCATTTTATTTCATTTGTCTATTTCGTATCTCCCCGCATGCCAGCAAACTCTACGATCAATATCAACCGACAGATTACTGCAGATATAATGAACCTAACTATGCAATATACGGCAATCTCAACTCGAATAAAGTAAACAGAAGATAATACAATAGTCCCGAAGATTATGTGGACAAGACCGATAAGACTTGCCGTGGTGTTGAAGCCCACACACCAAAGCGGCACCTTAGTGATAGAAGAAAGCGACACAGGTGGTCGACAAGCGCAAATGGTCATTTCCTCGATAATATATCTTTTCGTCCTCCAAAGAAAGCGGGCGCAAGTGGATTGCGAAACAGGATTCTGAAGAGAACTCTTGTTCAGGTGGGAAGAGTTTTTCTTTCGAGATCCTAGCAGAGCAACTTGAACATGCGTGCCTAGGTCGGATTGTGGCCATGGAGATGCGTACAGGTTGCCTGAGCGTTTCCCTCCCATCAAGTATGGGACAGTCGCTATGAGATGTATAAATATCGGAACAATAGCCCACACTATCGGTTTGTAGTAATCAATGCAATCGAATGTGGAAATAGATCGCGTACTGATTTCAACAACGAGTGTGAAGATGTTTGCCACGGAGCCTGTCGCGAGGATATATTGCAAAACTGATATGACCACACCAAATCGAGGGTTCATGCCATTGAGAACAAGTTTCGACGAGCCAGTATTTTGCCAGGCCTGTTCCGGGTCGCTGTAAGACAGCACACGTCCCGAAAATATCACCGGTGACCCCATGCTTAGCAAGAATGATAAACCTGGGCGATGGACTGCAATATACGCGATTTCTCCAACCGTGAATCCTACTCCCGCAAGTATAGCTGGTGTGAGACCAAGAAGAACTAAAGCACTGCCAAACATATTCTGCGTAGAAGAACCCATGGTATCCAAGATGCATTCCATATGATTTAAGCAAAGTACTTGAGTTGACTCTGCGTGTGGGAAGATGCGGGCACCTTCTTCATATAGTGACAAAGTGTGGGAGCATGCTGAGTTGGATATATTAGGCGCAGCGTTGTGGAATTCGAACCACTTCTGAAAGCGTAGCTGGGTAAAGAATTGTGCCGAGGCTAAAGATATAAACACTACTTGAAACGTAACCAATGTACGGAAAGACGGTAGCATCATCTTGGCCGCGGAGATGATTCTGCCAAGATAACCTGGAGCGCGGCCTGATTTAAATCATTGAATGCCGAGTTCAGCTCGAGCATGGTTGCGCTAGGCTAGCTGGGTGACAACGTACGGCCGCATGCATATCGGATCACATTTTATGCATGGGATCGTAAATTGCGACTACCAATCGTTTGAAGTATTGATGATTTATTGGACTACTGCGCCCGAGGCTGTGCCTGCGTGTATCTCCCACCAACGGTCGGAGTTATTGCCATTGCGCATTTTGAGCCCATGAGAGGGGACTAATGCTAGCAATGTGTGATGCAGGATAAAAGCGGATCCCCACCGCCCACCTTGACAGGTTGAAGGAGGTGGCGGTGTTCCAGACAATAGGTATTAGCAAGATTTATATAAAGATAACATGGAAACTATAACCGATTTGAGGGGGCTGGAAAAGGATCCCCTGAGCATGATCCAGTTGACTCATTAGTCTGCTCAGGACTCAGGACTTAGGATTACCTATGGTAAAGGCTTATTGATAGGCCCCAATACACGTGTCATGTGATCTCATCGATATCAGATAGAGCACAGTGCAAAAAGATATGGTCGATAGGGTTGAGATCAATAAAGGTATATAAACACTTAAGAATAATAACATTTTCAGAATTTAACTAATTTATATTATGAATACTACCTTTGATCGGGGCGAGGCCGGTAAAGGGGACATTCACGCAGCTAGTACAAAACGAAACCCCTCAGAAAACAGAGGTCTAAGCCTCAAGTTTCCGAGGTCTTTTATTCGGTATCAATCGGCTTATGAGCAAACTGCATCGACCCTGAGGACCGGCCGCTCGCCGTTTCTGGACTCGCTTACGATCCGGTCCGCACCCCTGCCCCCCCTTCCCCCCCTTTTGGAGTAAGCATCAAAACAAACTCTTTCTTAAACAGCGGCCCTCCCCCCCCTCCCCCTCTCAGAACGAGAAATCCGCGCGGCCTGGTGCCTAGGCTCTCACTGCTCTCACTGCTCTTTCGCCCCCTCCCACTTCTCTCGGCCTCTACCTTCGAGCGTCCCTTCCGGGCTCTGCAGGTATCCCGCCCCCGCCCCCCACCGGCTTTTTCACCTTTTGGCCGTTCGCACTGCTCGGCGTATTCGATTCGATGGCCCCGCTAAGGAAACGCAGGTTCCTCGAGGGTGATCTAGGCGCAAAAAGGGCAGTAGAGGAGAGGAGGATTGAGAAGTATGACCAAAAGCCGCTAGACGACAGCCCCGAAGTTGCCCTAGACACTGAAAATTATCGCAAGAGGGTGATGGGTGACTAGAAAGAGTAAGTACGGAGTATACGAGCCCCCCTCTAAGTCCTAGCAGCAGCGCCGCTCCCCAAAGCACGGACCTGTTACTAACTACTAATCACCTTATATATAGCTACTTTACCCTTCTCAAGTTAACTCTAGACTAAATATAGATCGACCTCTGCCTTAATAGTAACCTTACTAAGGATAAGTATCGGGGTTTCTTAATATCTTATATTACAGAGGTGTTTTATAAAGTCTTAACTCTTAGACCGGAATAATATATAAAGAAGTAAACTATTAACTTAGTACTTAGCTTACTTAATACTTAGAAATGCCTTATTATAAAGGCAGATAGTATTATATTATAAAATAAGTAATAAGAAGACCTTATTAATAAGAGTATTTAGAAATTAAAGTTTATAAATTATATTAATTAGTAAGGTTAAGAACCCGCTTTCGAAGTTTCTAAAGTTAATTAAATATCAAATATCCTTAATATAATTAAAGACCCCTAGCTTATTTAAAGCTCCTCCCTTCCCCCTTTTCTTTAATTAAATCCTTTCTCTAATTATTTAATAATAATAATAGATTTTTAAAAATAATACTATTAAACTCGGGCTTTATTATAAGCTAATAAGTAAAGAACTTATTAAGTAAAGAACTTATTAAGTAAAGAACTTATTAAGTAAAGAACTTATTAAGTAAAGAACTTATTAAGTAAAGATAAGTAAAGAACTTATTAAGTAAAGAACTTATTAAGTAAAGAACTTATTAAGTAAAGAAATTAAAAAGAATTAAAAAAAGAATAATATAACTAATATAAAGGCACAAATTAATATAAAGGAAATAAGAAACATAAGCGTAATAAATATAATAATTAATATAAATAATACTTAATTTAGTAAAATACTTAGATTATAAAATTATAACTTTATATCAAAATAATAATTATATAATAAAAAGGATATTTAAAAGATAATATATAAAAGGCTTTTTTAAAAATGTCTAATTACTTGTTTACTTTAATAAACCCTTTTAATATACTCAATTATATTAATTATATATTTAGATATATACTCATTTTTATTATTATGTAGTATTTATCTTTTATATTAACTATTTCTCAAAATGTAATCCTCTAACATTATCCTCTCTTACCGGGCCAACTGATAAGGGGGTAGTAACTCGAAAGTCAAATAACTGGAAATAAGTCGCGATGTTCAAGATAATTCAGTTTTAAGAACTCATGATGGCCCGGGAGGTGTAGGAGAACCAGGGTATTCACCTGGTGCTTGTCTAGGTGCTCCTATAGTTTTACACTCCCCATTAAGCCATGCATAAGGAGGTAAATACCAGCCTAAATACTTATTAGTAATTTAATCTATCCAAATAGTATGGATAGAATTTAGGAGTCCGTACTTGCAGCTAATAAAGCAAAGCTATCTGCGTTATGTTGGAGGTTATTAGCAGTTGGCTGTCCTGACGATGTTTGGTCGCCGAGTTTCTTGCCTGAAATCGGAGTGTACTGGTAACTGTATTTTGTTAGCTATGGGTTCTACTAACATGGACATTTCAGGAGCGTTACATTTCGCCGACGGGTTGATTATTGACTTGATCTGGGAGGATTGCTGGAACTTTGAGAATTGTTAGAATAGATATAATATTTAACTGGCTAGTAGGAGAGAAGACTTACATTGTGCAGGTTGTAGTGCTTTTAGCTGCTCCGCGAAGCTGGCAGCGTGCATAAGCTCATGCAGTATCATCGTGCTCAGATACATGCCCAGGGCATTAAGCCCCTTTGCCTGAACAAGCTGTTCGTTCTTCAAGTTTCCACTTGTTCGAAATTGGTCGAGTGATGCCAAACTTGATTTCAGTGAACCTTTGCCACTATCAGAACATAGGACTATGACTTGTTGCCCACCAGCTGCATAAGTGAAGGCCTTTACGAAACCTCCACAAGCGTTATTCGTAGGTGTAATCCCTGCTGGAGGGGCCGGAGCAATCACTACCGTATTACCCCTCTCGGCGTCAATATACTTTCTATTCGCTGCGTCGGTCGGGTTTAAATGAGCGTCAGAACAGTGAATCACTATCCCGCCCGGGCTCGGAACGCTAGCAGCGTCGACGACGTTTTCAAACCATGCTATAGGTAGGAATTTAATAGGTGTCTCGCAAGATAACATGTGAAGGACAAACAGAAACTTACTTTGAACGAGTTGGAGGTTATCGGGATCATTTTCATTTGGCGCTGCGAGTAAGTCGGCCATCGACGTGCCTAGACGAGGCGGATCGTTGGCAGCTCTCATCCTCCCGTATATTGCCATGTTAAGTGCGCCGGTCATTTCTGCTGAAACCTGAGGGAAAGCCGCACAATCGGGGGCTATACTCCATGCTGTACAGAGGGTGGGAGAGAGTGAAAATAACCAGATAGCAGCGATTACCAGCTGCGAGGCTGTGCAGAGAGTGCTTGGAGACATGCTAGGGGTGGTGAAAAGGGAAAGTATAGTATGATTCAGACAATATTGAGTGATTTCAAAAGATCTCTCCTGTACTTTCGGCGTGTTATATGCGAATTCTGAGAATCCTCTTTTCTTTGGGATTTCCAACATCCTTCGTAACCTTTCAAGCCTGCACAATCCTACCTTCCTGTTGATTAGATGAGTCCGGCCGGCCAGGCCGGCCTCAAAGCACAGCCATATTATCTCGGCATAGAAATCTATTTTGAAGTACGTTGGTACTTATTCCGGAAGTCTTGCCATGAGAGAATCGAAGATTGATAATGAAGGACAATTACATATGCCCAGGTAAAGCTGCGCCATGGCCGGCGGCCGGCCTCCCCAATTCCGTCGTAGTATCACATTAGGATCCCATTCTGTTGGATGTCTGCAGTTGGTGGGGAAGGTGTGGTACGGTGTTATACGAAGGTTGGCTAGAGATATGGAAGCGAGTTGATTGGCCGTAGCAAGGTTGACCTTAGGCGGCCGCTGTTGCCTTTATGCACGCGCTAACTTGAATGTTGCATTTCTTCTGGGAAAGACTAAAACGACCCCCCCCCCCCCCCCCGGTGTCGATTAGGGGTGTCGATTACCAGGATTAGGGGTGTCGATTGGGAGCAGGCTAGGCGCTCGGACAGGAACACCAAAACTCTGGCTTTTTCTTCATTTTAATTTAATTTTATAATAAATTAATATAATTTAATACTTGTTTCGTTTTCTTATAGCGCTAATTAAGCGCTATTTAAATATAAACTTTTTATAAAATTTGGATTAGTAATAGCTCTTTAAATTAAAGAAGTTAAAAGTTTTATATTTTATAGCCTATAGATAAGCTTAAGTAAGCCTAGAAATTTAGCGAAAAAGTCCCTAAAACCAGATTTAAGAGCCCTATAAGCCCATAATTTATAAGGCCTTATAGGGCTCAAAAACTAAAACTTAATAAATTAGTATATAGACTCCCTAAAATTGAAATAGTATTTTAAGGAATCTTTTTATTATAAATTAGAGAGCACGTGATTATAATACAGGGGTTATAATATACTAGCTTAGACTTATATTGAAAAATCTAATTTCAGATTTTTAAAGAGCTCAGATAGCCAATTAAATACCCCTGCCCCAATCGACACCCCCAATCGGGGGGGGGGGGGGTCGTTTTAGTCTTTCCCTTTCTTCTTGCCTTGTTCCTCTTCTTCCAGCTCCATGCCCAACTTTCCCATCCACGCACCGCTACTGCGCCTTCTTGCCTACATATTCAAGGCCTTGTGCCTATAATCAGGACTTAAGTTCCAACAATCCCCGCGCCCGCAACACATCCAACGAGCATGGCTCCCGCTAAATCCGGCCAGAGTGATAACATTCAGCCAGCACTGCCGCGTCAGGATCAAACAGACCAAGGTCCAACACCTTGGGCCAATTATACAGAGCAGACTGAGCAGGCCATGAAACAAGAGGGTGTCGTGGCTATCGTTACGCCTGGAAATAGTACCATCACGATCTCAGAGCAACAAAAGGCCGACTTGCAAAAGGCTACGGACTTGGCTCGGTACCAGCCATTGCCAGATGATGATGACGCCGATTTTGCCAATGAGCCCCAGGCTGAGCAGCCCATGGAACAAGAGGTTGTTGTGGCTATCATGAGGCCTGGGGATAGTAGCATCGCGATCTCAGATCAAGAAAGGTCCGAGTACGAAGAGCGCGCGCGCTTGGCTCGGTACGAACCATTACCAGATGAAGACGATTTTGCCGATGAGCCCCTACCAAAGCCTTACGACCCGGAGTCAGCCACCGTCTATGAATGGGCTAAGCCAGAAGCGTGGATTCAGGAGAAAGATAGCGAAGGTAACGATTATAGGCGCGTTAGCCTTTCTATTATTAACTTCAAACAGGACGGACACTGTGGCGCAATAAATTCACGGCGTTTATTAGATACTCGAGACCATGGGGCTTCCTAGACCAGGATGGAAACCGCAGCGCCGCGGCCGCCGAGCGACATGACATTCCTGAGCCCAGAGACCACGGGTCAGAAGGAATTGTGAGAAAGTGAAAGGATTCGAGGAATCCAACATACTGCGCCAAAGAGAAAGCTCATAGGATATCAATGTTATTATCGTGTTTCCTTGTAGTCGCTCCTTTTTGTGCCTATCTATAGAATGCCAAGGTTGGTAAGTGTGAGGTTGTGTCAAGACCATACATTTTTGTTGTGTCTGCTTCAAAACATTCTATATTAATGGCTCTGTCTCTCTTCTTTTCAATGCTCTTCATACCCTATCACTCACTACGAAGTCAATACTATTCGTGCTCCAGCTATGTCTTTAGCCCTTCATCTCTCTTCACTTCTGCATTTTGTTCTCTTTGCATTGCTGTCATCACTTATAGGCAGAACAAACGGAATTCCCCTATCTGCCGAAGATGCTATAATCCATGCAATACAACCAACCTGTACAACTCTTCAAGGCGGTTCGACGAGTTGCAACGTCGGCATTAATACTCTCCCATCATTGGTCTCCCTTGATGGTGGCTACGAATGGCTCACAGTCCAACCGACTACTATAACAGAGTCTGGGAGCACACTCACAACCAACGAGGCAGTCTGGACAGCCGTCCAGACTTCGTATCTGGACGTTGAAACCGTTACTACTACAGCGACCAACGGCGCTACAACAGTCTCAACATCGACAGCATACGTGTCCTTCATTACAACCACGACAGCCGCTGCAGGAGCAGCTCCGACAGCGTTAATTGCTGCTGCTATAATTGCTCCAGCATTAATTGCAACTCTACAACCAATTGTAGATAGCGCTGGTGGAAAGACAGTAGAAGCCATTGGGTCTGAGATTGTGTCAACATTGGCCCAATCAGGAGTCGTGCTTACATTGGATGAGGCAACCCAACTTGCAACAGTCATACTCGCAGTTGGCGTTCTTAATACAGCCGGGCCGGCAATTCATCTCTATCAGAGCTTCCAGTTAACGCCATACATTGGAAATGTCAATGTCGCGCCCAACCCCCCTTTAGTATCTGTAAGCACCACTTCCAGTGCTGTAGGAACCGTCACGGCAATTGTCGACCCGCCATACACAGACTATCAAGATTACCAAGTCGTCATGACTGCATCGGGGCCAACTCCCACGAGTGACGACTTTGCCCCCTTAGTAACAGCGCAATGCAACCCATCTAACGTGGGTGCAGATGTTGAGGTTTTCGAGGCCCTTGCTAACAAATTCTGTACCGGCCTGGATCTATCCAAAGACAGTAGTAGTACTTTACCAGGGAGTGCGTCCGGCTTACAAGGCGCAGACGGAATTTCTGTACTGTTCAACTTCAGCCAAACGGCCGACACCTGCGCTCTCGGCTGCAACGCAAGCTACGCGCAAATAGTCACATCCTGTAAGTTTGATATCTCCATTTCTTAGTTACCTATTGCGAGATTGACTAAGAAAATAAATAGGCGAGTTCAATAGTCATACTATTTACGGGGCGGCGAGTTTACAGGATAGCTGCGGCATATTCGCAATGTCAATATCATCTTCTGCTCCTCTACCGCAGCCCACTCCAACACTATCTCCTCCAGCGCTGCAATCCCAGCAGTGTTACGGTACAAATGAACTCGGAAGACACAGCGATATCGCTCCATACGCGCAGGGTGAATGGGCCAAAACCTTCTGCAGTAACTTCGATCGAACTTTTACCTCGGGAACTGCTCCCGTGCTGTGGAACGCGGGATCGATAGAATACAGGGATGGCGTTTCGCCGTATCATTATACAGTGAGCTGGATTGATAGGTGTATGACAACGGCGACGCAGCAGAGTATGAAACAACCACTCGGTCTAGGCAGTCCTAATGTGAACTGTGTTAGTTTACTAACGGAGGATTTTACGAACTGTAAGTGTTAACATAGCTTCTACAAATAGATTTATTCTTGCTAATGTTGAGATGATGCTAGGTAATAATGGTGGAGCTGGCGGGACCCGAGATGTAGGATGTTTGAGATATAATTTCGCTGCAACGTTGAATAAGACTCAAGTGTAGGAGAGTTCTCTTAGTCGTGTCGGTACTTTAAATTAAAAGTAATTAATTTTTATATATTAAAAATAAATTAAAAAAATATTATTAAAAAAATAAAGTTATTAATTTATTAATAAAAAGTATATATATGAATAAATTAAATAATAATTAAGTTATAATATAATTTTTTATTTAAAGATACTTATATTATAAAAAGATTTTAAAAAATATTAATTAATATTAATTTAAGTTTTTTATAATAAACTTTTTATATTTTTAATCTTATATTTATTTTCATTTAATAATTTAATTAATCATTATATATTTTTTATATAATTATATTAAATTTCTTAAAAATCATAATATATTTAATATTAAATTAATATTACTTTAATCGAAGTTTATAATAATAATAAATTATTTTTTAAATTATTTAAATATTATATTTTAATAAAAATATAACTTAATTAGTAATAAGGTAATTAAATGACTTATAATTTATTTATTTAGGAAAGAAATAATAATAAAAGTAAATAAAGTATAAAATTACTTATTAAAAGAATAAGAAAAGCTTAAAATTAAATATAATAATAATAATAAAGACTTATAAGCTCGAATAATCCTTAGTAATTATAAGTATTAAACTAGTCTTAATTAAACTTAAAAAAGAATTATTAATTTAAATAAGAGATAAAGAGTATAATAAAATAAGAATATAAATTACTTAACTAGTTAATAATTAAATAAAGATTATATCTTTATATTAAATATTAATAAAAATAGATCTCTTAATTAAATATTTTAGTTTATAATATAATTATTAATTAATTATAAACTTAAAACTAATTAGTTATAATTTAAAACTTATATAATTAAAACTTAAAACTTTAAAAAAAGCAAAAATTTTATAAGTAATTTAAATTAAAGAAATGCCTTATATATAAGAAGATTTTACTTTTTATTAATTTAATAAGTTTAAAATAAACTTATTTAAAGTTATTAAATTTATAAATATAAGTTATATTATAAAGAATATTAAGTATTAATATAGCTATAGTTATTAATAGTTATATAATATAGTTATATAATATAGAAATAACTAGAGATAATAGGATATAGGTAATAACTATATAACCTCGTATTATATTAATAACTTGACTAGTAGCTAGTCTCTATTAGGCTTAATAGATTTAAGAATCGCATATTAATACTATAATACTATAATTCTTATTTCTAAATAAAAATAACTTTACTAACTTATATAAATAGTATTTTATAATTATATAATAATATTATATATTTCTAGTAAACTAATACTAATTAGTTTATATATATAGATTAGGAAGAATTAAGCTATACTTACCTAAGATTCAGTTATTTAGGGGCAAAGCTATTATTCTAGTTAAAAAGAAAATAACTATTAATTCTATTATTTATAATTCGGTTATATAAGCAGGAAAGATACTTAATTTTATTAAATATCTAATTATACTATATTAAAAGAAGAAATATCTATTAGTTCTATTATCTATAATTTAGTTATATAGGTCAAAAGGGTATTTAATCTTACTAAATACTAAAACGATTAATTATTTAACTATTCTATTCTATTTCTATTTAATTCCTATAAAACCCTCTTAAAAACTACTTTCTTTTAAACCTCTAGGGCTCTTAAGCTTTAGAACTATTAAGTTCTCCCGAAATCTCGATATTTTACTACTTAAATTTCACTTCCTAAATTTCTCGTTATAGACGAAATTTTTACCTCGAATATAATATTTTTTACGAACTACTTATTCTATAAACTACTTTTCTCTTTATAAATCTATTCTTCTTATAAACTACTATATCTCAAACTAGGTATAAGTCTATAGAATATATAATAATAAAATATACTATAGTAAATAATTTCTTTATTAGATCTATTTAATCTAATTATTCTATAGATAATAATAATTTTAAGAAATTAGTAAGAAAATAAAGATATAAAATTAATCTAAACTTTACTAAGGCAAATAAAATAACTAAGTTCTTAGATACTAAACTATTTTAATATATTCTCTATAAAATAGTTAATAATAACTTTTAGGAACTATTTAGATATAATTTTAAGAACTTTACTTATTAAGAGAACTTTAATAAATTTAAACTTTTGGAGATACTATATCTATATAAGACTCTTTAGTATAATAGTATATTTATATAATAGAATAATAGTACTAATACTATTATAAATACTTTATATATAGTTATAAAAGAGAATAAATAGTATATATAATTAAATAAGAATATATTAGTAGCTAGACTAGATCTTATTAAGGAACTAATCTTATTAGGCTTTATTATTCTTATAAAAAACAAGTACCTAAAACTTATTATTTTTAATATTCCTATATTATTACTTCTTTTACTACTTTCTTTATTACTATATCCTATATTTCTACTAGATTTATATACTAGTATAAAAGCTCTAGAAGCAAATAATATACTTCTATTACTATTATTATTATAATTATATTTAAATAATTCCTAATTTCCTTTAATTATAAGACTTATTAGAGAAATTACTAAGATCTATATTAAAGAATAAAAATATAATAGATTTAATAATAATTTTAATTATAAACTTACTATTTTCTTTAATATTTACTAATATATAAAGCTTTTATAAAAGATACTAATACGAGCTTTTTTTATTATATTAAAGAAACTAGCTTAAGACTATTTCTATAGTAACTAGCTCTCTTAATATATATATAAAGAGATTTATATTAATATCTATAGCTTTTTTAAAGGCCCTAAATTTAAATATCGAAATTTAAACAAATAGAATACTACTATATTAGCTTCTATAATAACTAAATTTCCGGAAAAGACAATATTTGAGACTATTTAATTACTAATTAATAAACTATATTAATTATAATATAATCTTATATCTAATTTATAAAATACCGAATTCCTTTATAATAAAATTATTATTTCTTACTAAGGCTTCCGGATATATAAATATATAATTTCAGATCTTCTTATAAATCTTAGCTAGTTTATTAATAAGTTCTAGTTATTTATTATTATATATAAAAGCAAATAATAAGCTAATCCCGAAACTTTCTTTACTAATTAATAATACTATTCTTAAAACTCTCTAAGCTATTATTCTTCCGGAAATTATTAATACGAATCTAGTTATAACTTCGGAATTTGTAATAACTACTTTAAGTCCTGTAATTATAATAATTATATCCCGAAATTATACTTTATATATAAGAAACCCGAATACTATTTATAGAAATATATACTAGAGAAATAAAAGGCTAAAAAGGCTCGATTTAGGAATAGAAATATTTATTAGTTCAAACCCCGAAATACTTATAACTTTAATAAATACTTTAGTAATACTTATATATAATATATTACTAAAGCCAAAAATAAAGAAAGTAATAAAAGCAATAAGAATAAACTAGTAAATAATACTTTTAAGGCTTTATTAGTATAAATAAATAAAGAAAAAAAATACTATCTAGATTCCTATTTTATTTTAGTTAAAAGCTTTTTAGCTACTTTTACTATTCTTACTTTACTAATAACTATAGCTAATACTCTTATAAATAATCTTATTTCCTTTTCTCTTATATACTAGATAATAAATAAAAACTATATCTTAAAGCCTATTAAATTCTTAATAAAAAATACCTAGACTTTTATAATTAATAATATATTAAAATATAATACTTACTACTTTTATAAAGTTATAATTAATACTAGAATCTCTAGATACTTAATTACTAGTTCTAACTAATTCTAAGCTTTCTAGTAAATTAATAATAGTATTAAACTTAATAAAACTACTAAAGATTAAATTAATATCTAGTTTAGTATTAGATCTGTATTTTTTATTAGATTTATAATAGTAAGTATACTAATTAGGTAAGTATAATTTCATATTATATTTTTAAAGACTTTATTTTTATTTAGCTTAACTAAAATAAATAAGCCAGAGATTTATTTTAATAATCTTATTAATTATTTTATTACTTTTACCGGAAAATATATACTTATAATATAATATTTCGAATACTTTTTCTTATTTTAAAATACTATATTATAAATATTATAGATATAGTATTTAGGGCTTAAAAAGCAAAATAAAAGATTCCTTATAAAAATAATTCAAAGCTAAGAAAAAGAAAACTAGAATATAAAAGGCTATAAGGGAATATATATATCCTATAGTATACTAGTTCCGAAAAAGCTTAGTTTTCTAAATATTTCTAGTATATTTCAAGTATATTTCTCTAATAAAACAACTATATTATATATATCTAGAAAGTATCTAGTATCTAGTAAGATATCTCAAATATCAGGTATCTAGAAATTATAATATTACTTCTTCTTTTATAATAAGCTTATTCCCGAGCTTTATATAAGCTATTAATTTATCTAATTTTATATTATACTTTTTCCTAAAATAAAACTAATATCTCGGATATAAATATTATATATAAAAGACTAGTACTTTTATTATATAATTTAGGAGAATTTATTATTATTTTTATATAGTTCTAGATAAGTATTATTTTTTATATAGTCTAGCTAATATTATAGGTTTTATAAAAGTTCTAGTATATTAATATTATTATTATAGAAACTTTATAAAACCAGAGAGCTATTACTTAGTACTAAAGCTAGATATTATATTAGATCTTTATCCTAACTAATCTACTAAATTCTATATTTTAGCCTATTTTTTACTAGCTTAATTATAATAACCTATTTACTATTCTCTAGTATTAATAGAAGTAGTTCCGGGTTTATTTAACCTAATAAAGAATTCTAGGAGTTTTTTTATAGCTTCTCTATATAAAAAACTAGATATATCTTTATAATTTCTGGTAGTTTTAAAAGAAATAAATAACTATACTATTCTAGAATCTCAAATAGGCCCTCTATTTAATTCCCTAGCTTCTAGCTTAGATAATTAGACTTCTAGTACTTTATAATAACTTATACTTTATTTCCTACTTTAAAATTAATTAGATAATAGTATTTATTAGCTTATATTATATATTATTCCTATATTTGCTTTATATAGCCTTAGGCAAGTTATTATAATTTATATAATTAATTTACTAATACTTTAGCTTTATTTCTATTTAGTTTCTCTTTAGGTAAATTAGCTTTAATAAAGAAGTTCTAGTCCAGAGAAATATAAGGCTTATAGCCCTTTTTAGTTATAAATAAGGACTAGCTAATAGTTTTATACTAAAGGAAAACTTATTAATAATTAATTATAATAACTTATTTATTCTAGTTATTCTAGTAATAATTAATATACGGGTATAATCTCTAATTAAAGTACTAATTAATAATCTCTATTTATTTATCTATTTAAGGATAATTAGTTATAGAAAGCTTAAGCTTTATACTAATTCTCGTATAGAATTTGCTTCAAAAATCGGATATAAATTAGAATTCCTAATCTAATATAATTATTTCTAAAATACCTATTTAGTATACTATATAAAATAAAAATAGAGGTACTAGTTACTTGACTATAATTATATTTTATACGGGAATTATAATTAGGTACTTGAATAAGTAATTTATAAATATAATAACTATATTATAGTCTAATTTATTTTCTAAATAGCTTTTAAAATCTATAATAATATATTACTAGAAATAATTAGGAACTAGAAAAAAATAAAGCAAACCAGGCTTCTTATTTCTAGATATATATAATTTCCTATAAATATAGTAATTATTATAATATTAATTAATATCCTTATTTATAAATAGCTAGTAATATTATTTCTTTAATAACTAATAGAACTTTATATATCTAGAATATCTAAAAAGGAATTTATTATATATTTTATAAATTAAGGCAGTTTATAAAAATAGTTCGGGAGTTATTTTATTTTCTATAATATAAAGTTTTTTATAATATAAAAGAAGGCTATCTTATAGTATCTAGATATTACTTTTGGCTTAGGCTATTATATATAGCTTTTCTAGATCTAGTAATATATAATTATTTTATAGGATCTTATTTATAAGTTATAAACTACTATATTTAATAAAAGCCTCTAATAATACTTTTATAGGAGCTATTATAGCAGAATTTACTAGTAAAGCTTCTAAGAAAATATCTTTTTCTAGGAGAATTATATCTCTAATAGAGATATTCTTTTCTAGAAAGTTTTTAGTATATACTTGGTTTTTAGGACCGAATTCCGGATTAAGTAAACTAATTTTATAGAATATTACTATAAGTTATAAGTTATAGATAATCTCTGGATTAATCTTATTTTTAGAGAAAAGTATTTGAGTTTATAGCTTTTCCTTAATCTAGCTTTAAGTATCTATTTTATCTTGTTTTTATAATAAAATATCTATTTACTTATTTGATTTTTTAGAATAATATATAAGCTTAAAATAATAATAAAATAAGAGTTTAACTTATCTAGCTTATTAAAAAGAAAGCTTCTTAGTAATTATAAAGTATTTTAAAATATAATAATTAGAATAGACTTTAAAGAAAATATTCTAAAGGCTCTCTAGCTTAGCTTTCTATTTTTCTAGTACTTGAATTATAATAAATATTTCCTTATTATATATATTATAATTAAGTTTTACTAGAAATATAGTTTTAGAAAAATAAGCTATAGGATATTAAAGGCCTATTTCTGGATCTTATTAAGAGAATAGACTAGTAATTACTTTTTTAGATATATCTATTTCTATTATTATAGGCAGATCTGAATTATAGTATTATAAAACTAAAATAAAAATTATAGCTTTTTTTAAATAAATAAAAGCCTCTTAGTATTACTTGAATTATTTAAAAAAAAAATCTTTTTTATAAATAAAATAAAAGATCTAGTAATTTATTTATATTCTCTAATAAAATATTTATAAAAGTTATAAAAGCCGAGAAAGAACTATATATTCTTAATGATTTTTAAGAATTACTAGTTATATATTACTTCGATTTTATTAGAATTTATTTTAATACTAAATATAGAAATAATAAAGCCCAAATACTTTATATATATAACTTTAAATTCCGATTTCTTAATATTTATTTAGAGGCTAGTAAGATATAAGTAGTCTAGTACTTTTTATATATACTATTTATATTTTATTAAGTTCTCTAAATAAATAAGAATATTATTAAGGTATATTATATAAAAGTTATTTAGATATTTAAAAAATATATTATTTATATAATATTAATATATAGCCGGGCTATTTATAAGGCCTTTCTAGAGAATATTATATTTATATATTTTATAATAAGTATGAAATATTATTAGCTCCTAAGAATCCGGATTTATAGTTATATAATAGAAAGCTTAATAGATATCTAATTTAGTATAGATCTTGGCCTTAGATAATTAATTTAAAGTTTTATTAATAAGAGAAAAAAGATATTAATTTTTCTAGATAATATTATTAAGGTAATAGAAATTAATATAAAAGTATAAATTTCTATTTACTTTTTTTATAAAAAGAACTAGTAAAGTAAAGAAAGCCTAACTAGTTTTAATAAAGCCCTTAGCTAGATTATTTTTTAAGAAATACTTAATTTCTAGAAGCTCTTAAATAAATTATTATTAGAGGAATTAATATCTAATATTTTCGGTTTTTTTTAGGCCTTTAATCTAAATCTTATAATTATATAGTCTATAGAAAGGAAAAGTATTAGATTTCTTCTTAGAAAAAATAGAAATATATTTCTTAAATTCTGGAAGTAATATTTTCTATAGCTACTAAAGCTCTATTTCTTCTAATTATTAATTCTCTGAGCTAGAAATAGCTTCTTTTTTCCGAACTTTAAGCTTTTTATTAATCTTATAAATAGAGATTTAACTAATAATATTATTTTTTCTTTTAATTATATAATTAAATACTATAAAAATAAGAATAGCTAGATCTAATATTTACTTTTTATTAAAGACCTCTTTTTACTTCTTTGGCTTTTATTTAAGTATTATATCTTAATTAGACTATAAAAGCTTCTTTTTTATAGTCTTATATAATTTCCTCTAATTAGTCTAAAAAAAGGAAAACTGCTTTAGAATAGAAGATTTCTAGAAATAGTTTATAATAGAATCTTATTAATTAATATTTTTTTAATATTTCTTATTAGATTACTTCTCTAGCTATTATTATAAATACTAATAATATAACCGAATTATATAGATTTAGACTTATTTTTTTATTTTATTTTAGCTATATAAGCTTATATCTTTTATAATTAACTAGAATATTAATATATATTATTTATTTTTTATTAAGAATAATATTATAATCTCTAAAATTTAGAATAATTATAAATATATTAATATTTTATTTATTAATTAGAAATAATACTTTTATATATTTCTTAGTAAACTTAGCTAGCTTTCTATTAAAATTATATATAATATAGAATAAAAGAAGAAGTTATAATTCTATTTCTAAGAATTACTTTATAAGCTAAATAAGCTTTATATTAATAAAAGTATAACTATTAGTTCTAGTATTAATAAGGGAAAAAAACTTGATTTCTAATCTATTTATATTAATAATATAAAGTATTATAAGAGTATTTCCTTTTATTAGATAAGTTAAATTAATCTTTACTAAATTCATATTATAAGTCCCTAAAATAGAGACTTTCTTTAGGAATACTTATTTCCCGGTTCTAGTCTAGAATTAGAGTTTAAATTCTCTAAATACTTTACTAGATTAATATATTTTAGTAAAATAAGAATTAAGCCTGGCTTAATTCTAGAAAGAGCTATTTTAGTTTTCTTATTATATAGAAGCAGATAGTATCTAGTATAATAGCCAAACTTGTTATAGTTAAAGTATTTAATAATTAAGAGATTCTCGGTTTTTATAAGATATTATTTATATTTATAAAAGGATATATACTTAATAAAAGTAGTTAATATAGGCTTCTTAGGCTCTTTTTTAGAAATATATTTCTTAGAAATAAACTTGGCTAAAATAGCTTCTAATTTCTTATACTTCTTATTCTTCTTATATATAGCCTTAATTAACTAATTATTAGTAATATAGTACTAAATAAAGCGAGTAGTATTAATAGAAGAATTATTATAATATATATATACTAATTTCTAAAGCTTTAGTAAAAGCTTCTTATTTAGTTTATACTTAATATCTTAAAGACTAATATTACTTTTTATAAATAGTTATAAAAAAAGAATATAGAATTCCTAAAATACTTAACTAGAGTATATTTAAAGCTTACTAAAATTATAGTAAGTATTCTATATCTTATTAGAGTTAGAATATAGCTTTTTTAGGTAAGAATAGAACTTTAAGAGCTAATAGTACTAATTCGGATTATCTTTATTTATATAAGAATTAATTAGAGTAAAAGTATTACTAGTAAGTTTATTAGAAATATAAATAATCTTGAAATTCTCTAAGAAATATAAATTAGTATTTTCTTATAGCTTATTTTTAATCTAAACTAGCTAGTTATTAAAGATAGTATAATCTCTAGTAAAGAAAGTTAGATCTGGAAGCTTAGTAACTCTAGTATTTTTAAAGAAAGTATAAGATATAAGAAATCCTGAATAGAAATAAGTAAAAGGTAATTCGAAATTCTTTTAAGAAAAGTTTAAAATAGCTAAAATAGCCGGAGTAGAAGTAATTAGAGCTATTATAAGCCGATTTACTATAGCCATATAGTATTTAATATTATCTTTAAGCTTAGTATTATAAAGCTTAGTATTTTCAAGAATAGCTTTATTATAATTATAGATATTTTTATATGAAATAGTTTTTTAGATATTCTTCTAGTAATTCTTTATAATAATATTAATATTTGAGAATAAAATATTAGATTTCTTAGCCTATTTATATAACTCTCTAGTAATAATATAGTCTTTAATCTCTAGAAGCTTTATAATAAAAGCAAAGAATTCTATTTCTATAAACTTATTTATAAATTTTCCAGAAATACTAATAGGATATTCGGTTCGGAAAAGGCTACTAACGGAATAACCTAAACTAGTAGGAGCTTTACTAGAAGCCTTAGTAGAAGTTAATATAGTTCCTGGTTATATAATATTCTAGGAAATTAATCTATTATACTTTTCCTCTATTATATTCTCTCTAGTAATTTTATTACCGGTATATATATAGGGCCTATAAGGTTATAGGATAGGGCTTAAGAATAGTAGTTAGGTTACTGGCCTATAAGTACTTATTATTCTAGGACTTAATTAAAGAATAGCCTTTATTTAAAGTTCTTTAATTTTCGGGTTTTTAGAAAAAGTTTCTAATATATTACTAGTATATATTTATAAAAATATAAATACCTGATTTCTCTAAAAATTCTAAAGCTTTTTGCTTTTATTATTCTAGAGTATATTACTTGTATTTCTGAGGTTCTATTATCTTAATAATATTTATATTACTAATAGTTCTAAATTAGTTTATTTAAAATCCTCTATAGGATTAAAGGAAGCAAGCTTTAAATACTATTACGGGTATAGTATTTAGGGTTTAGAAAGTAAGATAGAAGGTTTCTTATAAAGATAATTTAAAGCTAAGAAAGGGAAAACTAGAATACAGGAAGCTATAAGGAAATATATATATCCTATAGTATACTAGTCCCGAAGAGGCTTAGCCTTCTAAATATCTCTAGTATATTTCAAGTATATTTCTTTAATAAGGCGGCCGCATTATATATATCTAGGATATATCTAGTATCTAGTAAGATATCTCAGATACCGGATATCTGGGAATTATAATATTTAGGGTTTGGAAAGTAAGATAGAAAGTTTCTTATAAAGATAATTTAAAGCTAAAGAAAAGAAAACTAGAATATAAGAAGCTATAAGGAAATATATATATCTTATAGTATACTAGTTCCGAAGAGGCTTAGTTTTCTTTTTTTTTTTTTTTTTTTTTTTTTAAATAGCTTTTCTAATTTCTTATACTCTTATTCTTCTTAGTATATAGGCCTTGTAAGTTTAACTTAATTATAGTTAATATACGTCCTAAATAAGAATGCGAGTAGTCTTAATTGAGAGAGATTTATTATTAATATATATATACTAATTTCTAAAGCTTTAGTAAAAGCTTCTTATTTAGTTTATACTTAAATCTCTTAAAGACTAATATTACTTTTTATAAATAGTTATAAAAAAAGAATATAGAATTCCTAAAATACTTAACTAGAGTATATTTAAAGCTTACTAAAATTATAGTAAGTATTCTATATCTTATTAGAGTTAGAATATAGCTTTTTTAGGTAAGAATAGAACTTTAAGAGCTAATAGTACTAATTCGGATTATCTTTATTTATATAAGAATTAATTAGAGTAAAAGTATTACTAGTAAGTTTATTAGAAATATAAATAATCTTGAAATTCTCTAAGAAATATAAATTAGTATTTTCTTATAGCTTATTTTTAATCTAAACTAGCTAGTTATTAAAGATAGTATAATCTCTAGTAAAGAAAGTTAGATCTGGAAGCTTAGTAACTCTAGTATTTTTAAAGAAAGTATAAGATATAAGAAATCCTGAATAGAAATAAGTAAAAGGTAATTCGAAATTCTTTTAAGAAAAGTTTAAAATAGCTAAAATAGCCGGAGTAGAAGTAATTAGAGCTATTATAAGCCGATTTACTATAGCCATATAGTATTTAATATTATCTTTAAGCTTAGTATTATAAAGCTTAGTATTTTCAAGAATAGCTTTATTATAATTATAGATATTTTTATATGAAATAGTTTTTTAGATATTCTTCTAGTAATTCTTTATAATAATATTAATATTTGAGAATAAAATATTAGATTTCTTAGCCTATTTATATAACTCTCTAGTAATAATATAGTCTTTAATCTCTAGAAGCTTTATAATAAAAGCAAAGAATTCTATTTCTATAAACTTATTTATAAATTTTCCAGAAATACTAATAGGATATTCGGTTCGGAAAAGGCTACTAACGGAATAACCTAAACTAGTAGGAGCTTTACTAGAAGCCTTAGTAGAAGTTAATATAGTTCCTGGTTATATAATATTCTAGGAAATTAATCTATTATACTTTTCCTCTATTATATTCTCTCTAGTAATTTTATTACCGGTATATATATAGGGCCTATAAGGTTATAGGATAGGGCTTAAGAATAGTAGTTAGGTTACTGGCCTATAAGTACTTATTATTCTAGGACTTAATTAAAGAATAGCCTTTATTTAAAGTTCTTTAATTTTCGGGTTTTTAGAAAAAGTTTCTAATATATTACTAGTATATATTTATAAAAATATAAATACCTGATTTCTCTAAAAATTCTAAAGCTTTTTGCTTTTATTATTCTAGAGTATATTACTTGTATTTCTGAGGTTCTATTATCTTAATAATATTTATATTACTAATAGTTCTAAATTAGTTTATTTAAAATCCTCTATAGGATTAAAGGAAGCAAGCTTTAAATACTATTACGGGTATAGTATTTAGGGTTTAGAAAGTAAGATAGAAGGTTTCTTATAAAGATAATTTAAAGCTAAGAAAGGGAAAACTAGAATACAGGAAGCTATAAGGAAATATATATATCCTATAGTATACTAGTCCCGAAGAGGCTTAGCCTTCTAAATATCTCTAGTATATTTCAAGTATATTTCTTTAATAAGGCGGCCGCATTATATATATCTAGGATATATCTAGTATCTAGTAAGATATCTCAGATACCGGATATCTGGGAATTATAATATTTAGGGTTTGGAAAGTAAGATAGAAAGTTTCTTATAAAGATAATTTAAAGCTAAAGAAAAGAAAACTAGAATATAAGAAGCTATAAGGAAATATATATATCTTATAGTATACTAGTTCCGAAGAGGCTTAGTTTTCTAAATATCTTTAGTATATTTCAAGTATATTTCCCTAGTAAAGCGGCTATATTATATATATCTAGAAGATATCTAGTATCTAATAAGGTATTTTAGATATTAGATATCTGAGAATTATAATATCCTATATCTTATATTTCTTTTAGAAATACTAGAATTACTAAGCTTTTAGATCTAACTTTCTTTACTAGAAATTATATTATCTTTAATAACTAGCTAGTTTAGATTAAGAATAAGTTATAAGGAAATACTAATTTATATTTCTTAAAAAATCTCAAGATTATTTATATTTCTAGTAGATTTACTAATAATATTCTTATCCTAACTAATTCTTATATAAATAAAGATAGTTTAAATTAGTATTATTAGTTCTTAAAGTTCTACTTTTATTTAAAAAAGCTATATTCTAATTCTAATAAGATATAGAATACTTATTATAACTTTAGTAAGCTTTAAATATACTCTAGTTAAGTATTTTAGGAATTCTATATTCTTTTTTTATAACTATTTATAAAAAGTAATATTAGTCTTTAAGATATTAAATATAAACTAAATAAGAAGCTTTTACTAAAGTTCTAGAAATTAGTATATATATATTATAATAATTCTTTTATTAATACTACTTGCTTTATTTAGTACTATATTACTAATAATTAGTAAATTAAGGCTATATATATAAAAACTAAAGAATATAAAAAAGTAAAAGCTATCTTAGTTAAGTTTATTTCTAGTATTATATTTCTATATATTTCTAAAAAGTATATTTCTAAGAAAGAGCCTAAGAAGCCTATATTAATTACTTTTATTAAATATATACTTTCTTATAAATATAAGTAATATTTTATAAAAACTAAGAATCTCTTAATTATTAAGTACTTTAATTATAATAAATTCCGCTATTATATTAGATACTATTTGCTTCTATATAGTAAAGAAATTAAGATAGCTTTTTCTAGAATTAAATTAGACTTAGTTTTTATTTTACTAGAATATACTAATTTAGTAAAGTATTTAAAGAATTTGAGTTCTAATTCTAATATAAAATCGGGAAATAAGTATCCCTAAAGAAAGTCTTTATTTTAGGGGCTTATAATATAGATTTAATAGAAATTAACTTAATTTATCTAATAAGAAAAAATACTCTTATAATACTTTATACTATTAGTATAATAAATTAGGAATTAAGTCTTTTTCCTTTATTAATACTAGAACTAATAGTTATACTTTTATTAATATAAAGCTTATTTAGCTTATAAAGTAATTCTTAGAAATAGAACTATAATTTCTTTTCTTATTCTATATTATATATAGTTTTAATAAAAAGCTAGCTAAGTTTACTAAGAAATATATGAAAGTATTATTTCTAATTAATAAATAAAGTATTAATATATCTATAATTATTCTAAATCTTAGAAATTATAATATTATTTTTAATAAGAAATAAGTAATATATATTAATATTCTAGTTAATTATAGAAGATATAGGCTTATATAACTAAAGAATAAACTTAAATCTATATAATTTAATTATATTATTAGTATTTTATAATAATAGCTAAGGAAGTAATCTAATAAGAAATATTAAAAGAATACTAATTAATAAGATTTTATTATAAGTTATTTCTAAAAACCTTTTATTCTAAAGTAGTTTTCCTTCTTTTAGACTAATTAGAAGAAATTATATAAGACTATAGAAAAGAAGCTTTTATAGCCTAATTAAAATATAATACTTAAATAAAAGCTAAAGAAATAAGAAAAGATTCTTAATAAAAAGCAAATATTAGATCTAGTTATTCTTATTTTTATAATATTTAATTATATAGCTAAGAGAAAAAATAATATTATTAGTTAAATCTTTATTTATAAAATTAATAAGAAACTTAAAGTTTAAAAAAAGAAGCTATTTCTGGCCTAGAGAATTAATAACTAGAAGAAATAAAGCTTTAGTAATTATAAAGAATATTATTTCTAGAACTTAAAAAATATATTTCTATTTTTTCTAAAAAGAAATCTAATATCTTTTTTTTTTATAAAATATATAATTATAAGATTTAGATTAAAGGCCTAAAAGAAATCGAGAATATTAGATATTAATTTCTCTAGTAATAGTTTATTTAAAAGCTTCTAGAAATCAAGTATTTCTTAAAAAATAATCTGACTAAAGGCTTTATTAAAGCTAGTTAGGCTCTCTTTATTTTACTAGTTCTTTTTATAAAAAAAAGTAAATAGAGGTTTATATTTCTATATTAATTTTTATTATCTAAATAATATTATTTAAAAGAATTAATATTTCCTTTTTCTTATTAATAAGACTTTAAGTTAATTATCTAAAGTTAAGATCTATATTAAATTAGATATTTATTAAGCTTTCTATTATATAGCTATAGACCCGGATTCTTAAAAGCTAATAATATTTCATATTTATTATAAAGTATATAAATATAATATTCTCTAGAAAAGCTTTATAAATAGCCCGGCTATATATTAATATTATATAAATAATATATTTTTTAAATATCTAGATAACTTTTATATAATATATCTTAATAATATTCTTATTTATTTAAAAGACCTAATAAAATATAAATAATATATATGAAAAGTACTAAACTATTTATATCTTACTAGCCTCTAAATAAATATTAAGAAATCGGAATTTAAAGTTATATATATAAAGTATTTGGGCTTTATTATTTCTATATTTAATATTAAAATAAATTCTAATAAAATTAAAGTAATATATAATTAGTAATTTCTAAAGATAATTAAGAATATATAATTCTTTCTCGGCTTCTATAACTTTTATAAATACTTTATTAGAAAATATAAATAAATTACTAGATCTTTTATTTTATTTATAAAAAAGAATATTTCCTTTAAGTAATTCAAATAATACTAAAAGGCTTTTACTTACCTAAAGAAAACTATAATTTCTATTCTAGTTTTATAATACTATAATTCAGATCTATTTATAATAATAAAAACAGATATATTTAAAGAAACAATTACTAGTCTATTCTCTTAATAAGATCCAGAAATAGGCCTTTAATATCCTATAGCTTATTTTTCTAAAATTATACTTCTAGTAAAGCTTAATTATAATATATATAATAAGGAAATATTTATTATAATTCAAGTACTAGAGAAATAAAAAATTAAGCTAGAAGGCTTTTAAAATACTTCTTTTAAGATCTATTCTAATTACTATATTTTAAAGTATTTTATAATTACTAAAAAGCTCTTATTTTACTATTATTTTAAGCTTATATATTATTCTAGAAAATCAAATAAGTAAATAAATACTTTATTATAAAGATAAAATAAAATAAATACTTAGGGCCAGATTAAGGAAAAGCTATAAACTCAAGTACTTCTTTCTAAAAATAAGATTAATCCGGAGATTATCTATAACTTATAGCTTATAGTAATACTTTATAAAGTCGGCTTATTTAATCCGGAATTTGGCTCTAAAAACCAAGTATATACTAAAGACTTTCCGGAGAAGAATATTTCTATTAGAAGTATAATTTCCCTAGAAGAAAACATTTTCTTAGAAGCTTTACTAGTAAACTCTATTATAATAGCCCCTATAGAAGAATTATTAGAGGCTTTTATTAAGTATAATAGTTTATAACTTATAAATAAGATCCTATAAAATAATTATATATTACCGGATTTAGAAAAGCTATATATAATAGCTTAAGCTAAAAGTAATATCTAGATATTATAAAACGGCCTTTTTTTATATTATAGAGAATAAAATAACTCCCGGATTACTTTTATAGAATACTCTAATTGTGAGGCTCCCAATATAGCAGGGTGCTACGCAAGTAGTCAAGGTAAGGGGTGGAATATAGGGTAAAGTATGGAGTGAAGCGTGGAAGTATAATTGATTCCAAGAACTGGTTCTCAGTAATAAACTAATCGATGCCCATTTCCAAAGCTCGCATGCCTCCATATATAGAATCTAGTGTTCCGCTGGATGTACGGAAGCACTAGTCCCAATTTGGGAGTGCGATCCCACATAAGCACTAGCCTAATTAGGCTACTAAATCCAGCTGGACGCTTGCTATCAATGTGTGCATTATACTAATTTATAAAGTATATAATAAATTTCTTTCTGGATATTCTAAATATATAAAGCTTTATTAGCTATTAAAAAAGTAATATTACTAGCTATTTATAAGTAAGAATATTAATTAATATTATAGTAATTACTATATTTATAGGAAATCGCATATATTTAGAAATAAAAAGCCTAGTTTATTTTATTTTTTTCTAGTTTCTAATTATTTCTAGTAATATATTACTATAAACTTTAAAAGTTATCTAGAAAGCAAATCGGGCTATAATATAATTACTATATTCGTGAATTACTTATTTAAGTACCTAATTATAATTCTTATATAAGATATAATTATAGCTAAATAGCTAGTATTTCTATTTTTACTTTATATAATATACTAAGTAAATATTCCAGAAATAATTATATTAGATTAGAAACCCTAATTTATATCTGATTTTTAAAGCGAATTCTATATAAGAATTAATATAAAGCTTAAGCTTTTTATAGCTAATTATTTCCAAATAAATAAATAAATAGAAATTATTAATTAGTACTTTAATTAGAAATTATACTTATATATTAATTATTATTAGAATAATTAGAACAAATAGATTATTATAATTAATTATTAATAAATCTTTCTTTAGTATAAAACTATTAGCTAATTCCTATTTATAACTAAAAAGAGCTATAAGTCTTATATTTCTCTAGACTAGAACTTTTTTATTAAAGCTAACTTATTTAAAAAGAAGCTAAATAAAAATAAAGCTAAAGTATTAGTAAATTAATTATATAAATTATAGTAACTTACCTAAGGCTATATAAAGTAAATATAGAAATAATATATAATATAAGCTAATAAATACTATTATCTAATTAATTTCAAAGTAAGAAATAAAATATAGGTTATTATAAAGTACTAGAAATCCGATTATCTAAACCGGAAGCTAAAGAACTAAATAGAGGGCCTATTTAAGATTCTAAAATAATATAGCTACTTATTTTTCCTGAAATTACTAGAAATTATAAAGATATATCTAGTTTTCTATATAAAAAAGCTATAAAAAAATTCTCAGAATTTTCTTCTAGATTAAATAAACCCGGAACTATTCTTATTAATACTAGAAAATAGTAAATAAGAATATAGTATTAAATAAGTTATAGTAATTAAGCTAGTAAAAAATAGGCTAAAATATAGAATTTAGTAGATTAGTTAGGATAAAGATCTAATATAATATCTAGCTTTAGTACTAAGTAATAGCTTCCTGGTTTTATAAAGTTTCTATAATAATAATATTAATATATTAGGATTTCTATAAAACCTATAATACTAGCTAGACTATATAAAAAATAATACTTATCTAGAACTATATAGAAATAATAATAAATCCTTCTAGATTATATAATAAAAATACTAGTCTTTTATATATAATATCTATATTTAAAATACTAGTTTTATTTTAGGAAAAAGTAAAATACGAAATTAGATAAATAAACGGCTTTTATAAAGCTTAGGAATAAGCTTATTATAAAAAGAAAGTAATATTATAATTCCTAGATATCTAGTATCTAAAATACTTTACTAGATATTAGATATTTTCTAGATATATATAATATAGCTACTTTATTAGGGAAATATACTTGAAATATACTAGAGATATTTATAAGGCTAAGCTTCTTCGGGACTAGTATATTATAGAATATATATATTTCCTTATAGCCTCTTATATTCTAGTTTTCTCTTCCTTAGCTTTAAATTATTTTTATAAGAAACTTTTTACTTTGCTTTTTAAGCCCTAAATATTATATTTATAATATAGGGAATCCTAAATAGAAATAAGTAAAAGATAATTCGGAATTCTTTTAAAAAAAGTTTAAAGTAGCTAGAATAACTAAAATAAAAGTAATTAGAGCTATTATAAGCCAATTTACTATAGTTATATAGTATTTAATATTATTCTCGAGCTTAGTATTATAGAACTTAATATTTTCAAAAATAGCTTTTTAGATATTTTTCTAATAGCTTTTTATAATAATATTAATATCTGAGAATAAAATATTAGGTTTCTTGGCCTATTTATATAACTCTCTAATAGTAATATAGTTTTTGGTTTCTAGAAACTTTATAATAAAAGTAAAGAATTCTATTTCTATAGACTTATTTATAAATTCTCTAGAAATATTAATGAGATATTTAGTTCGGGAAGGGCTACTAATAAAATAATTTAAACTAGTAAGAGCTTTACTAGAAGCCTTAGTAAAAGTTAATATAGTTCCTAGTTATATAGTATTCTAGGAAATTAACTTATTATACTTTTTCTTTACTATATTCTTCTTAGTAATCTTATTACTAGTATATATATAGGGCCTATAAGATTATAGGATAGGACTTAAAAGTAATAATCAAGTTACTAGCCTATAGGTACCTATTACTTTAAAACTTAATTAAAGAATAGCCTTTATTTAAGGTTTTTTAATTTTCGGGTTTTTAGAGGAAATTTCTAATATATTACTAATATATATTTATAAAGATATAAATACCTGATTTCTCTAAGAATTCTAAAGCTTTTTACTTTTATTATTCTAGAATCTATTACTTATATTTCTAATGTTTTATTATCTTAGTAATACCTATATTACTAATAGTTCTAAATTAGTTTATTTGAAATTCTTTATAGAATTAAAGAAAGTAAGCTTTAAATACTATTACAAATATAGTATTTAGGGCTTAGAAAGTAAGATAAAAGATTCTTTATAAAAATAATTTAAAGCTAAGAAAAAGAAAACTAGAATATAGGAAGCTATAAGAGAATATATATATCTTATAATATACTAGTTCTAAAGAGGCTTAGCCTTTTAAATATTTCTAGTATATTTCAAGTATATTTCCCTAATAAGGCAGCCATATTATATATATCTAGAAAATATCTAGTATCTAGTAAGGCATCTCAGATACCAGGTATTTAGGAATTATAATAATAAGATTTTATTTCCGAATTCTTTACTTATAATTCTTGCTTTCTTATAGAGGTCAAATTATAATATTTATACTATTATTTTAGTTATTTATTTATTAGTAAGCTCCGAAATATACTAGAATAAGCAAGCTATAATATTAATATAAAAGCCTTTAAATATCTTATAAAATACTATAAGTAATATTAGAAATATAGCTAATTACTCGAATAATTTAAATTTAATTTAAGAAATAATATTAGCTTTAACTATTTCAATATTATTAATATTTTCTATATTTTTAGTAAGCCTATACTTTATATTATTAATAAAAGTACTTAATATTAAGCTAGCTAATAGCTCTAGAATATTAGTATAATATATATTTGAAATATACTTAAGTAATACTAGATTAATAACTATTTAGGTTCTTCTAATTAAATTATAGTAAATACTAGAAAGTAGTTTACTAGTAAGAAGTTTATTTAGTTCATAAATATTATAAGAACTAAGGTTAAGATTATTTCTATAAAAGCTTATAATTTTATTAGAATTATAGAATATTATTATAGCCTAATCTAATATACTTACTTTATTATTATAGCTAAAGTTAATAGAATTAATAAAAATACTATATTCTAAATAGCTTTTAAGGCTATTAATAACTTTATAAGATCTAATAATATTATTCTAGTTCTTTTAGTTTATAATACTTTATTACCTATTATATTATAGTAATTAATAATATTTAAGAAAGTAATAGTAGAAATTTAGAAGCTTTAAACTAGATATTAAATTATAAATACTTTAAATATATTATAGTAAATGCAAGTATATATAATATAATATTAATAATCCGAGCTAAAGGCTCGGATGTGCTCGGTAAACTAAGTGAATACAGGTCACGTGATACCAACACGTGACAAAATACCTGAAATAGTTCTAATATTACTAATATTTATAAACTATTTCTAAATTCGAATATTTTTATTTAATATAAAGGAAATACTAGTTAATCTAGTAATTAGAATAAATTATATAAGCTAGTAGCTATTAATAGAGAGAACTATATACTAGCTCTATTATATAATAATACTATTTTCCGTTTAATCTTTATAAAGCCCTTTTATATAGGGGATATTAAGGTTATTACTAATAGCCCCGAACCTAATAATAAGGCTAAAGATAATACAGGTATAATTTCTCTTACTATTCCTGCTATTTTACTAAAGTATAATAAAGAATACTCTTATAAGACCCCAGATATTATAGTATTCCTATAAGATAATAAATTATATAAGAATTCTTATTAAGTTAAAATTACTAGCCTTCTAAAAAAGAATATATTTAAGACTATTTCTAGATCTTAGATATTAAAAGAAATATATATTTTTAATTCTCGGTTTATTAATAAGATTAAGAATAAGAATATAAAGAAAGAGTTTAAAAAGTCGAGACTAGTTATCTAAGCTTATAATAATAATAAGAAATATATAATATTAATATAATTACTTATTATCTAATATATTAGCTAAAGAATTATTTTTAGTATTATTATTATAATAATAAATATTACAGAATTATATTTATATAATATCTCGCCAGCCTATATCTAATTAATAACCTTACTTAATTATAATTTCTATATTAACTTATCTTATAAGCTTACTAGAGAGCTAAATCTAAAGAAAAATTCTATTTTAAAGATTATAAAACTACTATATAATATACTAGAGGCTAGGAATTACTAGTTTAAGACTTATTATTTCTATTATATTAATAAGCTTTCTATAAAGTAATTAACTTATAACCCTTACTTTCTTTATAGTAAGTAATTCTTTAGAATTATTAGCTTTTAAATTAATAATACCTTATTTATTAGAACTAATAATTTTATAAAAATAAAGTAACTAAAGCTTTATAAAGCTAAGTTTTTAGCTAAGAAATATAAATTCCTTATTTTTAATTATAATCTCAAGTTTAATAGAGGTATTATCTATATAAATACTACTAGAATTACTCTTATATAAAACTACTAATATAAAAACCTCTAAATTATTTCTATAAAGAATATTATTATTATAAGTAATAAGAATACTATTTATTAAAATCTCTTTATTAAGAACTAATATATTACCTAATATACTAGAAAAGTATATATTATATTAGTTTATTAACTAGAAGCTTTATATAATTAATTAATTATTACTTAAATTATTAAACTTTCGGAAACTAATATAAAGGCACTTAATAAGTATATTTAATAATAAATTAAGAATATTACTAGAGAACTAAGATTTATAAAACTAGTAAAAAAGTTCTTATATTTAATTATTTTTATAAATACTTTATTTATAAATAATAGAGATCTCTTTTTCTAAATTAGATATATTCTAGTTCTAGTAAATAGAACTAGATATACTAATATTATTTACTAGTTCTCTACTAAATATAAAAGAGTTATTAGAAGTATTCTAGCTTTAGAACTCTATAATATAGCTTATGGTTTTAATATAAATACTTTAATTAAATCTATAATTAATAAAGTACTAGAAATAGAACTATTACTAGTTATTTATATAGATTCGAAGTTATTATATAAATGCTTTATTAAATTAGATATTACTCGAAAGAAATACCTAATAATTAATATAATATATCTTTACTAGATATATAAATAACGAGAAATTATAGAAATTAAGTAAATTAAGAAAGAATTAAATCCTGCTAACTTTATAATAAAATCGAAGCCATTAAATGCCCTTAAGTACCTTATTAATACAAATACTATATAATTAGATATAGAGAAATAAATTAAATATAAATAGAGCAAGAAATAGATATATAAATAGGAGAATATATATAGAGATTTCTTTAGTATCTAATATCTGGGTATCTAGTATCTAGGTATCTAATATCTGAGTATCTAGTACTAGGCCGGATTAGGAAATTAAGTATCTGGGCATCTGGCATCTAGTATCTAGATATCTAATATCTGAGTATCTAGTACTAGGCCGAATTAGGGAATATAAATATATGAGATAAAAGGATATTATAAAAAGAGAGATTATATATAAAAGGCTATAGCCTTTAGTATATAACTAAAACCTTAAAAGTAATATAAATATATAGAGTATTTAGGGAATCTGGTATTAGGCCAGATTAGGGAATTTATATATAATTAGAAGAAAATACTATTTTCTGTTTTTTCGTGTTTTTTAGAAAGTTTCTAGTATTAATATAGCTATAGTTATTAATAGTTATATAATATAATTATATAATATAAAAATAACTAGAGATAACGAGATATAAATAATAATTATATAATCTTATATTATATTAGTAACTTGACTAGTAACTAGTTCTTATTAGGTTTAGTAAATTTAGGAATTATATATTAATACTATAATACTATAATTCTTATTTCTAAATAAAAATAACTTTACTAACTTATATAAATAGTATTTTATAATTTTATAATAATACTATATATTTCTAGTAAACTAATATTAAGTTATATAATACTTTAAGTATTATAAATATAAATATATATAAAAAATATATCTAATTAATAATTTATATAAATTTTATTTATAATTAAGTTATAAAAATATATAAGTTATATAAGTATCTTATTTAATAATAAAAGTAATAATAATATATAAATTATATTAAGAATAATTATATTAGTTTTAAAAAATGGCCAGTTATTAATTAATACTTTTACTTTTATTATTAATATTTAAGAGAATATAAGATATAACTAAGATTATACTTTTATATAAGATAATAATATTTAAGAAAAAATAATATATAAATAATAAAATATAAGTAACTTAATTAAAGAAAGAAATAATTTAAAAAGACTTATAAAGAAATATTAATTTTAAAAGAAAGATTATTAAAAGTAATTAATAAGTTAAAATAAAAGAAACTTAATTTTAATTTTAATTAATTATAAATTAATTAAAAGTATTATAATAAAATATAAATAAATTAAAAAAAGGAATTATAATATTATTATTATATAAGAATATTTTAAAGTATAATATTATAATAATTTAAGAATTATAACTTAATTTAAGTATATAAGTAAGTTATTAATTATATAATTATTTATATAAACTAGTTTTCTTAAAGAATAATTAAGTTTATATATACTTCTTTATTAATAAGAAACTAGTTCTTAATTAATAAATAACTAATATATTAATTTTAAAATTATAAGAAATATAATTATTATTATTTAATTAGTTTTATTAGTTTTATTAGTATTTTAATAGTTTTAGTCTTACTTTCTTATCTTTTATTATTTATTATTTTCTTTCTTTCCTTAAATTTAGATTTATAATATACTAGAATCTTAAATTTTTAAGACTTATTTATTACTTTATTCTTATTATTATAAGAAGCTTTATAATAATTAAGCTAATACTTTATTATTAAGAATTTTAACTTATATTAATATAAAACTAGTCTTTAAACTTATAAAAGACTTTAAATTAAAGCTTATTATATTATTAAGACTAATAAAAAAAAAGGAACTAAGAGTAATTATTGGTTTACTAGTAACGCATGGCACTATTATATAGGCGTGGAAATACTAGTTGCGTTAGTTAGTAAAGTTGTTATTATTCAGAAGTAAGGATCGCAGTATCATAGTATTGATATGCGATCCCTAAATCTGCTAAGCCTAAAGGGGTCTAGTCTACTGGTTGAGTCACGCATGTGACACAAGGTCACATGACCCAGGAAATTCGCAGTGCAGCTATTCCAATACTGGAACCTCTCTAAAAACGCCAAAAACAGTATTTCCCTCCTATTACATACTAATTTCCTAATTCGGCCTAGTCCCAAACCTCCCAAACGCTCAGTATATCCTCCCATCCAATATCCCCATTTCTCCCTATCTAATATGCCCATTTCCCATCCAATATGCCCTATTCCCACCAGTATGCCCATTTCCCAGTATCCCCATTCGCAGTGTGCCCATTCCTTCCATTTCCAGTATGCCCATTCGCGTTCAACCCACTCCTGTACGTTGTGAAGCTTGGAATTCGAATCCAGCAGAGGTATAGGTGGGTGTACTGCTTCCATTGGTTCGTTGAAGGGCATGGGATTGTCCGAAACCGGTAGCAGGAATCGAAGAAGGAGGTGAAGGAGGTGAAGTGAGGGTATAAGCTAGACAGCCATTAGTGAGAGGTATCGATTGAGATAAAATAAGGGTAGTAGTCGAAAGAGATTTCGGAACAGAGCCTGTAATAGTCGGACTTAACGTCGCGACTAAAGGGGCCCAACCCTTTAGTCGGGGAAAGCGAGTTGTCCCGCACCGATCCCAAAAATTTCCAATTTATATAGAATACCTATAGTAAAAATTAATTAATTTAATTACCACCAGCCCAAATCACCCTGAAAATCAGTCAAATTCAACAGCAATAGCTCGCCTAAGTAACCTCCCTAACTATGCACTTCTCCGTAATATGCCAGAGAGAGATAAGCTCCGTAAAGCTATTTAATTTCTCAAGGCTAACCCAGAAGAGACTCCCGCGACTGCGGTATATATATATTATATACGAAATAAAGATATAGTAAAGAAAATATAGTAGAGAGAGAGAAAGAAGATAGGAATAGCAAGAATATAATAAGAAGGCCAGAATAAGATCCTATATCCTAATTAATATAAGGTATTAATTTAGTATATGGTATTATATGTAATTAATAAAAGAAAAGAAGCTATAAAGCAAATAATATATAACTATATAATATAAATATAAATAGAAGATAATAAAATAGCTTTATCTTGGAAATAGTTCTCTTAATAGCTAAAAAGTACTTTAGAACTTTATATAATTAAAACAAAGCCTATTACAAGTTACTATATTAATCTCTATATTAAATAGAGCCTATATAATTAGTTTAAGACTAAATATTATCCGGTATTAGAGGAAACTAGTATATACTATAGGAATTAGATATATAATATAGATAAAAAAGAAGTACAAATTTATATACCTATAAGAGAAAAGATTATTATACTAATTGAAATTAAGGAAATATATACGAAGATACTAGAGAATTATATATCTCTTATAATAATTAAATATATATTTATAAATAGTAAGATAATTTCTCTAATAGTAATTATATCTGGAATTATAATTATAGTTTCCTAATTCCACGAAAATATACCCGGCTATAAAGTTATTATAGTCTCTCCATAGGATATACGAATAAGAAATTTATATAATTTAGCTAGACTATTTTATTAAGTATAATAATTACGGGCCTAATAAGAAGTAGTATATTTTCTTAATTAATAAAATAACTTACTACTAAGTAAATAAGTTTGTTTTAAAAGCTATATATAATAAGATACAAATTATATAATTCTCTTCCTACTAAATATACTTTTAATTATATAATATTAGTATCTTTAGGGAGCAGAAATACTACTAATAGGTTAATATTATAAATGCAATTCGCTTATATAAGCCGGAATATAATATTTAGTACTTCTTTTATAATCTCTCTGAAATATAAAAGAAGATATTTATGGTTTATATAAATAAATATACTTTTTAGAATATAGGAATCTGGCCTATTAGCTTTAAAGCTATATAAAGGAAGCTTAAAGAATATAGTAAAAAGAGAAGAAAAGATACTAGCTTAAAGAATCTGGAATTTAGATCTAATTCAGATACTAAAGCAGAAGTAGAAAACCTACTAATTTCTATACTTCTTTCTATTTACGAATTAGAAGTAATATACTAATTATTTACTCTCCCAAAACCTCTATATTTTAATAATCTCAATAATAAGATTCTAGATACTTTAAGCTCTTTTCTTTATAAAGAGTATATAGTTATAATTAAAGCTACTTGTAACGGCAGGAACAGAGCAATGGAACGAGGCTCAAAGATCAATGATTTCCTATGTCTTGAGAATTTAAAGCTAAGGAGGAAGGAGTAAGGTGTAGCAGTGGATAAGTAGGTATGGCCAAGACCACTGAAACGCCGAGCTTTGGAAGCGAGCTTGGTTTGAACCATAGCTTGGAACCTTAGCTGAAACCAACCCCTTTGGCTGAAACCAACCATATGACACCAGCCGTCACACTACTAAGAACTATCTAATACTTGGAAGTTTATAAGAGCTAGATGCCCAGAACTCTCGCAAGGTATAGGTTAATTACTATAAGGCTAAGCTAAATATATAGCTTAGTTTCCAAAAGAGAAAATAGATAAATGCTTCTAATACTCTAGTAAAAAAGAAGATAAAAGTAAGGAAGGTAGTAGAGAAGGAGCTCAAGAAAGCAAAGAAATAACTTATAAAGGCCAAATTAGCTAAGAGGGAAGCTCTTAAAAGAATTAGAATTGCTATATAAGCGGCAGAGAGAGAGAGGAAGAAGAAAGTAAGAGATTTGGAGATATAAATAAAGAAATAGGTTCTTGAAGTTAATATAATTATTTCTCTCGAACTTTTAATACTAATTTGTGATCCCTAGAACAAATCTACAGAAAACAAACTTAAAGCTATTCAAATTAAGTACTAATCGCTTTATAATAGGATAGCTAAAGAGCAAGCTAAATTCGATTATATATAAGCGGAGGATCCTGTAATCTTTATAGATATTTCTATTAATCCTATAATACTTATATCTAAGTAAGCTTACCAAGTAAAGAGGAACCCTCTTAGTTAATTATATATACGGGCAATATTAGAGGAAACTAAGGAATTAAATAGGGAAATAGAGAAGGCAAGAGAGGATATAAATAGTGGGATTAGTAGGAAGGAGATAGATCTATATTCTTTATTACCTAGATTAGTAATATTAACTGATTTAATAGCTCAAAATGCAGATTTTGTAGTATTAGAGTAATAAGAGATTATATCCTCAATTGCGTATTAATTTAAGAGTTATTTAGTTATATAGTATAATTCAAGTATCTGTGATTGCATAGAAATTTTGGTGTGGTACGGGACAACTCGCTTTCCCCGACTAAAGGGTTGGGCCCCTTTAGTCGCGACGTTAAGTCCGACTATTACTGGATTTGGACGATAATCCTGGATTAGGACAGCTGCTTAGGTGGGACAGGGGCCATAGCTGGGGTCTGAAACAACCACTCTGATAATTAATTCATTTACAATTAGTTAAATGCTCACGGCTCAATCCACATACTTGCATTTCTGAGAGCCTCGTGAAACAGCATCCGCTCGTATATATGCCTTGAGCTTACCGCAAGAGGAATGACTCTGTGGCAGCAGCTCGATCATGAAGTCGTCCAGTCTCTTTGCATAACTTATACTCTCGATAAGCCGGGCTAGATGACTGAAGAGACTCCTCGCCCGCCACAGTCGTCCTAGATTACCGTTGAAGCCTAGTTCCCTAGTGATTTCGGTTTCTGCCACAGCAGTTATGGTCTCTCTTTGCTCGTCAAATAGGGAGAGCATAGAGAAAGCCAAAGAATGGGTTTTTTCCTGCAAAAGGAGCCGAAAAAGTGCAGTTAGTATGTCAAAAAATAATCAAGGCTAATTAATTAGAATTAATTAGAATTGATTATAATTAAGTATAATTTGATTAGCTTGATTTTTATTGTAATTAATTATAATCATTATATAATAATATAAAAATATACTTTCTTAGGCATTTTTAAAGATTATTAAATAACTAATAGCTATATTAATAAGATATAAATAAAATCTATAAAGTATATATAAGAGTATAAAATTAGTCTAAATTTAAAATAACAAATTAGTTTTTGTTATGTGGTACCAGTTATATAATACTATTGCACGTGACTTAGTATATAGCCAGTGCTTCCTTAGCCTAACAAATAGCCTTCGGCTCAATTCAAGCTCTTTACTACTACTACAATATTATCTTATCTTAATAGTTTTCTTCTTTAGAAATCTCTTTCTCTTTTCTCTTCTAATTTTCTTCTTTTATTATTTCTTCTTCCTTAATTACTGTAAGGGTTTATGTCACGAGTCGCTTAGACTAATGGACGCACACGCAGGGAAATAGCTTTACTATATGGGTGAACAGACCAAAAGGTACAATAATAAGGTTGGAAGCCTTATTAGCTATTCTACTATATGAGAGCACAGTGCGCATCACGTGACTAGCCGCGCACGTGATACACACTGTGACAGTTTATTTATAGCTCTTTTGTTAGTAGCAAGGAATTACTGGAAATCAAGAAGGTTCTAGCGCCTTTGGCTTCGCTTACTAATTAGCGCTAGGCCTGGTTTAGTAAAGAGCGCCTTTAGCGATACCGAATACGGCTAGCCCAGATCTTATTTTAGCCTTATCTCGGCTTCTGAAGCTCCAGAGTCATGTGCGTAATCACGTGATAAATCTAATTAATTATCTTTGATTATCTTTGATTATAATTAAGTATGATTTGATTAGCTTGATTTTGACTTGATTTGATTTGAGTAGGGGGGTCTAATCAAATCAAACCTAATCATTTGACACACTGAGTGCAGTGGATCTGGATTTAGAAAACAGGGAAACTTTAACCGATTCTCTGGGGAGCCAGGAAGAGGACTCACCTGAGCATGATCCAGCTGACTCATCAGTGTGCTCAGGGCTGCTGAGGCTCAGGGCTCGGCTCAGGTTAGAGCAGTGACCACTCAGGTCCAAAAGAGGGAAGTGGACTTTGGAGGCGTCCAGATCGGCGCAGATTATAGTGGTAATCTCCGCTATAATCTCAGGCAATATTTCCTCTTTCCGCTTCCTACGTGGTCGGTCGGCAGCGCCTCTGAGGTAGACAGAAACTAATAGAAAAGAGAAAGTTAGGAATAGCATTACTTTAGATTCGGGAACAGCCCGTGAGGTGAAAAAATCTATATATTTTATAATATAAAGGAATGGTATAGATTAACAAATAATCGGTATGGCGACACGAGGGCAGATAAAGGCGGTATATAAACCGACTTGCTAAACGAAACCCCTCAGAAATCAGAGGTCTAAATCTCAACTTCCTGTGGTATTTCCTTCACGATCGATACACAAAGATGCAGATTGCGTCGATCCGGATCATCCTAGGCGCTGTTGGGTGCCGGAGGTGGTGCAAAGCATGTAGGAGGTTGGTGCTAATTTCGAAATTCTCTCATGGTTAACTTTGATATAGTGGTGGCCTTCTGGCTCATCTTGTGTAGCATCCACTGAGTCATTCCCTAATAAGGTCGAGGCGTTAGTCTAATCAGGGATCTTTGAATGTAAATCGAGAAGATAATGCTGTTTGGATATAAGCCCAAGATACTTCAAAAACCAAGTTCTTGAAGAGGCTAAACAACATATGGAGTTTGAAGAACCTACAAGTGTACGAAAGTGCGGCGTAATTCTGCAGATTATCACCCAGGCTTTGAATCGCGAGCTTGCAAACAATAGGATCATCCCACGAGCCTTCCTTCAGGACGAGAACTCGGAATTGTCCTCGAAGTTTGTCGAGAGGAGTGTATATAGATGGACGGTGAACGGTCAATAGAGAAACCGAAGAGTTTGTTAGAGCATGGTCTGGAGAAATCCGAACTCTGAGGATTCGCTGAGCCTCGTTGTTGAACTACGCATTGCGAGGGATCATCAGTATAACACGGAGTCGAAGACACTGAATGACATACTCTTGGTGGCTCCAACGTCCATACTGGTCCCACTGACAGCTGGTTGTTACCGGCGGTTCCCCTGCTGGAAAGAGCTTCTCTGTACCAGTGTTCAGGTGCTACCTGTAGCTCCGTTTCGACGGTGTAGCTACCGTATCGCGACATCGCTGGCGAATAAAGTAGACACCTCCGCAGATTATAAGTGCAGCCTTAGCATTTTGGTTGATATGGACCGTGTCAGTTCACAAGGCTGAGGTGCAGAAAGGTACTCTTCATATCTGGCCTTGAGTCTCGCCCAAAATTGTCAAAGAGGACGCTGGGTAGTTGAGAATCTAGAAACACGATATCGTATCGTCGAGAGAGAAAGCACGATGCATTGACCTTTATCTGTCATTCATCTGAGAAGGAAAAACAAATATTGTTGGCAAGGCAGACTCCGGGGCTTCGACCAAAACAGGAATGAAGCGACAGCTTCACCGAGAGAAGAAGTGAAGACCCCGCCCTCGTGCAAAAGGCTAACGCTTGCAGAGTCTTCATCCAATTGAAAAAGAGGATTTTCCCAGCCTCGCTGAAAGCGTTTTTCCAGATTGCGCGACGCAAGAGCTGAAACATGTATGGCGTTTTGTGGGGTGGGAAACTAATATAAAATGACCCATGACCAGTTCATGCAGTCGGCTGAGCCAGAAAATGGGCCAAATCTGGGGTCATCCCACTCGAGCGAAAGGACAAGTTGGGGAGTTCGGTGCATACAAAGGAGTATTTAAGCGGGTGAAGTTGGATTGAATTTTCTGAACCTCTTTGACTCCTAACGGGACAGAAATACCCTTGGTTCCACTCTTGGAAACCAGTATCTAAACATCAAATCAAACAAAATGCAACACTTGCTCAACTGAGTCAACTCCATACCTCGCTAACCTTAAGAGAGTGACCCGATGACTAGAGCCGCGACGCCTTCCTCTTCACTGCGAACAACGATTTTACTCGTGACACCGGATTTCGAGGAATAGGCCATCCGGATGTTGGCGGCGACCTTGCCGCCAGTGACAGTTTTCCCGAAGAGCTTGAGAGTGTGAGTAGTGGTATTAATCGGTACGTCGGTTCCTTCGAGCGGTTGTAACGAAAGGGTTTTGGTAAGTTGTTCGGTGGCATCTAGATAAATTAGTTCTCATCTGGGACATAAAGAGCTTCAACTCACCTGCTATACTCTTCATATTGCTGAGCTGCAAAGTCTCATCGGCCTCCTCTCCTTGAGCGCCAACTTGCTCCCAGATGTGGTTGAAGTTGCCAGCGAAAGTAGGAATAACATAATCGCTTCCAGTAAGCTCAAGGTCTTCAACTTGATACTCGTCATCGTATCCGCTCTCCTCAGGCTCACCAGTCGTGGGATCAATTTCCTTCGTCGAGAATTTGAGCACGTTCGTGAAGCTGCTGGCAGGGAAGGATGATTCGCCATTGACCTTCTTGAAAGAGACATAGATGGTGCCGGGTTCATCGGTGACGAGTTTGGCTGCTGGAAGGATGAAATCTTCTTCGAGTTCCTCTTCTTCGGACGGCGTGGCAAGAACTGATACTTCCTCGAGCACAGTATCGGGGAGCGTATTCTTGACTTCATATTGCAGGACAATATGCTCCTTGAAGATATGCTTGACCACAGTGACAACGTACTCCGTTTCTGATTCCGTCAACTCTACGACTAGCGATGACTTTAGAACACCTCCGTAACGCTTGAACTCTGGAATACGAAGTAGCTCCTGTTGGTATTTCTGTGCGGTCGCTGAAGCTGAAGCTGCAGCTTCTGTGCTTGAGGGGGCGACTTTCGTTGGTCCAGCTTTGGGTGCCTTGATTGTGGGGGTGACGGTCGTGAGTTTCTTCGTTCTATCTTCGGCATCTGCTTGCTCTTTGGTGACAACGGGAATAGCTGCAAGGTCGAAGGGGGTGTCAAAAGTTGATTTGTCGTCAGCAGTGACATACATTACGAGTTGATGCTCGAAATACGGCAGGGCAAATGTGCTTTCTGGATGTAAATCAGCATTAAGCTTCAAAAGAAGAAAGAAATTAGACTCACCATTCTTGATAAATCGGTCAGCCATCTCGTCTGGCTCGGTCATGAGTCTCAGATTCAAGGCAGCACGGTCACGAACTTCATCATCCACATCATCTAAACACCTGGTGAGAAGAACAGTGACGCTGCGCTTGACCTCGGGATCCTTTTGGCCAACACCAAATTTCGCCAAAGCAGTGACTGCAGCAGCACGCACAATAGCATTTTCAAGTACGACTCGGTTGTAGATGTACCGGATGTACTTTGTCGGCTGTGACGTCTTGGGTCCTTCAATTCCGAGGAGGTGAAGAATGCGGACCGCAAGCTTTGTAAACTCGCAGTCCTCGATAAATTCACAGAGGTGAGCCAAAGCATCTTCCTTTGAATCCGGCACGAATTTGATCAAATCAAACATGCTCTCCACCACAGCACGCTTGAACTCGTATCCACCTTCGTCACGAAGTATGCCGCTAAGGAACGCAAGCATGCCGGCTTGCTTACTGGGAAACTTCAGGCATAATGTTCGGATGGCTTCAACGATTGTGATCTTGAATTCATCGGTAATGTCGGCCATGAAACCAGAGATCTGCTTCATCAAACGGTCCACGCTAGCCTCGTTACCGGTCTTGAGGAGAGTAGTGATGGCGAATGTGGCAATAGAACGGTTCGAGTTGGAAATGAGGAGTTCGATATCTGGATTGCAGGGGTTGACGGCTGCTGGTTTGAAAGAGGCAAAGTTATGGAGGATTCGGATGGCAGCAAATTTGGTGACCGCCCGAGGAGACGTGAGGAAGAGCTGGAGGACATGGATAGCTTGAGTGACTTCGGCATCAGTGACATCTCGCATATCACAAATGGCCTTTGCTGCCTCGAAGTTAACCATTTCACTCTTGTGCCGGAGCCAGCCGTCCAAGAGCTGCATCATTGGCTTCCGGAGTTGCGGGTCCTCCTCTGCCAATTGTGCTGCTAATCTGACAAGCATAACTGTGGCCGCTGGGCTCTTCACCGCACCTGCAGTTCCGAATTGCTGGACCATCTTGACCAAAGCCATCCGATCATGCATTCTCATCTGGTAAAGAAGTCCAATTGCGTGGTATTGTGTCATTGTCGAGTTGTTGACCGGCATTTGACTTCCTGATGTCGAGAATCCAAGGGAGAATCCGCCAGATGATTTGGTAGATGTGGCAGCTTCTTGAGTTTCGCTCTGCCATCTTCGGACAACTTCACGGGCGATAGGCAGGAGGTGGTATGAGGATACCAGGGCGGCCGAGGAAACGGACGGGTTCTTGTCCACTATGGCAGTCTTCATCACGCGCTCAATGCTTTGAACAGTAGATGCCTATTCCTGTCAATTCAAGCTCCCCAGGAACATTCCCTATACTCACGTCAATGATCCGGCAAAGGGCACGAATTGCATTCGGTCTGAAGATAGCATCTGTTCCACCACCAGTATCTTTCATGATTGTACTTGTGACCATAATTATATCCTCTGCCGAATGCGCTAGCTCCTTGATGATAAGGTGTACCATTTGCCGTAGACTGGCATCTTTATTCTGGAAGAGCTTCGAGATTCCGAAGAAGAGGGTGGTGGCTTCATTGGTGGGGAACCGCTCTCCTGTGTAGAGGAGGAGGGCAATCTTAGTAAGGAGGACTCGACATCTTCGGGGCTGTATTGGAGAAGAGTTGAACAGTCGTGCTATCTGGCATTAGCTGGATTTTGAGAGGGGAAGGGGTTCACCGACCCTCCTGGAAGACTGAGGTCCTGTCCACCCTCATGATTGCAGTGTCCGCATCTTCGTCTTTCTTGCTGTAACTCATGATGGGCGAGGTTAGCTCCCCAGCTTCATGAATTGCAAGGCAAGAGGTGGAGTGGATTATTCAGTGGGTGGTATGGAGGTCGAAATCGCTACGTCGCCGTATCCGCTGTGGGCTGAACACTTGTAAAAACTAGCGAGCGGAATCTGGCGGGGCGGAGTGGAAGCACACTCATAGCCTTTTCTTTCTCAAACCGCGAATCAAGCAGGGATATAGTTTACTAAATCCAAATGGGACACTCATGAGCCCATATGAAATCCTGTTATCCATCTTTTTAAAAAAAAAACAAAATATATAAGTGACAACTTGAACGCAACTTTGTTGCTGAAGAATTACTTCTCCCACTCTGTGTTCTCCAGATGCTCGTGCTAAGCCTAAGTCAGTTTGGAGCTCAGCATAGCGGCGAGCCCCCCACCAAAAAAAAAAAAGGGAGGGGGGGGATCAAAAATGGTCCAAAAATTGATCAAAAAAAATCGATAGTTAGACCATTTTTGATCATTTTTGAACGGCAACTGCACGTAATTCAGTTCCATAGCCGGGAATCGAACCCGGGGCTCTCCGGCTCTTCGAAATCATGAGAAATTCTTGAAAGCGGAGTATGTTCTATGACCCGTTAGACAAACGTTTTGAGCGAACGATTTGGAGTAACGTACAACCCCTACACTACTACGGATGACAATTGTGCAAATTCTGGGCTTATTTCATCTTATACGAGCGCCACCAAAACATAACAGCCGAAAGTCTCCCGGCAAACCTGCTCTCAGTCGGCAAAGTTCGCAAATGCGTAGACACGTTTTATTATCAACGAACAACTAATCAATGACTGAATATTTTTGAATATTAAGATTCAGTAGCTTCTTAAGAAGTAACCCTGAAGGCGGCATCAATTATGGACAGTGGAAGGGCGAGGAATAAAGAATTGAGTGGGGATGACTTTTTGGTGTTTCTGCGTACCAAAATCTGCACGTTTCACTCCGATTGAAAGAACTTGTGCTTCGTCTTTATACACCTAGTGCACACAAACACTACAACGTAACGTAGGTTTTTTTACACAGTAATCTTCCAGTTCAGATCCCATTCTCGCCATTTTCAAGTTTCCTAGTAGTTTAGGGTGCATCACAGTGCTTCGGCTGCACACATAAATGGCAAATCCCATCCGTTAAAAGGTACCCCATATCTCGACTTCATCAGAACCCTGCCTCCAGTGATACTTTTCCATCCCGCAATGTCGCGAGGTGGGATTATTCCTCAACCTTGAAAATATTGAAGTTATCGCGATTTCCGACGTCTGGAAACAATTCTATATTCCTGTCCTCGAGGTATTTTTGAAGTTCCATCGACCTCGGAGCCTTTCTGTAAATACGAAGTACCGGAACATCTTGCTGCCTAAACGCATCAGCCCTCTTACAGATTCTGCAATTGTACTTATCCTCGCCAGCATTCGACCAAGCGTGAAAATCTTTAGAAGGGTTTTGAGATCACAAAGAGAACTAAGTCAATAGGCTTCAAAAACAATTATAGCTCAAGTAAGCTCCTTCGCCAGATTGTTCACTCAAAAGTTCAAAACCCGGCGCAGTTCGAAACCCCCCCTTTAATTCAAGTACGTTACCTGCACCTCACTCCACAGAAATCACCAACCACTTTCCAACGAAGTCTAGACTGACAGTTTCCCTTGCCTTTCAGATGCACCTCTCAATCAATAGGAGGTGCAGGATTGGTCCCCGACACTCCGCTACTGTAAACATGGGGAAGCTCCAGGTAGGGATGGATCAGCCCACCTTCTTCACACGGCTGTGTCCAAGACAAGTAATCACAGTCTAATTGGGTACCAACACAATCTCTCTGCCTTACAAAAATGTCGAAATTCTATTCCCAACTCACGTCTTGAGCTTGCAGCCACGCTTTGGCGCTCCAGCTGACTTGGCCCCCCTATTTCAAGGGCGATCATGCTCTTTTAATAGCAACAACCACCACGACAACTTCCCCGCTTTCACCTCAAGACTTAACCAACAAACCATATAATCTCTCGACATTCTAAGAGTCACACAACAGACGATCGCAAAACCCACAATGGGTCGCTATCCCCTGTTTCCAGGTTCCTGCAAGAATGACAGAAAACGAGACCCGAGCTGCCGAGACCCTCGCCCCGGAGGTAAGGCATGCATGCTGGCGACGCACAGATCTTCGCCTCGAGGCTGCAGATGTAAAATAGGGACAAAAGTATAGGTACTTTGAAACTGCTACGAAGCCACCAGTTAAGGAGAAACAATCGTTAGATTGCATGTACCGGTCTCACAGCCGTTCCTGGGATCGTGCGGGGCTTGAGGTCGTACATCCGTCGAGTAAACCCGTACCAATAAACTACCAAACGAAGCCATATGTCTCCTTCATGCTGGTGCACGTGACTCTCGTCTCGCAACGCGAATGATTTACGTCTGACCAGTTTGTCCAAACTCAAACTCGTCATGATAGACGGTCGCTCCTCGGTCAATTTGACGGAAACCTAAGCTAAAAATTACCTCGGGAGACCCTGCTTCAGGTCTTTCAATAAAGTATTCCTCACGTGATTGTATTTCATGCGGCAGGTGGCACAGAAATATATCCCCGCCGTTTCGTACCATTCCCTCGGAATACGACGGCCCTCCTCATTCGCTGAGCGTTTCCTTCCCTTGTACACTCGTACAAATCAAACAAAGGGTTCCTCCAACAAATAGCAACAACATGATTCGTAATGTGCCTGAGAAGAAATCGAGAGCCAATCGAACCTCTGCAGGATCCATCGCGCCACTGTCCTATTTCTATTAATTAAGTATTTTGGAATGTGCACCTGAAAAATCATGTCGAAATGTACAAATATAGGTGAATCCCCATTATGGAAGCCCTTTGGTGGGGGAGCCATGTCTGCGTGCAGCTTACGCGCCGCGGCGTCTAACAGAGACCACTGCCTTCTAAATATACACCTTGCTCACACTATCAGGCGTCACACAAGCCGGGTCTCTCACCGCAACGGCGCAGGCGGAGACGCCTCCAAGCCATAGCAGGCCATGTTCAGGACAAACATAACGTTCTGGAAAGGATCGTGCAGTCTTCCATAATCCAAGTTTGGGTGTGAGACAAAGGGTAATGGGTGAAATGAGCGATACACTGCAGCCACGATGACGAGGCTCTCTCTCGGCCTGGGCGACGTTCCAAGTGCAGACGGAGACGTCGGCTTCCAATTGCAGCTGCAGGAACTGACCGGCTGAAGCTCCCCTAATTAGAGTTTTAAAGTTGGAACTCGGGATTCTCCATCCCACGTCGTCTCTCTTTTGGGGATCGTCGCCGACCTTGAGCTTGACTTGGCTGCAGCGTGCAGCGTGCAGCGTGCACGAGCAATAGCTAGCTAACTTGAGGTGGGGTATCAAACCGGCATACTGGACTGGCATCGGCCAGCGGCTCAACGGGGCATCCGAGGGCGAGGCGGCCTGCTGTCTGTCAACTGGTCCCGGGAGTGTCTGGTCCGTCCTATTTTGCGTTGCTTTGCTTTTGACAGCCGCAGTCAGAAGTCAGAAGTCAGAAAGTACCGATGGATGCTCCTGTACTTACTGTACTTACTGTACGGAGTATGCCCACCAGTCGTAGAAAAAGGCTGACCCGGGGGCCGGGGCCCGCGGGCAGGGGGCAGTGGCAGGAGTTGACGGCACGTAATTGGGAGGCCATGTATGGAGCACTGCTGGAGTTTTGTTCTGGTTTGGTCCTGCTGGGTTGGGCGGGCCTGCAGCGCCCTCCCTGCACATTTGCAAAATGTGTGGAGGCCAGAGTGAAGCCTGCTGCCTCTGAAGCCGGGGAGTCAACAATGTCTCTCCCTGGGATAGCTCAGACCACGATTTTGGCTGCATCCTGGAGTCGCAGGCCGGTGGTGCTTATCGACAAGGACCGTCGAGGCTAGTGCCCGCCCCTGTCACGACTCACTCCGGGAGGACCAACTATAAACTTTCGACGACAATCCTCAAAACCGGTCTGTCTTCTGCCAAAACCCGCGCTTTATAAGCCGCCAGCATCGATCTCCAATCTCTCACTAATACCGCATTTCCCTCTCCTCCCTCCTCTGCTGATCACCGCTCCAACGTCCGTATATACAATGGACTATCCCTACTTCACCGCAGCCGCACAGCAGCCTTACCAGTTCCTGGGCCTCCCGCCGACGCCCGCCCACACCGGATCTTCGAACTCAGATGAATTCAGCAACTCTCCACCTGTTCGTGACCAGTTTCATACGTTGCAACCCTACTCACAGTCCTTCCTGACCCCCAAGCAGGATGCGTTCGAGTTCCAGAACTTCGATGCATTCAACCCCCACTTCAACCCCGCCAGCAATGGCATTCAAGTCAAGCCGCCGAGCCCGCTCTCGCAGCACAAAGACTCGATCAGCACGTCGAATCACAACTATGAGATGAACAATGGGGACCAGAACGATGATTCCAATCGGAGGGGGAGCAACAGTGACGACGACGACATGACACCCGCACAATCCCGGCGAAAGGCTCAGAACCGCGCAGCGTAAGTAGCCCGCAATCTCTGCTTTACAACCTTTCTCTTTTCTATCTCCAATTGCTAACTCAATTCGCAGACAACGAGCCTTCCGCGAACGCAAAGAACGACACGTCAAAGACCTCGAGGCCAAGCTCGCGGCCCTACAACAAGACTCCGTCAACGTGGCCGAAGAGAACGAGCGTCTCAAGCTCCAACTACAAAAAGCAGCCACCGAGAACGAGATCCTGAAGGCCACGGCGGCACACCCGCATCGGGGAGGTTCAGAGCCATTGCCCAATGCCGGGCCGATGCGCTACTCGCCGACGGACTTCTACACGGAGGTGCTGCGCGCGCACGACAACAAGACGCCGAGCCACAGGATCGTGACCTCTGATACCGGGGAGCGGCTGCTGGCTGCCGGTGCGACGTGGGACTACATTATCAAGCACCCGCTGTACGTCCGCGGCTTGGTGGACGTCGGGGACGTCAGCGAGCGGTTGAAGAAGGTCGCCAAGTGCGATGGGCAAGGGCCGGTCTTTGAAGAGAGGGAGATTATCGATGCCATCGAAAAGAGCGTTGCGAGCGGGAGCGACGAACTGTTGTAATGAATCTCTCTTCTTACGGGTTAACGAATCATGTATCGGTGGCTACGCGGCTACCACTGGTGTTTTTGGGAAGGCCGAGAAAGGAAAGGAAGGAAAATTTGGATGGGCGGTTTGGTTTGGGCATGCGGGTGTTTGGCTTTTTGATTTTACATGGATGGGTGATGGCGTTTACTTCACTTCTTCTTCTTCTTCTTCTTCTTTTCTTTATCCAAGATTCATGGCACTTGGATTTAAAATTTCAAAGCATTTGTTCAGGATCAGGAAGCAAAGATCAATGGACTCAATTCGACTCAAGTGCTTGCTATTCCACTGGCTCCGCTACCACCCCCTTTTCCCCAGCAGCACAACAACACCATGCTGCATGCAGGACATTCCCAGGCAACTGCCAAATCTCGATTTCGGTCACCCCATGTTCCAGACCCCGCAGAAATCAAGATCACCCCACGCCCGTCCGTGCGAAAGTTTAAGTTTGATCCCCCTTCGAGATCACCACAAACCCTCACTCCCCACGCTCCACAACACAATGCGCATGAACTGGTGGCGCCAACCGTCGACCCTCCGTTTCCTCGCACCGTCTGGATCTTCGCCGTCTCTCCTCTCCAAGAATTCCATGATGCTCAACCATCCCACACTTCCGAACTCCAAGACTTAAAATAACCAGGCTTCACTCACAGTGCCATGTAGCAAGGACCACGCCGACCTCAAAATCGCATGCTGTCCATAGAAGTATCTCTGTTAGAAAGTCCAACGGGCAATCCTCACCCAGTGTGATTCCAGATTCTGCGGCTGATACCACACCAGCGCATGGCAATTGCACAGTTCAGTCCAGCGTCAGCCACTCGCCACATCCACAGTCTCGGGAGTCCGGAAGGCGTCCACATGGCTTGTAGTTTGTGGTTCACGATTTCCACACCTCTCTCACCTGCATACATTGCATCCCGTAAGATGACTTGAGGGGATAGAAACCTCCCGACTGGCTTTCAGCACAGCATGTTCTTCCTAGACTTGATCTCTACAACACAGCTCACCCACTCGGGGCCTTGTTGGCGTCCGATCTTCCTCGCTGCTTTCAGGTCATTACTCTCGAATGGGTTGTCTTCGCCCCCAATACTTGAGCCCATCAACTGTTGGCTGAGACGCGCTTTGACCCACTGAAAAGTTCGGAGAGAGTCAATTGCTTGGAGCTTGAAGGGTCAGGGGAGCTATTGCGCAGAGAGAAGTATACTTGGAGGGTTTCACTGCCAAGAGCGAACGGCTTTTACTTCCTGAGCAAGTTCCCGCCACCTTTAAAAATACCAAGGATGACGAGAACAACGTAAGGTACCACTTGGAAAGCTATCCTAAGGCTAGTGAAAAAATATATATATCGCTGAGCGGTCCAAGGTCACGCTTCTACCTTGGAGCAAAGTAACCATCGCTGGGTTACGGAGGATCAATGATGCTGTGCATCTTTTGCTTACCCTTAAGCCTCCTCCGGGTCTCAGAGGCCGTCTCCTCATCCGCATTATCATCAGCGGGCGCCTCAACGGTCTCCTCTCTTATCTCCTCAGGCACCGGAACCCCGTCCAACCACGTACCAACCCTTACATCCACGACTTCCTTCACCTCCTCTCTGTCCCGTCTCAGCCTTGCGAGTGAGACTGGTCGAGGTTGGGGGTGGGGTTTGTCTTCCCAAGAAAAATTGTCGTACTTGCCATCTCCCTCAGGTAGAGTGCCTCTCAATGTATCACCCCACTAGAACAATTAGCAACAGATTTCTTGATTGAGGCGGACAGGGGAGCTCGGGGTATGGGTTCTTTACAAATGTCCTATCATAGTCGTCGGACAACGGGAAGTTTCTGGGGAAACGACAACCCTGTTGGACCTGAGGGAACCATACTCGGAGCATCTGGATTCTATCCGCGGTGATTCGACTTTGTCCCGCTGGTACGATGCACTTTATCGCCTGCCAATTCTTCATCTTACGAAAACGCGCTATCAGTTCGAGGAAGACGTTGTCGGACAATATTGGACCCCATCTAAAGTAGAATTGCAAAGGTCTGTGATCCGATCAAAACGAGCAATGAACCAGATGGACGAGAAATATTGGCAGCTGGATTTACTGGACGGGGTGGAACGACCGACTTACGTCATGGCGTCGTCGTCTTTGTAGACTCGCCCATGCAATGGTGCTCTGAACAAACTATTCGCTTTCGGTTCTTGTAGCAAACCACTGACTATTATTCGACTCCCTTGCTCCGCTGTCCTAGCAAACGCTCGCTTGCAGAATTTGTCGACACCGGAATGGTCCGAGTCAGGATCTTTCCAAGGGGGCTTTTCGCAAGGGCCTGGCTCGGCAGAAAATATGATAACATTCGCGGGATTTACGCGTTTGGCGAGTTGAAACCTAGCCCGATTTATTTAAGTCAGCCAATGTGCCAAGTAGTCGTGGGACATTCAAACGCTTTAAGTCAAATGTACCACCATTCGTGGAACACTTGAAAAGGACGAGAACTGAATATTCAATGGAGTGTACGTACATTATCCCCATCTGCAGAATCTTGGTCGCCGGATACTGTATTGCTTCGTCGGGGTCTTTGTTTAAGTATTGCAGGATTGAATGTTCTGGGCCGTTGAGAAGAAACTCAAAACGCTGATGCACGATGTAGCGCTCACATCCGACGAACTCAAGGTGAGTAGTGGAGTCTTCCTTCAAGGAGGTCTCGAGAAGTAAGGCAAGGAGAAAGATAGCCAGATACGCCGTTGATATAACGTTGATCTGCAAATGCAGTTCCGTTCCATGGCGGCTTCGAAAAACTTGGCCATGGTCGTCTGCAAGATCCTCTGTGTGATGATTAATATTGAGAACGACGGCATGGATGCCAAGGGTTTCGCGATATTCTTGCACGTAGTTGACGAAGTTCTCGATGGATGGGTAGCTGGCCACCCCCAGTTCCAAGATTGTGCAGAAGTCCACCTCTTCCCTATTCGCCTCCCGTTCGATTCATTCTCTCACCTCATGGGCTTTCCGAATATTTCGAGCTCCAATGATAAGTTTTGCTGCGTTGAGACGAGCAATCTTGATGGCTGCTTCCGCACAGATGTCTGACGTTGCGCCGATCATGACAACGGTCTTGCCGGTAAAGTCCTTCTTTTTCCCCTTCGGATCTTTGGGTCCACCAAAGAGGCTGTTCTTCCACCATTGGTTGACGTGCTCCCGGAATTGGGCTTCCTTCAGTTTGCGGCAGTGTTCCCTAATACCGACCCTGTGGAGTTTAGTCTTGGTGAGAGCGATGATCTTGGGAATGTCGATTTTAGGAACGCGGCTGAAGTTGGCGCGGTGATTCTTGGAATCGGACGTGGAATTATTTGATGAAGCCATATTGAATGATGGTATTGGTAACGAATGTCCTAGGCAAGCTGGTTAATCGAAATGACAAAATTGGGAAGCGGATATCCCAAGAGAGCTGGGTGATTGAAACGTTGATATTGAAACGAATGCCCCGAAACGGGTTGGGTGATTGAGATATCGATGTTGATGATGTTGAAGAGCGAACGAATAGCCCTGCGAGAGATATAAATGCTTGAATTTAAAGTGGAAGGAACGAAAGAGCGCAAGCTTGAAAGCCATGTCGCAAGCAAAGGAGAGAACCATCAACCCCAACTCATGCGTCGCCAACCAGGAAAGAACAATGCCGATCGCCAAATGCTGCAGAAAATTGTGTGAGACCAGCAATTTGTGTACGAGGGGCATCAGAGGATTTCTTCCATGAAAAAGCATGAATCTCATCGTCGACATGCGAGCCTGTCAATGGGGGTCTCCAATGTGCGTCGTCACAAGCCAGAGAAGCCCAACTTGGGCTCATGATGGTAGAGTATGCTGCTCCATATCTTATGTTGCCTTGTCTTAAATGAAGGATCGCAATCGCAGTGTATCAAGCCGGGTAGAACCATAGAAAGATGTGTGAGACATGTGAGGTTTAAATCCTCGATTCAGCCCCTTTTTCACGAGCTGGGGGCCAAAAAGGGGAAATGACGTGGGTGTCTTGGCGGCGCGTCCTCCAGGGATTCGAACATTTCGCGACAGGAGGAATTCCACGGCCAGGACATCACACCCGACCACACCACCCCGAGCATCTCCCTCTCGCCGAATCCTCTGTCCTGTTCGAAAGACAAACCGCAATCATGGTGTACGTGCGACAAGAAAAGCTTCCGAACCTGAAGCAGTATAAATACTCCGGCGTCGACCACTCGCTCCTGTCGCGATACGTGATGAAGCCATTTTACACAAATATAGTGATAAAATGCTTCCCCATGTCGATGGCGCCGAATCTGATCACGTTGAGTGGATTCAGCTTCGTGGTGGTCAATCTATTGACGCTACTGTGGTATAATCCGACGCTGGATCAGGATTGCCCGCCCTGGGTGTATGCCAGTTGGGCTGTGGGATTGTTTTTGTATCAGACGTTTGATGCCGTTGATGGCTCGCAAGCGTAAGTCGATCGGAAGCTGGTTTTAGAGTCTGCAGAGGTTAACATGGTGATGGTAGACGACGAACCCATCAGAGCGGACCGCTCGGAGAGCTTTTCGATCACGGCGTTGATGCTGTCAACACATCCCTCGAAGTTCTGATATTTGCTGCCTCGCAGAATCTGGGAATGGGCTGGAAGACAGTCATGACTTTATTCGCATCCCTCCTAACCTTCTATGTTCAAACCTGGGACGAGTACCACACCAAGACTCTCACTCTCGGCTTGATTTCTGGGCCCGTCGAAGGAATTCTAATCCTGGTTGCCGTCTACGCATTCACAGCTATCAAGGGAGGGGCCAGCTTTTGGCAGCAAGCCATGTTCCCAACCGTGGGCATTCCGAAATACGCATTCATTCCCGAATATATATACAACCTTCCATTCAATGAGTGGTATATGGTGCAGGGTGGATTTGTTCTGGTGTTGAATACCATCCAATCGTGAGTTTGACACACTTGTAGGTCCGCATGAGCTAATCGAAGAAAAGTGCTCAAAATGTCATCAAAGTCCGCCGAGCCCGTGGTGACAGGTCTCGCGGTGCTCTCCTCGGCCTCGTCCCCTTCTTCGTGACCTGGACCCTTATCCCCGTATACCTCTCCCTCAACCCCGAAATCCTCCACAACCATCTCGTTCCCTTTGTCTTCTTTGCAGGCTTAGTAAATGCATATTCGGTTGGGCAAATCATCACAGCACATCTCGTCAAGCTCGACTTCCCATACTACAACGTCCTCGTCCTGCCAATTGCGTATGGGGTATTCGATTCTTTAGGACCATTTTTGCAGCGACACCTTGGGCTTGGATGGCCGAGTGCGCTTGGAGATGGCGGATATCAAGTTGCATATGCCTTCTGCATGTTAGGCATGGCTATCGGAGTTTATGGAAGCTTTGTGGTAAGTCTCAGCAACCTCTCAGCTCTATATTCTGCTAACGGTAGTCCAGGTTGATGTCATCGTTACGATTTGCGATTATCTCGATATCTGGTGCTTGACCATCAAGCACCCATGGAATGAAGAGGAAGAGGCGAAGAAGGCACAGTAAAGGCGAGCGAATGATACCCATTAAAGTAGGAAAACGAAAGGGATGGAGCATGGAGCATGGTGGTTATATGCATGCGTGGGAGTCCCGATCTGTTTGGTCCGTTCATACGATTCGATGTCCATATTTTGGTTTACGAACAAGGGGTGGAAGGTAATGCGTGTATTTTGAAATGGAAGCGGTCATCTCAGGACCGTAACGCGCTTGCTAATCGGTGCTTCTTTTCCACACCCTGACCTGCTCAAGCGAGGAAACTTTCAAATCTAGTCCAGATGTCTTTGTGCCAATTTAATAAGCGGGGGTGCTCCCGCTAGATCTCCAGTTTCTTTCTGTCTATCCTACTGTGTTTTATCGAGAAGAAGCGTCTCCATACTCATCCCCGGTCTCCTGGAGATTCACCTCCGCAAAAGAACGTCCTCTTCCAAACACGTTCTCTAAGTACCAAACCTCGTTGCCCTATTCAGTTCTATTTTCGCTGATCTACGCGCTTTCCATCTCGCGTAACCGTGTCTCCAGAGATGGAGTTCTTGGCGCACCACTGAAATGCACTGAACACAAGCTAAGCGCCAGGAACCCAGAGCCTGGATCCCGCCTCGCGCTCAGGTATGCCAATCACTTACAGGGTGCCCTTTTCCAGCATTGGAATCATATTCAGTGCTACGATAGGATCCGACGCTCCATTTAAGTAAGTGGGACTTCCTCTTTTCCATTCGTTGGTAAGATATATTCTGCCATATTCACACAAAACGTACTTCCTCGCCCTACCAAAACTCGGTCCAAAATCCCATCAATTCAATTACTCACCTACACGCTTTATATAAATTTCTCTCTATTCCCTTCTTCATCTTCTCTCGTCGACATGGCTTCTATAACTTCAGCCCAACAACAAGTCCACAATCTCCTCAAGCGCTCCTGCAAGACCGACACCTCCACCAACGAGCAGATCTGCTACCACCTCCCCGTCCCCGCCATAATCGGCATCGTGTTCGGGCTCGCCTTCCTCCTCATAACCGGTTGCTTCATGGGCTTCTTGTGCTACAAGTGCGTACGCCATAAGAAGAGACTGGAGAGGGAGGGCGAGGAGGTGGGTGGTGGGCAGGGAACGGTTGCGTATAATGGGGCGAAGAGGGGGGAACGGGAGGATTGGATGAGGAATGCTTATTAAGGTTTCGTGGATGGGGGAGCTTGAGGAGGGGGAGGGGTGGGTCGGTGGGGGATTCAGCCTCAAGTCGAGCGTTTTCGCCAAGGGTATATTCGTTTTAGTGCCTGCATTTACCGGAGTCAGGAAATTGGATTGGGATTAAATAGGGTTTTGAAGTTTTCGTGTGGGATTCCAATTGCTCTTTCGCATCTTGGGTACCGGATTATGGCTCCGTAGATGAGCGCAGACCCATCTTGGTTCTACCTGTGTAGATTGGAGTACTGTAGAATCATATGCTTTGGCGGTCGGAGTTGGTTTGGAGCTTTGTGCTTTATGTCTGGGGTGTGAAAACATCCTTGTATGAAAAAATATGTTCCTCGAAAATCCAGATTGTGATTGTTCCTTCTCTTTGAAAGCCTTGATACTTGAAGGACTTGCCCGCCTGACTATCGTGGAGTCTTACCGTCTGAGAACGGAGCCGTATTATCTGAGGTGCTTGGATGGACTGATTGACATTAATTGTAAGATGATTGTAACAACTTTTCAACCCCATTCGCAAGACTGCGATAAATACCCACATGTTGCCTCCGTGGGGTACGCAAGTGCAAAAACAAAGATTAAAATAGGAAAGGCTAACTGAGAAATAACCCTCGGGATAGTGTCTGACAACCACTGCAGACCTATTGGATAGGAGAATCTGCTGCGATGTTCCAAGTTGTTACTTAGTCAAGATGGTTTGATTGTCTCGATTATATTATGTCAAATCTCTAGCAATTGCATTTTCTTCAATTCTTGCCGCAATTCATCCCGATATGGCTCGCGTTCTCTGCGCACTTGACGGGTTTCCTCCCTTGCAGTGCTTTGAACTTGGATGGTGAGGTAAGTAGTAATTTGAAATGGATCGAAACTCAGAGGTATAATTATGTACAATAAGTTCATGAACGCAAGACCGGCTGAGAAGCTTGGACGAAGAATTTAAACAACTGACAACAGGTCCAGCCGACAGGAAGTACAAATATAACATCAGAGTAAATTCCCCACAGCCGATTTAACGCCTGGCATTTCGAAGCAACGCTCACTTGCCAGCAGCAAACTCCTGCTTCATCATATCCGCAACCATCTCAGCAAGCCCAAACACACTGGACGCAGGATGTCCCGGCGGTGAAAAAGGGAGAGCACTTGCATCTACGACCCTCAAATTCGAGACACCGATCACACGAGCTTTCGAATCGACAACAGCACGCGTATCATTGCTCCTCCCCATCGCGCAAGTGGCGCTTGCTTCCCAAATCGGCATGACTTGGTCGATAACATGTTGTCGAATCTTCTGGTCATCGTCATCTGGAACCAAATCATATCCAGGCCAATACTCTTTCCCAATCAAGGCTGGTTTCATCGCTGGCGTTGTCCAGCTTTGACGGCCGCGTTTGAAGGCTACTGTAAGAAGCTCGATGTCTCGTGGGTCATTGAGATAGCCGATATCCACAACAGGCGGATCCATATTGCTTGAGGAGCGGAGTCCAACGGTGCCGCGAGAAAAGGGAGCAGAAATAGAACACGCCAATGAACCGTAGTTGGGAGAAAGAGTGTCGTTTGTCGGTGGTTTTGATTCGATGGTACGGAAAATGAGCAGATCGCTGTTAACAGGGAGGTATTGGTAGACCGGCCAGTCTGCTGGCAGCTCAGCTAGAGCTTGGCGGGTACTCGCGGAAAGGGTGTTGTTCAGTTCAGGAGGAACATTTTCAAAAACGGCGAGATCGAGGGCATCTGTGAGAACACCTTGGCCCTGAGGGAACAAAGTGTTGTTCACGAAATCGGAAAATTGGGAATTGAAGATTTGGCTCGTAGTATTGAAGTTGACCTCGTAAGTGATGCCGACGAAGGACTGATCTTGAAGGTTTTGCCCCACACCAGGGCGATCGGCGACAACTAGTATGCTCCAGTTCTGCAGAAGGTTTGCGGGACCAACCCCAGAAACCATAAGCAGCTGCGGTGATCGGAACACGCCTGCACATGAAACAACTTCACGAGCGGCCATCAAAGGAAAGGTCTTGTTGTTGAGATCATTCGCCATGATGCCAGTGGCCGCCTTGTTATCATTAAACATGATCTGCAATGCTTGAGTATTCGCGAATATAACGAGGTTGGTTCGATTCCGGGCGGCTGCAAACATAGATGAGGCGGCATCGGATCTGTGCATGTCTGTAGGGTTGACATTTAAAGTCACATATTGGACCCCGCTGAGTGTACCGCTTGAGAAGCCGTTGGCTGGCTTGACTCCGAGGGCCTGCCACGCAAGCTTCATCCATGTCGATAATGGGGAAGCGAAGTTGGCGAAAGAGACCTGTAACGGGCCACCAGTTGGTTGATAGGCATTGAGATCAAACTGAATATCGCTGGTATTGGCGCCCCTCGACGTAACATTAGGAGGTGTGAACTTGACAGATTTCTGAAGATAAGGCAGGAAGTTATCCCAAGCATATGCCTGGTCTCCAACAGTGTCGGCCCATTTTTGGTAGGTACCCTTGGTACCTCGAGTGTACCTTGAGGACGGAAAGATCAGCCTTTTTGATTAACCGAGAAGAGGAAGATTACATACGCAGCAAACCCACGTGCACTTGAACCTCCGAGCATTTTGCCTTGTGGATAATGCTGGCTTTCACCATTCGCCTTGATAGGCGTTGTGATGTCAAGGTAGTCGATGCTTGGAAGCAAAGCCGGGTTCGTTGGATCGACAAAGGTTGAGGTCGCGAGGTTCCCAAGTTGGTATGTGAGGTACGATGTGGAAAGAGTTCCTTTCTCTACTACCGCAACGCGAATGTTTGGATCCTCTGTAAGACGCATGGCAAGGGTAAGACCCCCAGGGCCTCCCCCAACAATCAAATAGTCGTAAGTAGTTGCCACTCCGCTTTGCTTGATTTCATCAAGTGTAATCCCTTGGATGAGAGAATCATTGTATGTTCCCCAGAGCTTAGTCGAGCTAGTAGCTCTCGGAATTCCAAGGCTTTGTACGCATGAGAAAAGGCACAAAATTGGCGAGATGACCAGAATTGATAACATCATTACGTATCCGCAGAACGATGACGAGAACGCGCTTTTGTTGGATATAAATGAGCCACTTGGCAGCAAGATGAGAGAAGATCAGTATTAAACACAGACGGATCGATTAAACTCAAAATAACATGCAGTGAGAAGTACTAGACCAGGGATATCAAGAGCCTGCGAGCTTGGTGACACCTTTTGCGACACATTTTGGTTGGACTTACCTTCTTCTCTGTTACACTGGTGAACAGAAGATCGGTGAGAACTTCATGTTACAACGACATTGATTCTCGGATGTCTCGAATTCTCGCATTTCTGTTCGTATTCTCTGGGTGATGCCAAGGACAAGTTGGCAGCTAGCCCAACCGTTTCAGCGCAACTTGGCAAATCGCAAACTGGAACACTTCATGGGCAGGACTTGGCTTGCGAATTGCGAGGCTTCTAGGCGACTTCCTGTTAGCAAACCTCTCGCGGCACCACAGCACCGCAGCACCGCAGTCCAGACGGAATTCGATGATGTTGATTTCCTTGTCGCTTGTCATTGTCACGTTGTTAATGTTCTGTTGTTGTTGACTTGTCACGCTGACGTGATTAGAAAAAATCCACTAATCCTCATTAGGTTTAGGCCCACATTTGTGGAGCAGACAATGAGATTTGCGCTGATCCCAAAACACTTCACGTCTTCACTTCTTATCTACAACAAGATCCAGATTCACGTTCTTTTCTTTCAGGCCCCGCGTCGAATGTTGCCTCCTCTGGGTGTCCCTCCGTGGAATTTTCCAACTAGCCACAGTGTGGAGCAACATTCCAGCAATCTGGACAGCTTTCGTCCGAGGTCATCTGACGCACAGATATCCCTTGGAAACAACGATGGCGGTGCCAGACAGTCGTGGAAGCGGAATAACAGAACATGGTTATGCCAGAATGGTTCAATGCGGAGTCAATCAGTTTTCAACATGTCGATCCGCCTGGAAGCCAGCAGATGCCAGCGCTGTGAGAGATGATCATGTCTATACTGAATGGGCTCATTTCTTTGGCCTCAGTCTCAAAATTTTCGTAGCTTACGGTTATCTGACCAGTGCCGGTTTTGATCTTGTACCGTCCGACAGCACAACAAATACGAAGGAAGATCTCTCAATTTCATACATAATTAATCTTCCCACAAGTTTCATTGTCCTTCGAGATTCAAGCTTTCTCGATGCTGTCCTATTGATCATGTGCGCTCAGCCCAGGGGGAGGTTGAAGTTCGAAGTGTGATCTAACGTGGAGCCAGTGCGAAGTTTTACTGCACGCACTGGAGCCTTTTGAATTCGATGTTGATTGTTCCGCGTCCTCGACGGCTAGCTGGAGCCCCGAGCTGGAGCCAACATTGGCAGAATAGGAATGAACCAAGTGTAATATGGGTGCCAGAATCAATCTGCTTGGGACCCGACCCGCCTAGACAAAGCATTTCGAGATGTGATAGGAAATCTGATGCTTTTGCGCGCTCTTTTTCCTGGGAGAATGAGAGGTCTACACTACGTTGGTGGTCTCCAAAGTTTGGATATTTCTTAGCCTCAAAGTCCTTCTCAATTTTCGTGTGTTTGGTTGCGTCTATGACAACAGGCGCCCGCATCCTCAATTTGAAGCAGATTTCAGAGTAAGTTATCAATGGAACTCTTGGTTTCATCGTCAGTGAGACAAAGGTTTTGTTTTCCTGAAGAATAGGGAGCTCTTGAAGCCGAACTTGCATCTTGATTTCCACAGTAGGCCAAGTGGTGCACGAGACTTCAAGATGTCCGCCAATGCTTAGCTTGCCTGGTGCTTGAAACTTGTCTGCGTGCCTGAGTTGTGCGGCAGCATTCAAGATCTGGTTCATCCGCCAGTGCAGAGCATGACCCCAGGAGCTCTCTTGGCGATTTGAGTTGCTCTAGCTCGGGGTACTGATCGGAGAAGTCCAGGGCTAAATTATTTTAAGCACATCTCGCAAGTCAAAGTTGTCTCGCTTCGCCGTTTCACATCACTCCCAGTCTAGCGCACAAATAATTCAGATGAAGCGACACTATCGACGTAGCCCTTAGCAACACAAATGACGGGAATTCTAGCCTAAGCCACTTGCCTAGAGCCCCTTTGTTTCCAGAGTGGAATCAGTTATCCCTCGATAGATCACGCACTGGCTGTGCCAACGATTATCTTCGTATCATTCGTGTCACGAAGTCATCATAATACCCAGAAATCTCGCATCTTTCCTGGAATGTCATGCTTGATGCGTAAAAGGCGAGCGTTTTGCTTCCCGGATTTGCAGCAGTTTCCGGCCGAGGTGGACAATCGGTGCTTCGAATGATCATGTCGACCTTCAAAGACTTCTATCTTCGAAACCTTCTCCGAATCCAAGGCATTGACCGCTGTTCATTCGATGTTGGATGAAGCCGACCTCGCTTGCTTCATATCCGGAAGCGAACCCAAGAGTGAGAATGCCGCATCTGTAGCCGTCACACTTGACCGAGTACAATCTTTGGGCTGTTACATCATGTTGGAGGAGCTTCTTCTACTTATTCAAATACCCTTGAAGTTCCAAACAGAGTTTCTGTCAAGCCATGTCTTCAATCGTCCTTCTATTCCGCGGCTTTTCTTTCTTTTGCTGGTGGTGGTTCAGTTCGTTAATTGCAAGTAGGCAGGGCCTGCCTTTGCGAGTCTTTCCACCACACAGATATGAAATTCCTCGTTCTCTCTGCTCTTTGCGGCCTTCCATTCGCTCTTTCAACCTTTACAAATTCAAAATTAGATAATGCTTTCACTGCAACTTTTATTATCCCTGCACGGAGAATCTCGACGGCTCATCCTTCTTCACTTAACCTTCCTATTTCAAACTTATCGAATACCCATCATACTACGTCTGGACTAGCACCTAGTCGAATGCCTCCCATCTCCATAGCAACAACCACCTCGACCCGCATCTCCTCGTGTGCCCAGATATCTACTTCGGCGCTGGCGGTGTCTTCTGCTCGGGGCGTATCAACACTTCGCAAAATTTCTACTGCACACACATCGACTATCCGCTTTTCCACTGGGGTTTCAACCTCACCTTGGTTAGCGTTGTCTTCTGTTCCTTCTGTTCCTGCAATAAATGCAGCGCCTTCTCCTCTCCCAACTGGCTCAAACGCATCACAAATTCCTCCGCAGGGTAGTGGCGGTATCTGTGGGGGATCACCGAATGGATGTTGGGGAAATTTCAGTATTGAGACTGATTCCGAGAACACGTGGCCCACCACGGGCCGAACCGTCGAGGTACAAGAGAGCTTTCGAACAATGCCCCACAAACTCGCTGATTCATTTCGCAGTACACTTTCACTCTGACTAACACCACTTGCGCCCCCGATGGTATCCCCAAATCATGCCTTCTTGTCAACAACCAATTCCCTGGGCCCACCGTTGAAGCTAATAAGTAGGGATGCTACGTTCTCACCCTGCATGAATCTGATCGTTGAATAGACTGGGGTGATTTGATCAAAGTCACAATTAACAATCAGCTTGAAGACAATGGGCAAGTATCTCCAGTCCGATTCATCAACAACGCTGATTGTGTTCTTCTAGAACGAGTATCCATTGGCATGGTATTCGTCAACAAGGCAGTAACTCTGAAGACGGTGTCAATGGGCTGACTGAATGCCCTCTTCCTCCAGGAGGGTCAAAAGTGTATGTTTGGCAAGCAACATCATATGGAACATCCTGGTGGCACAGTCATGCCTCCACACAGTATGGCGATGGCGTTTTCGGAGCAATAGTTATTCACGGTCCAACCTCGGCTGGGTACGACGTTGATATGGGCCCGATCACAATCTCGGAGATGTAAGGCGGTGGTTTTAATCCAGACTGGACCTGACTGACTTCTTTACAGTTACCGCACTTCAGGTGGCAGCGGGGCCGGGGCATTAGATGTTATCATCTCCACCCAAGGACCTTTGACGGATGTGCCCGACAAAATCCTCTTCAATGGAACGAACGTCAATGCGCAGGGTGGCGGAAAGCGTTTCCAGATGACGGTCGAGCTAGGAAAGAGGTACCTGATGCGTTTTATAAACACGGGAGTTGATGACTTCTACAAAGTTGGGATTGGTAAGTAGGATGATGCCTATACTTCTTGCAGCTTTCGCTGATTCACTCAGATGGACATATGATGGAGGTCGTTGCCATTGATCTAACCCCTGTCAAACCTTACACCACACAATATGTCAGTCTAGCGATAGGTAAGTCGCCATCCTCCCCTCATCGCGGTCGCCCACGTCTCTGACAATCTAAAAGGCCAAAGATTTGATGCCATCATGACTGCAAATGGCACAGTGGGGAATTACTGGCTACGAGCTCTTCCCATGAATTGTGCCAGCAACAATTACAATGGAAAGGGAACCCAAAATGCCATCATTTCGTACAAAGGTGCGGCGCCAGCACTTCCAACCACCGCCGCAGCTCCAGTTCACGACGATTGCCTCGACGAACCCGCCGAAAAGACCATCCCATTTGTTGGAAAATCGGTTAATGTCTCCAACTTCGACCCCAGGCATCTTCCCGTGGCCTCTCCATTCAAAATCACCTCAGCGAACGAGGGTCGCGTATTCCGCTGGTCAATAGGAGAAACTACCCAGAATGTGGATTTGCAACATCCTATCCTGCAAAGACTCGTGCAGGGAAATACCACAATCTCACCGGAAGATAATATGATTGGAGTTGATGAGAAAGATACCTGGGCATTTTGGTACATCCAGAACAATTTCTATGAGCCACACCCGTATGTCTTACCTCTCCATAATCGAAGTTCCATTTTGTACTAACTGGGGATAGCATTCATATGCACGGCAACGACATGCGAATTCTCGCCTCCGGGGAGGGGCAATGGGACGAAGACCTCAGCAAATTACAAGTCAACAATCCGATGCGTCGTGACACCTTCATGCTACGAGGTGGAGGCTACGCCATTCTCGCATTCTATACAGACAATCCCGGTATTTGGTTACTTCATTGCCACATCGGGTGGCACGTCAGTGAAGGACTATCTACCTCGCTTTACATACGAAAGGACGATATCAAGCTTGACGCGGAGGTGGGCAAGAGTATTGAAGATGGGTGCACCGCTTGGAACGACTACCTCACCAACCCAACTAAGTTTACATACCAGAAGTTTGGTTCCGGTGTTTGATTTTTCAGTTATATATCCCTGCTGTTAGCAATTGAAAGCGTTTTCGCTCTTATTGTATCAGAAGCAATGAAGCAGGTCAATATCAATACTCAAAAATAGATTAAAAAGGGGGGAGGGTTCTTTCCTCTGACTACCTGACCTCAATACCACCCCACCAAAAATCGTACACGCCCACTGCCACGCCCTTCCCCTCCCTCTCTCTAAGCCTGTACTATTACGTAAAATCTTTTCTCTCTCTCTTTAATTCTTATACAGATCCCTTCCTGAAATACAGGTTGCTGTTACTGATACGCTATGGTGATAGCCATGTCCGCGGTCTACATTATAGCCACTTCCTCGTACATTTGCTTGATGATCACTCCCGCAAATGCCTCGCCAAAAACACTAAGAAATTCCAGAGCTTTTGTGTCTTTGAAAGTATCGAGATAATCACAAAGATGAGCTACCGTCAAAGGGTAATCTCTAAGCGTCCTGAGGATCGACATGGTGAGCTCTTTTTCACGAACTCTAGCAGCCCGTGCGGCGTAAGATAGAAATCGAAAAGTAGAAAGCGAGAAGTGAAAAGCTGACTTCGAGGGTCGAGAGCCGAGAGTTGAGAGTTGCGTGTTTGCACTATAATTATCCGTTCCGCTGCCACCAGGTGCGCCCCCCGCTTACGATTTTCTCTCAACTTCAAACTTAAATAAATCTTCACGTAATAATATAAGACTTAGGTCCTCTTATTGACCAATAAACAGCCTTTTAGTTAGCTCTTATGCCTATTTTTATTTTGCTTCTATAAAGGATCTATAAATTGAAATGCGTTAGAAGAGTCGGGGCTTTAATGTTCCGTATATTTAATGTGGAGGGCGCAGCTGGTGGTAGCGGAACGGATAGATAAAAATTTAGCGCTTGGCTTTTTCGTGGGGTGCGCCACAGATTTTTGGGTCACCCCACCGCGTTTCTCGCTTGGACTAGACGTTCTGACGGCTTCCGGCCGTGTGGCTGCTAAGCGGAAGTGCCCCAATCGAGGACCCCATGTTCATTGTCTGGATTCTTTTTACGCAAGCCACAGACCTGCCGGTCCGCAAATATCGACGAATCAAGGGACAACAAGCGTTCCTAGTTCCTTTATCGGTGCATGTGTCTCTGCGGTGGCGAAGGGAATTGCCGTGTCTTGCGGCACTTGCAGGATACATGCATTACGGTTTGCTGCCAGCTGGGCTGGATGCAGTGGATGGCTTGCGTCGCAACAGCTCACCGAGTTCGAGGGCCAATAACTTCGACCTATGCGAGAGACCATGGACGAGAGCGTGGTCAGAAAACACTATTTTGAGCGCAAATGATTTGGCAGTCCTGGAGTTGAGAAGCTAAGCCTCGAGTTGGGGCGGGGTCTCAGAGGCTGTCATCAACCAGCCTTGTCTCAGCTGCTTGAAGCAGCCACCACAAGGCGACTCCAAACAGGCGTTATTCTAATCTGCTGTGTTACGGTGTTTGCTTCTTATATGTGCTGGCTCGCAGTCCGAGCATTCCCCGCTTTTTCCTCCAAGACCTCACTTCCTCCAAGACCTCACTTCCTCCAAGTTCGAGCATTGTTGTACTATTTGATTTTTAGGCTATTTTAAGTTTGGTGAAGAGAGTTCTGCAAGATGGGCTACAAAGACGAGAAACGCGGTAGCGTCACCTTCTCGGCATCATCTCTCTCGTCAAGAGACTCAGAATACCTTTCAGGCTTCGAGAAGAAAGATTTGGTCAGTCAGATACTTCCTCCACCTCCACCACCATCGCAATTCAATTCTTTCTTCCGCTCCAGTTATAATTGCGGTACTGATCCATAAGCCAGGCATATAAAAAGCGAATTCGGATCTTACGATTTGTTACCCGATCCCTTTCACTCGTTATCAACGCCGGCATGATTGGCATCCTCTCCTTCACACTCGCCCGATACTTCCTCACCAAGAACAAGATCATCGCAGGAAATGTACACCCTTGGGTCACGCCTGCCACGCTTTGGCCCACGTTCATGCTGCTGGGAATCGCAGTGTTGACTTTCTTCATGAACCTTATCAACGTCTGCGCGTACATGTGCGGTGTCGACGCTGCGAACAAGGCTTACTCATGTACAAAATATGTCACTTATGCCTTGACTGCGGCCCATGTCGTCGCATGGGCGGTCGCAATCGGGCTTTTCAAAATGGCGCAGACGGAGAGCTCGCTTTGGGGGTATACGTGCTCATCGAAGGCGGATCAAATTCAGGCACAGGTTCAGAGTTATCTGGACTTTGGCAAGCTGTGCACGATGCAGGTTAGTTTCTTCTGATTCCGACAAAAGCTTTTGGGAAGTGCTGATGAATGGCAGAATGGAGCATGGTACATGTCGATTCTCGAAGGCATAACGTATTTCTTGACGTTCATTGTGACCATCATGATGATACGAAGAGCTTCAACTAAGAAGAAGATGTCGAGGGCCAGAGAGAGCTTCGCTATGGAAACTGGGTACAATCATGGAGGTGTTGGGCAAGAGTCGGGGACGACATATGCTGGGAGGCAGTATATGCCAGTGGCGAAAGAGTCTCGCTTTTGAACATCAGGAACAGGATGGTTTAGATCACAGGGTATGCACCATTTAGAGGATCGTGGTTAGAATAAGCAACGTTAGAATAAGCAACGAATATATTGATTTTCCTTAACTTGTCAGCCAGGGAAGTCTAGCTGGATGAACCCACTGTTCCCTTAGTTGTGATCTCCAAGTTGGGAAAACACTTTACCGGAATGCACTCGCATTGGTAGGAACATCAACGCTCGGGGAAGAGCGTTTGTTCACACTCCTCTCGTGTACTTTCCAGTATTGGGGTCTGGATAGTAGGGTCCCTTACTCTCTCCCCATTTCCTTGCAGGATGCGCCAAGATACCACCCAGTCCCTCAGCCAGCAACTCATCGGTCATACTGTGACCTCCGCCCAAACACTGAAATCCTCCCGGATTTTCCTTTCGGGCCCAGTCATTGTTTTCGGGGCAGACGCCAACAAGCTTGATCATTCTTTGTGCCCAGTCATCTTGCTCTTTGAGATCTCTGGGGGCTAGGGATCCTCTTTGTGTTTGGCGAGATGCGAATTTGAAATCGTCCGGGGTCTGGAGGACGCTTTTTGCGGTGAATGGTGCCACAGACTTGAAACTTGATGTTGTATCGAGTCGGCTAGCCATCGCAGATGCAGCATCAAGTCGACTAGCCATCATTGACTGTTGTGTTGGTCGTGAAGAGGGACGGTAAGTTGATGGTCGTTGGCTGGTTATAGGTTGCTTGCTGATCGATGGCTCTTGGTAACTTTCGTCATCGTGGTAACCGGGGCAGACAGGACAATGAGGGACCGCGTGGATGAGTGGATGATGTGATTTAGACCCTGAAAACGTTTGTGGCTTCATGGATGAACTGATTTGTGATCCTTTAACCATGGAACCTATTGTAATCATACTTTGGGGAACTTCTGTTCGATAGTCTGGAGGCGGCATGGATGGTTCTTGGACGATCGACTCTCCAGTCATTTTCGAACCTGATATAGTGCTGGTGGCACGGGGTGCCTCACGTACGTAGCTTGAAGAGACACCATTTCGCAAGGGAGAGGGACCAGGTCGCAAGGAGGAGGGACCAGGTCGCAAGGAAGCTGAAGCTCCTGGTGCCTTGGATGTGGAGAGGGGCAGTTTGCTACCGGTAGGTTCTTTCTTAGTCGACATGTTTATCCTTTCTGTTGTGAGATGTACTGTAGTCCGAAGAGGGAAGTGCAAATATTGAGAGATGTAAAAGTCAAATCGGACATGAGAGACTTTTCAGGCCCTTTAAATAATCGAAGGCTTGACCGACTGGTCTAGTGCTGAATCATGGGAGGGAGGACTTGTTTCGCTCATTTGTAGCATATCGACATTGATGACAGGAGCTCTGCTAAGGAGTGTCATTGCAGGAAGACTGATTCGTAACTGCTTGAAGGCAGGAGCCACGTTTGAATGGTGCAAGTCGTCTGAAACTGGGACACGCTTGTACAATCATGGGTAAATCTTCGAGCCCAGGTTTAGTTGCAAATTGCTCCAATGTTCCAAGATTTGTTGATACATTCAGACACTTCTTGACGCTTGAGAGTGAGTCTCTGAGTTGGGATTTCGTTCACCTCGCTCCGATGTCCCAAAAGTGCTGGTACATCGGACTGGAGAGATAACAGGGAAGACCAAATAGAGATTATTTCCCGCACTTCGAAGAGGAGAGAAGCCTGTATTCTATTCCCTAGCAGAGACTTATACATGAATATAGCGGAGGGGTAATTGTACGCCAACAGGTGATATTGTTACATGTAATGATTCATTTCGGAAATAGGTGCTAGCCACGGTGCCAAGGCTAATTGGCATCATTCACAGAACGGAACTTTAGGACTAATTTGCGTCCCACTGGTCCTGCCAGGAAAGCATCTTCCTGTTCGATTCCCTCATCATCGACAATAGTCGTCTCATAATTTGTATAGATTGCTGCTGTAATAGATTTGAGCACTGTTTTCAACTATTAGCACGAGATTTTCTATCTCAGGAAGTCCGCCAAGCTGCGTTTCTGGCATGAGGCAAAGGTGGTGGAACCTACTGTGAGTGGCGAAATGGTTTCCAATACACATTCGACCCCCGCATCCAAACGCCCAAAACCATCTATTCATCTCCTTTATTCGATTCACACTCTCCTCTTTTCCATCACTCAGCCACCTCTCTGGTACGAATGACCCCGCATCTGAGAACACTTTTTCATTCAGATGCATGACCTTTGCTGAAGTACCGACTCTGATACCTCCTGGAATAGCATACCCCTCGATGACAGCCCCACCTGGGGGCGTGACTCGGTCGAGAAGTGCAGGAGTTGGTGGATAGACCCGCAAGACTTCCTTCAGAACCGCGTTGAGAAGAGGTAACGAGTCGAGCTCTTTTGGATCTGGCAACCTTCGTTCTCCCTGGCTAGCATTCGGAGTATAAACTAACGGAGAAGAGAGATTTAGTAATTCTTTCCTCAACGCTGATTGTAAGCCTGGATTCCGCGACAGCTCCCATTTTAGGTAGGTCATTGTTACCGTGGTAGTGTCAATACTGGCCAAGATGTGATCAAGCATTTCTGATGCAACGACAAGCTCTTTTTGCTGTGGTGAAATCGATGATTTAAAAAGCTGAGAAGAGAGTTGAGCATGCACGACTGGCCGAGATATTGGTGAGTTTCCTGACAAAGTCTCTGCAGCTCGGCACAAGGAGAGAACGTGGGCCTCGAGCTCATCAGTAGCTCTCTTCACATCCACGCCGTCCTTTTTTGCCCAGTAATTGGCCATGAATTTCCTTCGAGCAGGGACGTCCCGAATAAAGTTCGAACAATTGTCAATGCCAAAGAGAAATGCCGTAATGAAATCTGAGCCGAGGGCTTGACTGAGCCCATAGACATCAACGGCTGCGTCTTCTTGAGCTGCAGACTGGAGTGGCGGGAACAAGCTCTCAAAAAGCAGAACTTTCGAGAACGTTCGCAGATCCGCCGAGTTCTGAATAGACGATTTGGAATAGACATTGGAAATCATGCGTTTCTGGACAGAGTGGGGTTTACTTTGAAGCATCGATACTAGGTTGGGTATCCCATAATTCATGAACTCGTCCTCGTACTCCTGTGCCTTCTCGAACCCGCCGGTATATATCTGGCGAAGACCATCCAGGGAGGCCACACTCAGCTCATCAGGACTCAGTCGTACGATTGGGCCATGCTTCTTATGTGCCGCAAGAAGGGTCTGAATAGCATTCGTGCCCTCTGGGCGCTTCCTCCGGATCCAAAGTGATGCGAAAGGGACACTGAAGTGTGCTCTGGGTACCTTGGAAAATGGGGAAATGCAAGCAGGATAAATGATGTATTTGTAGAACAGCCCCGCGACCAGTACTACTGCTGATATGAACACAAGTGGTAGCATGCTTGTCCTTCGAGATGTTATGAAGACTTAAAGAGGAATCCGACCAGTGAAGATGTTTCTTATCGGTGAGGTGCTGATCCCTGACGGGACGGCACTGTGCTAGCTTTCTAGCGAGCAAATCAGGGGCACAGCAATATAAACTCGGTCAGCTTTTAGTGAATGCCCGGGCAATTTTTCATCCGAATCAACTTCCCCGCAAAACACTGTGAACACATGTCTCAAAACTTCTCCTCCCTCCTCTCAAAGTGTTTCTATCAACCCACTGGGCCGTCCTGCACAAGCGACAGGTTGTACCGAGTAGTTCTCGATGAATTGAGAAGCGCAAGTTACGCGCAAGACGCTACGGATGTTCTCTAAAAGCCCTTTTGACCGCGCGATGTTGCAATCACGTGAAAGCAACAGCGCGCAATTCATCTTCGCGTCGCAAACCGGGGCCAGTATTGTCGAGGAAGGGGGCAAGGCGCTCCGGATTTTATACGGTGTTGTTGAATGGTGAGATGTGTCGTGCCGAGTGCTCGAGGACATCTTAATCAAGAGTATCAATCATGGTCCTCACGACGTTAATATATGTAGGTTACGCAAGAGAAATTATACTACCTGGAGAAAAAGTCTTCAAAAATCACCTTGATATCTTTTAAATCTGTTTCGGATTTTCACAGTACCCTGACCAAACAAATAGCACCGTCGAGTGCTCTGCTGCGCGTTATACTACTATCATTGAAAGTCAAAACCTCATCCTTGCCGCACAGTGCTCTTGGCAGGGGTCACTCGAGACTTTTGCCCCGCAAGATCTACTGGGGCACGCCATCCTCCACCAGCTCCAAGAGACCCTGTCCATAAATCTTTTTGCCATTCATCTTCAAAAGACTTTATCTTACTCCCGTTTTCATCTCACAAGCATCATTACTCGTGAGCCTCACTTCATCCTCGGATTAGCGAGAAACCCCCTTTTAAGATGCCGGGATTTAGCCGTCCGTTACTCATGTAGTCAGGCTGCAGCCCGGTGAAGCTTCAAACCCAATTATGGCATCGAAGATCGTTTTACCGTACATTTCCACCTTTAACGAAGACTTGCTGAAACTTAAGACTATCAACATTGAGATATCTTTCGGTCGGTCAGTCGGTGAACGGATCGAGGGCAAGTTTTTGATAGGGGAAGTCATGCGAGGAACATTTGTACTGCAGCTTTGATAGGTGCCAACCCCCCATCTCGTCAGCATTGGAAGTCAACATACTTTTGTTCACATCCAATCGCCAAAGCCGCCTCAACTCCAACGGCGAGAGCTTGGGAACGCTGGGTGGTGGTGCAGCGGGTACAATATGACACCTTCAACTCCTGACCTGGACTTCCCCAGATTGCATCTCTTTTGATTTCCCGGCCACTCAGTACTTGCTGGTGAAGAGCTTCAATAGGAGCAATTCTGACCACGTCTCATCTAGACTGAATGTCGCACCAGCCGGAGCCTTGCCAGACTCCACAATTCAACACTTCCTTGGAACATAATCATCAGGCAGAGCATGCCGGTGCCCGCAAGTCGAGCAAAGTAAACACGTTGAGACGTTCTAAGGAACGAAAGGGAAGCGCGAGATGTCTCGACACCAATGGGAAGACATGAAGCCCCTCATTCAACGAATTTATATCGATGACAACAAACCGTTTCCATATCTCGCGCACACTCTTCGCACGGAGCACGGATTTGCGCCAACGTAGGCTCAATGTTTGACCCCTTGCAATATTCTAAATACTGAAAGCATGATAGGAAACGTCAATTCTCTCGCAAAGTCGAGGAGTGGGGCTTCCGCAAGAATGTTTCCCGCTCAGAGAGACGAGAAATTCTAAAAGAATTGCTCAGTAACCAAGACCGGAAGATTTCCGATATTAAGGACCGGCGGGTCGGATCTGGGAAGTTGGATAACTGGAAGAGGAGATACCGAAAGGAGAAGAGCCTCTGTGCCTCCCCGCCAACTGTGTATGGTGGGTCATCAAACCTTGCGTGTAAGTTCACTTGTCCCGCCAGAGTTGTCGTGTTAATCAAGCGGCGATTGCCAGCGACCGAAGAGTATGATGTGGAGAGTAGATCCCAGTCACCGATGCCACTGCAAACCGACGAATGCCACATCAAATTTTCAACACAAAAGGTTGGCCCTACTAACATAGACATTGAGCCATCAAGCTATCCTTTATGTCATCGAGACCGGGCCGAAGTGGATATACCCGGTTCTCCTGAACTATCACGCTTGCTGAGCGCCGTCGAAATGGAATGCTCCAACTCAATATCACCGCCATCACTTGAGAAAGGTGATCCCAAAGAAGTGCAATGTATCTCGAATACAGAGTTACTCGACCTTTGGAATGGAGAAAACAAATCACTTGTCTACGAATCGGAGGGTTTGATCTCTTCATGCCCGCCCCGCCTCGGTATTTCTCGCACACACCGGAAGAAAGAGATGATAGAATTGCCGCTGCAGACTTTAGCTTCGGTTTTCTGTGGATGGACTCCAAGTCCGTTCAATGAGGTCTATGTTTTCCCGCCCCAGCCAAAAAATGCGACTCACAAGCATCGCGGTCTGGATCACCTTATTGGTTGACATTGAATATCCGAGCCGCGGACCTTGAATCGAAGCTTTCCAAGTTGAAACCACTTTCGGGAGCCGAGAATTGTAAGATTCTGACTTTGACGAAGGAGCTGGCAAGAACATATGTCGACCAAGGAAGACCTAGCAAAGCGAACACACTTTTTCAACATTTTGCAAATACAACACAAAAGCTCCATGGGCCAACCAATCCGAGAACAATTGATGCGTGGCTGGACGTGGCGGATTGTTTGCAAGATGAAAGCAAGGAACTCCTCGCTCAGAGTCCCCTGAACAAATTGCATCCGGTAATACATCAGTCAGTTCAACCTGGGCATGAGGTTTCCACGAAGGCTATGCATGTGATGATTTCCAGTGCCATGAGCCTAGGTGAATGGGGTAGAGCTGATGCACTGCTCCGTCATGTACTTCAGGTAAGGCTGAGCATGTTAGGACCTACGGACCAAGGGACATGGAAGTGTGTAATCAAGCTGGGACAAGTATTGTCTCACAAAAATCAGTACATCGAGTCCGAAAAACTTCTACGTCTTGGTTTGCAGCTTCTCGGAAAAACTGAGCCTTCGAATATCAAGTACATGGCCCGAACGATTGGACACATTGCCCGAAACTATTCCTCAAAGAAGCAATATGAAGAGGCTCAAGTTGCATGTCGTTCTGCCATAGAGGCTTTGGAAGGATCCTTGGGTCCAGAATCTCAATCTTTGATAAATTTGCAAGGACGTATGGCATGGAACCTTCTGCATCAAGGACAAGTTGAAGAGAGCCTCGCTCTCTTCCGGACAGTGGTAAATCGGTCTTTAAGAACACGCCACGAAAACCCTCGATACGAACTTGATTTTACCGATGGACTTGCCAGCGCCCTTGTAAAACTTGGCCGTGTGGATGAAGCTGCAAACTTGTACGAGAGGTCATATTCAGTTTTCGCAGAACACTGTCCACTTGCAAGTGCTAAAGTGCTATCAGTCTGTTATAGACTCGGTCGGTATTACAAAGCCCAGGATCGACAAGATGATGCCTTGAAGTTGTACGAAGACCACATTCGAAAGATGCAAAAGACACTGGAGACGGAAGATCTCGAGTCTGATGTGCAATTAACCGCTGAAAAGGCTTTGCAGTGGCTAGGCATTCGGGAAGCCGCCGCACTTAGACCCAGAGATTACTACCGTAGGCGCTTGGAGAGTTGTGTGGATGCCTTGCGTGAAGCTGCAAGTTTACCGTCGAAGTCAAAAAGTATGTTTGTAGCCTTGTAATAGACAATGAAAAGAGTTCATGTTATAAATCTGCCAAGACTGACCTCTAGCTTACTCTTAGTAGACGTCTTCCTGGTGGACCATAAGATCAACAAACGAATTTCCACATAACTTTCTCCCAACCTTTACGTCTCGTGATCAACGCTCCCATCTCCAGTCCCTCTCCAAAAGGTTTAACAACTGCTTCTCCAAATTTCACACTTCTAATGTCCGGAACTTCCACTAATTCGTTATTTATACCCTTCACCTCGAAACCCAATAGTAGGACCGCAACCACACCCAAGCATGGCGCAAACGCGATATTCCTACCAGGACACAAATGCTTGCCGCCTCCGAACGGATGATATGCTTTCATCTTGTCCTTGAGATCCTGGTTTTCCTTAGCCCCCCTGCATTTGGGCTTGAGAAAACGACCAGCATCGAATTCCTTGGCCGTCGGACCCCAGGTGTTCGACGACAGATGCGTGATCTCAGCTGGCATCTGAATGTCCGCGCCAGCTTTGAGCAGGTATGTGGAATTGCTGTCGGAGATCCAAGTATCGGTCATCACTCTGCGAACACCGATGTGAGAGTTAGTCAGACGGAGTGTTTCCCGGTAGGCTGAGACAAGGATTGGACACTGAGACTCGAATGTTGTGATCTTGATAGACACTTCTCGCTTGCCATCAGCAGGCGTAGAGGTGAGGCCTAGGAGCTCGTTCCGGATAGCAGCCGTGACAGAAACTGAAGCAAAGATGTGTACAAGCAGCCAAAAGAGGATTGGTGGTGTGTTTGCAAGTGCTCCGTGGAGAAGACCGAGCTCGAACTCGCCGACATCGTGATCCGACATTCCGTACTTTCGAAGGAGAACAGCTCGTTGTTTGGTTATCCGGGCGACGTCAGGTTCCAAGTCATGTTGTGCAACGTAGTACTTACTCAGAGTTGCTTTGATGGCTTGCCGCCCACGGTGCGCCGTCGGGGCCAGAAGAGATGGGGCAAAGTCCAAAAGAAGTGGGGTCAGGTTGCTTTCAAAGTCCCTACCAAATGTTAATGAGCGAAGGCAGAAAGATCGATAAACAACATACCAATATAAGCCAATCAATTCTGGCTGCAATTTCATGGGGTTGTGGGAGCCAAAAATGGAATCCGTCGTCGCAAGTGTCAAAGTTGACCGAAGCCACCTGTACAGACCGTCCACTGAACATGCATCACTGATACCATTGAGCACGGATGCAAACCCATTCAATGTACTCAGATTCATATCGACAAGACTTTCTCCAGAAAGCGAAGTGTAAATCTCCTTGATAACTTGTTGCACGAAGCTTGGCGCCTTTGCATCTTCTGGTTCGCGTCTTGTTGGTTCCATGACTTTGTCCGAAACGCCAAGCAAGCGTTGGGAGAACTGAAGCATAAACGGTTCGAAAGACAGCTCCTTCGACCGGAAAATGCTTTGGAGCAAGCTTGGGGAGGTGACGACGTAGATTTTCTTGTTGAGAACGGGAAGTGTGTACGCTGGCTGCGAAACTTGGCTGCTAGAATTCTCTTGTCAAACGCGGACCAAACATTTGCTGGAGAGGAGAAGATACTTTAGGATTGCCAAGTACTTTGTTTGGTGTCTCAGGAATCCAATTGCATGACCGATGTATGGGATTTTCGGCCTGAGAAGACGTGGTTCTGCCGGATCAAGGTGGACGGACGGCCGCCAAAAGACCAGAACGATGACGCTAGTTATGGCGAGGAACAAAGGCACGTAGTCCACGAGCTTCAGAATGGAGTCAACCAAGAACGACATTGCAGCGATAATGTTCAGGAGTTGGAGAGGGACAATCTGAACATTTTTGAGGTCAGTTATGGAAGGAGCGGGCGAAGCAAGGAAGGGGCAACACACAAACTTTACTTTTTCCGGCAATCACTAGCAAATATTGAGGAACCAATGCCAGGCGTGTATCGACGGGTTACACAGAGTGTAGAAATCTTGATTCTTTCCTGGTCCTTCCGCCCTACATGCGGGGAGTTTCTTCTCTAAAGGTTTCTACAAAGCCTCGATAAAGACTCGTTGTGCAGTCTGGAAAGGTTTCTACTGTGCACAACTCCAGCCTCTACTTCACCTGCAATTTATATCTCTAAAGACTCTTCACGGTGACCTCAAGAGACCGCATTCAGCGTGACAAGCTGGAGCCCCTGAGCATGGGATCACGAGACTTGACCTTAAGACCCTTCATTGTAATCTTACGCAAACCACAAGAAACAAGAGCAGTAAATGATAGTATCATCGCACTCTCGTATGAATACTTCTTCCACTATTACCTGGCCAAAGTACCTCTGTTGAAATGTTTCAACTTTGTCTTCAAATAACCCCAGGAATCAACTTATGCGGCACCCTTTTCTTATACTCAACCCACTGAGCCCTCTACTATCCCCATTAGCACCATTCACCACCATTGGGGGAAAGCTCACCCTCTTCGCACAATACCTATCCACAACCGGCACACCCATCATCAAAATTTGCCCGGCAAACATCACCAGACACAGCAATCCATAAACCCACCATCCACTTGCAACAGCATACACAACCCTCCTTATCAAATTCGAACTATAATTGACATTTCTAGCAAATTAAAAGAAACCAACCGCATACAGCTTCCCAGTATCCTTGGGATCGTCTTTAAACTTCTTGTGTTGTATGTCGGAGATGATCTCGCCTGATAGCTTATGATATAGTCAACAGTTCTTACATAAAGACCAGAGATATCCCATACTTGGTATTACTGGAGAGAACTCCTGGTGTGAAGAATAATATAGCGGTAGTGAGAGAAATAATTGAATTTGCGGAGGTGAAAACTGGTTGCGGGGCTGAGATGATCGCTGCGCTGGATATGGGCCTTATTTCATTTGCTGTGTAGAGAATAGTGTAGATTTTCTTTATGATCGACCCGAGAGTCATTGCTAGAAGGATCAGGGATTTGGTGGATAGGCCTAGGGACACATCCGGAGCTGAAGAAGAGACGTTGAGAAGGTCGAGGAAAGGACCCCACAAGCCATGAGCCAGGACGGCGTATTGAAGGAGGGGATCGAGACAACAGAGGACTACGAAGATTATGGTCCCAACTGGTGAGCGACTTTTGACGCTATGAGGTATCATTTTGAGGTTGCGCTGGGTTTCCATGAAGTGTAGAAACCTGCTCTTGATTGCTGAAGTAAGATCTTACAAAGATCGGGTGTGTAGCCGGCGCATCCTGGAGCCAGTGGACGACAGTGAATAAATGTCCCAGGAGCCGCCGAACATTCCAAAGTGAGGAAGGACTGAGATGATGGAGGCATTGGGCTAGGGACGTGTCTTGGAGTGGTTCGTTTTGAAAGGTTCTGGACCTGGATCATGCTGGGCACGCCCTAGAGTATAATACAATATTTGAAGAGCAGAGATCTGACTCCGTTTACGCAAACCACCCGTAAAAGGTTTTAATACACTTCATCACAAATCGTCTTCATTAAACTGATGCTTCTTCATCTTCTTTCCACCTTTGCCCATCCTTCCATCTCGAATGCCCTTCACCTTCTTCGCCTTTCCCTTGCCATTTTCTCCCAGTCTACCGAGTCGAGGTGGTCTCGGCGTTCTGGTCTTTGCGCCCAGCGCCCAAAGATCTCCCCATTTCGATTTTCGCGCATCTCGATATGCAGTTCGGCTGAAACTCTTAGGAACGGTCCAGCGCTCTAGCTTGCCGGATGGGGTACAGAGATCAAGGGTGACATGTCCACGACGCTTAAGCGGCGGAAGAACTGAGCGAGGTAGGGACAAAGGATGGAACTTGATATCGCTTGCTTCCAAAGACATCTCTGTTTCGGCATCGGGCAAATCGTGTCCTTCATAGCCTTCAAATGATTGAAGAGTGGCTTCCTCACCTTGCATCAAGGCGTTTGTAGCCTTTCTAGCATCAACACCACGGCGGACCGCGACATAGCTGTATTTGACGTCTTCGTGATTGCGGATCTTGGCACCCAGTAATCGCTGCAGATATGCAGGGCGAATAAATCTTTGCTCGAAATGGCAGAAATCCTTTCTGCCTGTACTGAGCCCAGGAATTGGATACATTGGGCATTTCGAGTGGTTCGTGCAAGGTGCAATTATCATGCCCTCCTCCTTTGCAATGAAGCGTTCGGCGTCTGCTGATTCGATCCGAGACTCTAAGGCTGTATCTCCAGGCGACGAGATATGCGAGTTAAGGAGGAGAGATCTTGCACCTGCTATTGCCTCGAATCCGCGAGGCAAGCCTTTCTCAATGAGAATCAGAACACCGCCATTGGGGTTGAGAAGTGACCACAGGTTCTGGACCATGTTCTTGCGTCGAAAGTCCTCTTTCAAAGGAAACAATGTGTGGGGTGCGATTATGACATCGAAAGCTTTGCGTCCTTGGGCAGGAGACCCATCCAGGTGGGTTTCTAGATTTGAAGCATGGATATAATCGGGCAGACGAGGGAGAAACGTGGTATTATCAAGCAGCTTTGATATTCGATGCCGGAGAGAGTTCGAACCCGTTAGAACTGTAGCTTTTCCAGATGGAGGGTTTCCCCCTTTCACGATACCTTCGTCCTTCAGAACATCCCATTCCGCTTGCAAGACCTCCTTCCACGCAATTATACCAGCCCCTCCTGCACCAGCATCCAGCACTCTAGGCCCTTCTCCGCCCTCTCGGAAGATCAGGTCGCGCAACCATTCCCTCCCAAGACGCTTTCGGACTTCCACCAGGGTACTCATAACAGACGCATAGGTACCTGGCAAGACACCCGCAATATACGCATCTGCCTCGATCTCAGACATCCTGTGCTGTGAAGCATCTAGCCCGATATGCTTCTGCGGAAGTAACTTCTTCGATGCGGGCGTCGAGGAGGAATATGGCAAACCCTTCCCGCCAAATGCCTTTTCCGCAGCCTCCCTAATATGTTTCATGTCCGCTCGGGCGAGCAGTTCGGACATGGGCTTTATCATCTGCTCCTCGGGCAATGACAATGTAGCTGGATTCGTACCGGATCGTGCAGTCATTGTATGCGGATGTGTTCGAGTGGTGTCGGAATCGAGGTAGGTATCTGACTCGTTTTCCTCATATTCTTCCTCCTCCTGGTCCTCTTCCAGGTCCTCCTCATACTCTTCGTCAATATCGTCCTCCTCGTAAGCCGGCGGTGCCACGACTTCATCCATATCTCGTTGAAGTCGTGATATCGCATTAATCTCCCTCTGGTTCTTCCCCTGGGCTTGGACTATATCCTCACCTTCTGCAGACATTTGAGACTCGGCCTGCTCAGCGAGAGCAGCTTCTAGAGCTTCGCCCGCAATGATCTCTTCCTCTGCATTCAGTTCTAATTCGTCCACTTCATAGTCCGCCGCGGACATTCCATCTTCAATGACAGAAAATCCCAGCGCAGGATCAAATTCGATTTCTTCAAATTCTCCATTTCCGGTCTCCTTCAACAGCACATTTCGTACACTGTCCCCTGTGGCCTCCTCTCCTCCATCAGGTATATATTCCAGGTCATCCGGTCTCGTTTCGCGTAGGGGTGGGCCATATAATCGTTCGTAGAGCACGTATTCCTCTGTCGAGAGATAATCCTTCGGAAGCGTTTCCCCAAACGTCTGTCTTGCCTGCCTGACTATCGACTCAATGCTCACTGCCCTTGCCTCCACGACCTCTGGCAGATCTTGCTTGGGTTCGTCTGCTCGAATTTGGGTGGTTGTGAATCTTCTGACAGTTAAACTGTGGCGAGGCTGAGGAGCTGGAAGGCTTTGGGGGCTGTATCGCAGTCGTGACGCATTGGGGCTCGCAGGCTGAGTAAAGCCGTGTTCAAAGAGAGAGAGCAGCTGCACACGACATGACTGACATGCCCTGGGAGCTTTGCGAGCTGTCAACATACTCGCAGTCGTTGAAGGCGTTGATGTGAAGGTCGAGAAATTCTGGAGCCGTTTTTTCAAGCGGCACATTTTCCCGACTGTGAGCCAATCACGGTTTCGCAATTCTCAGGTCGAACGAAACATCATTGTTTTGCATCTACTTCTGGCTTCCGTCTGCTTTCAATTGTCCTCTACTCCTGATTCATCTACTCGACTATGTGCAGCTTTATTCAAAGATCTCTGTTTACTCGAAAGTGCTTTCAGAAGCCCAAAAGGCATGACGCATCCGCCCTTCCACACCACCCATGGCTAGCTTGCCCACTCCTCCTTGAGCTTCCCGTTCTTCCCCGAGATCTTTTTCGCTTTCTGAGCTATCTTAGCCTTCATCATTTGGAGAAGTCTCTTATTGAGGCATGCAATTTGAACGGGCTGATTAGAAACTATCGACCAGATTTCCCGTTTGCTGGTCGTCGGGCGAGACTTGCTAAGAATTTGTGCCGACATGGCCGGGTTTCTTCTTCTTAGATCTGGTGGGTATGTGCACCAAGCTCTCTTGAGAGGATGAACGTTTGTCCATTGATGAGGTGTCTATTAAGTTTCAGTAGTGGTGTTACTTCAGTGGCCTTTCTTATGCTCGACGTTGGGTCCTCAAAGGCTACCATTCTTCTGGGATATATGTAACCGTAAGTGAAGAGGGGAGGAACAGGAAGAGTTAATTTCTTGGTTGCTCCCTGTACTGCTTCTTATATGTTGATTGGATTGGTTTCTCGCGTCCTCCTTTCCCTGATTCACGAGTGGACTGTCGTCAGTTGAGGGCATATTCAGAGCATAGAGTCATCCTTCTTTCTGTCCGGCAAAGTTACTTGAATCGGCCTTCAGTTCAACCAATCACATAATCTTACACCAGTTGCTGATGATTATGAATTGGCGGTTCTTGCACAGTGTTTTATACAATTATCAATTAATTGGAAAGACTCCATCTTCAGCAACCCGTTGCATCACGCGGCATCTAATCCTCTCAACTCGAACCAACTCGAGATTTTGTCCACCAATCAGTCCACTTTAATAATTTCCACGTGAGAGGCCTTTTCATCAAGTTTCGATTCCTCATCAATGACTCGGTTTCTAGCCGCCTTTTTCTCATCCCGCTTTTCCAGATATTGTCCGAGCGTGAACAAGGCCCAAACCATGAAAATGAAAGCGAGATCTGTGGCATAGCCTTTCTTCCACCGAGGAGCTGCGAAGCTGGTCAGTAAAGAGCTTTATACATGCAAAGAAGTGTGTCTTGCCTTCTACAACGGGAAATACGGCGATGGGGAAGCCTGCATTCAAACCCCAGCCGAATGTCAACTTCATACTATTAGCAATCTTTCAGAATTGAATAATAGGGTCATTCTTACCATTGCGCCAGTTGTGAAGGCTCGTGCTTCGGCGTCATCTCTCAAGATACGATTGACCCAAGGAATCAAGATTGGTGTTACTGGGGCTGTGAAGCCAAACAGGTAGAAAGACAAAACTATATTCGAAGTTAGTATGAAGTTGGAGCCGCCTTGGTATGAGATTTCCTTACATTTCAATGCCACTGGAATATTCCAAATCAGCAAACACAAGCAAGCGAACAACAAGATTGCCTGATTAATACTCATGATTACCCACAGAGGGTAGAGCATGCACAACGAGGTAAGTAGAAGCGTGGACACGATCGAAACAGCTGATACGCCCGTTGGTATGGTGTTGATCTGTGGCACAGTCCAGTGCGCCCCCAATTTGTTCTCGGCCTTAAGCCAGAGACCCATCTGTCCGTTGGGGTAACCAGAGGAGAGGAAACTGAGAAGAAAGCTTCAAGTTAGTGCATGTATCAGCCGAGGAGAACTTGAACACCTACAATGTGTAGGTGAGAACGGCGATGTAGAAATGCCAATTTGTGAACAACCTCTTCAACATAGCCTTTATTTTGGTCTTGCTGAACTTCACGCTGTCCTCCATGCCCTCTTCGTTCATTCGTTTCTTCGCAAGTTGATACTGGTCGGCGGTGAGCCACCAAGGTTTGCCACTGGCTGGTAGACCCGGGAAGATGAAGTATCCGAGAAGGGCAATGGGTAGACTGAAGATGCCGTCAATGATAAACAGCCATCTCCAACCTGCCATTCCTCCGACTCCATTCAGATTCGTATACGCTGCCGCTTGCATGTAGCCTCCAAACATGACTCCAGCATTGTTGCAAACGTACCAAACGCCTGCACGTTTGTAGAGCTCGTCGGGGCGGTCTAGGTAACGGGGGAGTTAGCATTTCTAGACTAAGTTTGTTTCGGGAGAGGACATTGTCTCAGGAGAAAGTCATGAAACAGTCCGAAATAGGAAAAGGTTTCTCCCCCAACACCTACACCAGGAGGATAGGACATAAAGGGATCCGGATGCAACGGGGGTCTCAAGAACCCCAAGTAAGAATCGTGTCCCATAGATCGTTGCAGCATTTTCCATTCTGCTCTGACTGAAGGTAAGGATCGACCAGAGAACCTCGCATGTCGGGATGAAATAGCGGGCAAGATGGGGTCGAGACAGGATAAGTAGAGACGGGATTTGGAAAGCCAAGTATCCAATGTTGTAGAAGGTGCCGAAAAGTGAGTATCTATGATGTCGTCAGAATCAGAAGCTGGAAGGTCAGTTCTCATCTTACTGGTTGCCATTCAAGTTCAGCTCTTCTTTCATGCCTGACACATAGGCATTATTGACATTTGACTGATCCAACCATTTCAAAAAGACTATTTAGAAGATTAGTGCGTATCAATAGAGTGAGTCCAGGTCCACTTACACATAATTCCACAGACTGGCAACAGGAAACAGTCCAGCTTGAAGACTGTTTTTCTCTCCAAGGCAGAGTAGCTCTTTGGGTACCAATCCACCATGTACTTGAGTAGACCCAAGAACGATCTCGACTTGGCCGTAGCAGGGCTCACTACAATCTCAGAAGCAACTTCTGTCAACACGACAGGCTCATCACTGCCGATGGCGACCTGGCGATGGTCGACGGTGTGTGACATGGCGGCAGCTGCAATGGGAACTATCCACTGCCTTCGACTTCCAATACCAGATATTTAAGAGTGAAGACTCCGGGCCCTTGTGGGCATCTCTGAAAGAAGTGCGTGAAGCTTGGAAATATATCCACCGAGGTATATGTGACAAAGAGGAGAAAATCACGTGTTGCGGGGGAATCCTGGGGACAAAGTGGGGCATGGAGATTATTGGAGATGGGCATCGGGGTAAGCATGCCCGAGACTTCTTCCAATTTTCCGTGACATACATATCAACAACATCAACCGCTTGATATGAGTCTTAGCCTATCAGTTCTGCCAACAATCTGTGCATCGCAGCCCTTTCCGGCCACCGAAAAGAAACCTCGGAGCCCTTCCGACGGCCATGGTGGACCCCATGCATCATGCCTCAGATTCAAGCGTCGGGCCTGCAGGAAGATGCGTCCCAGCCACCTCCAGCAGAGAATAACTCAGAGAAGAACGGATCCAGCCATTCTGTTCGTGAAGACGAGATCCCAGCATGCCAGTCGTGTCGAAAAAGGAAGCTGAAATGTTCTCGTGAAAGTCCGAGCTGCTCTCAATGTACCAGATTAGGTATTGGAATTGGTATCCACCTTGAACCATCTTAATGACATGCCCTGGTAGGATGCACGTGCCAATACGAGCGAAGAGATAAGCCCGGTGTGAAAAGCGGTGCTATTGAGGCCTTGAACAGACGTCTTGGTATGTTTACCTTGTCAATCTCATTGATCTTTGAGGTTAATGAGAGTAGAGGTGTTGGAAAGGATCCTCCTCGATGGCGAAGGCAACCAGAAACAGTCAGGAAATGAGCATGGCTGCATTTACCACGCATCAATATTGCTTGCAAAAGAGCTCCAACCCCAGACCGGCCTGCTTGGTCGAGCCCTGAGCGGTAATCACGATGCCAGGGAGAGTCTTCAGTCTTGCAGGGACAGCGATTCCATTGCGAAGGATACAACCGAAACTCTTGAGAGCGAAGGTCCATCTAGAAAACGCAAAAGGGGTGGTTCAATGAATGGACGTCAGACACCCACTGATGGCGACGAGGCTCCTAGTTCCTTGCCATCGGATAAGATACTGAGCGCCACTATCGATGCGTTCTTCTCTAGTACACATCACTGGATTCCTTTCCTTCACCCATTACGGTTCAGGAGAGATATCGAAGACCCTCACAAGCGAACCAAGCTCGAGCTCATTCTGCACGCAATCGTGTATGCTTCAATGCATCGTTTGGATCTTGAAAATCTCAACATCGAGAAGTCAGATATAGAGCGTCAAGTGGAGCTTTCCAGAAATACCGTGATTTTGAATGCGTTGGATAGTCTGACTATAGAGAATGTACAGGCACTGATCATTGTAGCATCTACTGCAGTGAGTTTAGCCCGTCTCTGATCTATCATTGCCGACGAAAATATACAGATCATCACTGGACAGGTGTGCAAGGCTTGGTCCATCATCGGCTCATTGACGAGAACTGTCGAGTATCTACAGCTCACTGTTGAACCGGATACTTTACAGCGCGGCTCCTTGTCAGCTCCGCTTTCACTACTGGATAGTCCGGTAGATTGGACAGAGTCAGAGGATCGAAGGAGAGTCTTCTGGAATGTATTTCTCTTAGACAGGTATGTTTCAACATAGCTATGCACGAATATCTACTAAGGGTATGCAGGTTCTGTTCTATAACCACAGGGTGAGTAGCTCGCTCTCCAGCAATATCGCCCAGATCCGGACTGATCGATGACCTAGATGGAGCACAAGCTTAACATCAGACGACGTGCAACGTCGGCTCCCTTGCGATGGCGAGCTGTGGCATAAAGGAACACCTGCTTTGACTCCATACTTTGGGATCTGGAACAAAGCAGCTGCAAAGATCGGCAACTCCGTTGCTTATATTCCAGCCCACTACCCCACATCGGAGCATGAGACTGATCATCGAAGTCCCACTGCAACCTCGTGCGTTGGACCAGTGGACACTTCGAAACTCGGTGCTTTTGCCTATTGTATTGAAGCGACAGAATCTCTGAGTCAAGTCACATCTTTCTTCTTGCAGCAGAGAGTCAATTTTCGTGATGCTTCCGAATTTAGTAGTTGGCTCACAAGGTTCAAAGAGCTGGATTTGCGGCTTGTTCAGTAGGTCTCCATTCTGGCAGATGTGGACCTGACATGATGCCCTAAAATTAAAGGTATTTTCATTTGAAGCTGTCGCTGACCTGATTGCAGTTGGAAAATGTTCCTCCCTCAAAAGTGGAAAGACTCGAACGTCTCACGAGACACCGCCCTCATCAACATGGATCCAAACCTCACTCTTGCACACATAACTCATAACACGTCCATGATACTTTTGCACCAGCACATTGCGTACCCTCCACCTGATTGGGATGGTCTCGTTAAACTCCCGAGCTCCTGCAGCGCAGACACTTGCCAATCCGCAGCGATTGAGACAGCATCCATTGGTCAGAAATATTTGAAACATACTGAAATTGGCATCTTGAGCAGCCAATTTGCACTCTGCAATTTCGTTGCTGCAAGGATACTGCTTGGTAGGCACCCTTATTCTGCATTTGTCGGGAACGTTCTGACTCTCAAAAGTCCACTGGCGATTCTTCAATAACCCTCTTCTTCCCGAATACTTCATTCTATTAGAGAACCTCGAGCGGATGTCTGAGCTCTGTCGAGGAGCCACCGACTCCTCCGAGCACAACACCATCCACCCCTCAAACCTAGATCTAGCCTGCAAATACCTTTTGCATCTGCAGTGTTTGCACCAAAAATGTTCTGGTCTTCCAAACTTCCGCTTAGACCCGAACTATGGTGGCCTTCTTCCTCCTCTTGCTATTCCACCTCCCTTGGCAGCCACATCTTCATCTCCGCGTCCTCGATTGACCGCCCCTAACTATCTCAGGCAGCTCAACCAGTCTGGACAGAGCCCTCGCGACGGTGCAAATACATTCGGCCACATGTATGGGACCTCCACTACAGTTCCTTTCGCAACACAGTCGCCCACCTCAGCAATATCTCCGCGCTCACAGACCCACATTCGACGTCCAACTGGATTGTCGCCCACTTGGTACGCAAACCTCAACAACACCGAAGATAGGAGTGCAGGATTGCAGAGTATGCATCAAGAAGTGAATGGTCACACCAGTCATGATACAGCAGAGTTACTTGCTGTGTCGAATCTGTTGATGGATCAAGAATTCTTGGATATGGATCGGGTTATTACGCTCGATGACATGGATTTTGCGTTGGGCTTTGATCTGTGGAATTATGCTTAGATCTTGGAACAATGAGGTCTTACTTCACAAAAAATGGAAACTGTGCTTAAGTCGCTTACACCTCAACCCCATATTTATGATACCCGGTATGTGAGAAACCTTCTATCTCATTCTTTATTTATCTTCTCATCTCATCCAATTCTGCTATTCCCAACTCATTCTCGTGCTCTCATCCCATTCCAACTCATACCAACCCCATCCTCATCAACTTATTCCCGGCTTCCAAAAAATAATAATCCGCATATACCAACCCATGATCCCAATACCGCTTATGTGCATCCTCATTATTGTTCGCCGTAGCATGCATCAACATCCCGTCAAAGTGCTTCCCATCCTCACCATCCTTGACCACCGGATAATCCTCCTTTCTCCCCTCTAACGGGACCTCAAACTTCGCGCTGTCTCGAGACAAAGCCAGCTCAGTTGTTTCCCTCATAATCCTCACCGCGACATCCAGAAACTCCGTCGCTTCATCTGCTCGATGTTCAGAGATGAGAATCTGGTGCAGCAATAAGAATCCGTTCACAGCAATCATGCCAGCTGAAGTGTCCCGGGGAGGCGATGTGTCCAGCGGTGCATCGAAATCCCACAGCGGGACATAAGGATGAGCATCCACTTTCGGCGACGCGAGCCGCGAGATGAAATACTTCGAGATTGATATGGCTGCGTTTAGGAACACGGGTTCGTGTGTCCATGTATAAGTCTGCGTGAAGCCTAGCACAGCCCACGCTTGTCCTCGACTCCATGTCGACCAGTCTCGGTACCCTTGATTCGTGAGCTGATCTTTGATTTCTCCTGTTTTGGCATCAAAGTTGAGGAGGTGGTAGGTGGACCAGTCGTCTCGGACGATGGTTTTTAGGACGGTGTGAGCGTGTGTTGTAGCGATGTCTATTAATTTCTGGTTTCCGGTTTGGTGACCAGCGTAGTAGAGGAGATCGAGATCTATTCGACATCAATGTCAACAACCTGTCTAACACAAGTTCGAAGGGAGGGAAAACTTACTGCACATGCTATCAATAATCACCAAAAAGTCCTTCTCCATATCCGTAAACGAATATCTATAATTAACAGCCTGATCCCAACTCCTGATCGCCCCCACCCTCTCATCATATCTACTCACAAGACTTTCCGCAGCGGTAACCACGTTTTTCAAACTCTCGTGGTTGCCAGTGAGTTCCCAATCCATGCGGAGCGCTGGCTGGATGATGAAGCTCATGTCGTGAGTATCGGTTCTCGTATCCATTGCACGTATTGGAACAACCCAGTCTCGACATAGCTTCAAAAGTTGCTTTTGGAATGCCGGACGATGGGCGGCGGGGAGAGGGAGAAACTGGGGGTATTTCCTGCAGCGCTCCAGGAGAGCGTACAGACTTCCGGGGAAGAAACCACAGGTCCAAAAATTGGCTTCGCGGAGGGTATAATAGTTTGCATTGGGGCTGGTGGTGGTGATGTATTCTGGGTAGTGGGTTGGTGGATTCTTGCAAGAATTAGTGACGGATGTATTTAAGGGGCGTGCGGGCAACGTACTTGCTTCTCCAATTCTCGAACTGCAACTCTCCATATTTTCGCGACGACATTTTCTGTGAATAGCTCTGAGAGCTCGACACCTAGTCTTGGAGGGGCAGGTTGAGATCTCAGAATTGGCTTCTGCTTCTCGGCAGCGACATCTGGAGATGAGGCAACCGAGGAAGCCGGAGTCAGATTTTCTAACTTGTTTTCTTGTGCTAAAGCCATATCCTCAATATCTGACAGATTCGCAATAACGGGAGAGCTTTGTTGTCTCGACGCCATAATGAAAGCTGCGAGATCAGCTCCTTCAGCCGACCAAGTCTTGCACCTCGGTTGGCTGACGTTTTGGCCCGAGAGCTTTAATATGGAAGAGAGCTCGGATGAATTCCGTTCCCGGCTGGGATTAGAATGTCTAAATCGGCCTTTGCCCGGCGTACACCTGCCCATAAGAAGTTTGATGGCGTTGTCGATCAACGCCGGGCAGCGGTCCGAGCAATACCCCGATGCCCAAGTCCCCTGAACCCCACCTCGCTTAACTCGTAAGGAGGGGTAAGCTTAGTCGGAGAGTGGGGGTTGCTTGATTTTCGACTCGTGATCTGTCTGCAACAACATGTAAAGCAGATGACGACAGGTATTTCATTTGACAGCCTGCTCATACGCCATGTTAGTCACCTTCTTGCCGAAAATCTTCTAAATATCGATAATTACTATTTTCACGAGAAAGTAAAGCAATCATGCCCGGTCTCGCTGGCTTTTCAGACAACCCCTTCCGAACCCGAGAAGACTGCGTGACTGCAACATGGGCTTTACTTTCACCCCTCAAAGAGTACACATCACCCCTGGGAGCACGAATTCGACTACCTGTGTCAACAGGAGCACATTTCGATGAAGTAGCTGCTCAATTAGAAGGATTCGCCAGGCCGTTATGGGCTGTGGGGGCACTCCTCGCTTCAGCCAAGAACAATCCCATTGACCCACGGCTCCAACCCTGGGTTGATGGCTTGATAGCAGGCACAAATCCTGAGAACGAGCATGGCATTCATGGAGAGTATTGGGGCGGATTCCGGACGACTGATCAACGCATGGTGGAGCTCGAAATTATTGGTTATGCATTGCTTGTTGCACCAGAGGCATTTGTTCCTTCACTCCCAGCAGAGCCTTCAAATCTCACACCCCAAGAGACGAGGAACTTCGAATCACGGGCGCGGGTCATCAAGTATATCCGAGCCATCAATGGCAAGGAAATGCCGTTCAACAATTGGCGATGGTTCAGAATCATGGCAAATTTAGCGCTGGTGAAAGCCTGTGGAGTTCCGTATGAGGAAGTGAAAGAGCTCATGGACTCAGACCATGATATTCTCAACCAGTTCTACTTGGGAAATGGCTGGGCTGCAGATGGGTTCTGGAGTGATCAGGGTAGACAGGCTGATTATTACTCTTCGAGTTTTGCGATTCAGTTTTCGCAGCTGTTGTATGTCAAGTATGCTTCAGATATCGACCCTGAAAGGTGCGAAGTCTTCAAGGAAAGAGGAAGGCTGTTTGGTGATCAATTTTGGAGGTATTTCGACTTTGATGGTAGGTTACAAGACTCGATTCCTAGTGACTAGATTCCGGTGTTGACAATTTCAAGGTGCTGCCATTCCATTTGGACGCAGTCTTACATATCGATTTGCCGCAGCCGGATTCTGGTCTGCGGTTATCGTTGCGGAGGTTCCCCTTCCTCCGTCTTTGAACTTAGGAACCGTGAAAGGCCTTCTCCTGCGGCACTTACGCTGGTGGTCGAAACACCCGGATATTTTCAACCTAGATGGAACGTTCAACATTGGCTACGCCTACCCTAATATGTACATGTGTGAAGATTACAACTCCCCTCAGTCACCTTACTGGTGTCTAAAGACCTTGATCTCCATTTCCCTCCCCGAAGCTCATGAGTTCTGGACGTGTAAGGAGCTGCCACATCCTCTCGCGAAATTACTTTCCTCACTTTCAAGCTCCACAGCACCACCTACCGTACCTATTTCTGTTGTGGGTCTGGATGAACCAAAACAGATACTCGTCTCCTCGTCACATCATCACTACCTCCTCTCACTAGGCCAATTCTGCCCCTGGCCCATCAAAGCATCTGAAGCCAAATACTGCAAATTCGCGTACTCCTCCACCTTTAGTTTCAGCGTCCCAACCGGACCATTGATTCAACAAATGGCACCTGATAATACCTTGGCCATCAGCGAGGACGAGGGTGATACTTGGCGCTTGATGTGGAAGACTGCCGATCCGCAATTGGGAACAGTACAATTTCGGCGATCTGACGGCTCGTCCGAGGAAGTTCCAAAGCTTTCAGCAACTTGGTCACCAAGCAAAAAATCACCTCTGAGAATTGAGACGACGCTCATCGCTCCAACAAAGCGCTGGCCGGATTGGCATATCAGAGTGCATACCATCAGACGACGAGATACTGTAAAACCAACCATTAACTTCATCAGAACAGTAGAAGGAGGATTCGCAGTGCCTTGCCGCCGTGAAGATGGGACTGCACTGCCGCAACTCAATGCAGCGGACTTCGGAAATGACCACGAGAACATTATCGATGGGGTTCTAGATGGTGGTGATTCTTCGTTGATTTTAAGTTCTGCTGGAGTCAGTGGCATTGTGCACTTGCTCCGTGGTGCAGGAAAAGGGGAGGCGTTGAAACCAGATTCTAATACTAATCTGATGTTTCAACGGTCTATCATTCCGACCGTTAGACAGGAGTATGAGTTTGTGGAAGATGAGGAGGAGATGAGAATTTTAGTTGCTGTTTTTGCGATAAGTCGGAAGCATGTCTCGCTCTCTGGGAAAGAGATTTGGAAGCTTTGGAATGACAGACCTGTAGTCGGCCGCGTTCGTGATGCGAGTCAAAACAACATGGATGCAATAGTCATTGCCTGATCGGGACTTGAAATCATTTAAATTTCCCCGACCAGTCGTATCGTACGAGAAGGCTTAGCCTCAAACATGCGATCCTGCGGAGGTGTGAAATCACGGCTTGGTGTATCTCACACAAGCCTTTCCTCAAGTTGACCACACAATATCAAGCTGAATCGAACAACGCCTCAACGTATAATTGATTGTCTTAGCATGTCTCTTGCTGAAAGTGGTACCGACTGGTCAAGTAGCTAATTCGCCAGTCAACAGAGGGATTTTTGCTCCCTCGAGACGTCTCTTTCGTCCTCGTTTGCTTTTTCCCCCTGCACTGTCTTGTAGCCTTATGCAATTGGGCTCGTAGGTGATCAATATGTCCCTGGTCGTTGTCTGCATATCTCCTGTTGTGTGAGTGCCACCTCTTATTTCCACCAAGAAGCACTTCCAATTTAAAAGACAACCTATCTAGTCTCCTCCGGAAAGAAATCCGACATACAAGAACCCCGTATCTTCAAGAATTGTGCTGCATTGATCTTCATACCGTTGTAAAACTTCAGCCAAGGCAAGGATTCAGATTATCTACTCCAGTTCAGCAATCAAACCTTAGGTACAAGTACGATGAGTCGACCGGCATACCGGAGATTTTCTTACCAACGCTCCAAACCCAATTCCCTCAAATTTGCGTGGTCGAGGAATAGGGTATCTCTTGCGCAGATGCGATACGGGCACCAACTCCGAACCTCGAATACTTCGCGTTGTCATATGCTCATGTTGTTAGTATCGCCGACCAGGTTGCGAAGACAGATGTCTGAACGCTCAGATACTATTGTATGCGTTGTCATACTGTCCCCAACAATCACGAATGCCCCATTGTGGTCCCTTCAAATGGCCTGTGGCTTGCCGCGGGCATTATCTAACTTCTCCGGGTATCCTTGAGACACACGTGCGCCACGTATGTCTAGCAGGAGACACAAGTTCAAACGTTGCTTAGGGTGAGGACTTAGTTTGGAACATGCAGCTTCAAGATCTCCCAAGGTCAAGAAAACGATATTGTCCGCGTTTATTAATGCTGAAATAGACTTTCGATTACGCTTGTACGCAACTAATTCGGTCGAGGTGGCTAGATAAACGCCGTAAAATGTGTGAATAAATAGACAATAGTAAAGTAAAAATAATCAAAAAGTAATCTGAGGTAATATTAGTATGAAAGAGGAAAAACTAGCAAAATATACCATGCTTCTCCGGTAATATTGCAAACTTGCAAACTTGCAGACTCGTTTTGCTATACTAATACTATTAAATATTTAGCTCGATCTAAGATTCAAATCACTAAGAGAAATACTCACATATTATTAATAAGAAGTATATTATTGCCTTTAAATACATTTTATAAAGTATTAAGCTTTAATTATATATTCTTATAATATTTAGTTATTATAAAAGTTCGAAAAATATAATATTATAATAAATTAAAAGCTTTAATAACTAAAATAATAAGAATAATACCGGAGTCAAGTACAAAAATAATTATAAAATAATACTATATAAGTAATTATATTAACTAATATTAATATTATAAATAATATTCTAGTTTAATAACTTTTAAATATATTAGTAAAATTAAAACTTATATTTTATTAATTTTTATATAAAAATGCCTTTAATAATTGAGTTCGGGTGTGACGGCTGGTGTCACATGGTTGATACGGACGTGGTTTCAGCCAAGGGGTTGGTTTTAGCTAAGGTTCCAAGCTATGGTTCAAACCAAGCTCGCTTCCAAAGCTCGGCGTTTCAGTGGTCTTGGCCATACCTACTTATCCACTGCCACACCTCACTCCTTCTCTCCTTAGCTTTAGATTCTGTAGGACATTGGAATCATAGATCTTTGAGCATCGTTCCATTGCTTTGTTCCTGCCGTCACAGTTATTATGTGAGAATAAGTGGCTATAAGAACTCGTTTTCTAGTAATATTTATTATATTTATAAGCTTCTTTATAATAATAGGCAAAACTCACGAGCTAATATAAAAGGGCTAACTTTCCGAGTTAAATGATGTTCCTGTAGTAGGGTATTGGAGATGGCCAAGGCCCATGAATCCAGGGAGTTCAGGGATTCTTGCGCCATCACGGAAGACCTTTAAAGCTAGGTTTTTACGCTTCTAGGAATTGATTCGCCCTGACTTGTAGGATACCGCAATATCGCAAGTTTCCCGCAATATATTAATTAGTGTATAGTTGCCCCAAATAACGAACGCAGTGGGTAGGATAGATTGAAAGACGCTCTTAGGTAATAGGATATACTCAGAGGGAGTAAGAGCGAAGAAATACGATGTCTTACCTGGTCCCAATGCTGCAGTGCGTAGATGGCCTCATGCGAATCGACAGCGGCATCGTTGAATTCCACGTTTCAACAAATCAAAGCAAGAATGCCGCACATTGTGTTGTATTAGAAGCGGATTGTTACACTTGGTGTTGAATAATTCGCCGCAGAATAGGATCGTGCAAAGTAAAACAGAATTTTTGTACTTCGAAGCCTACCTAGAGGAGGACACCAGTGTCGACTTTTAGCGGCTCGCTTAGAAAGACGTCCCCTTAAAATATTTAAGGGGCTCGCCTAATCCTTCGCTTGTGACCCTATTCTATTTTAAGTTTAGGCTCGCAACGCGTCTCTCAAAGTCGGACGCGATACTCTCTACCTAAAACTATTCACCTTTTTCGACCACCAGCCACTTCTCCCCTTTACAGATGCCATCTCTTCTCGGAGCCATCGCACGCAGTGTTCCACTCCCCCGCTTGGCCCGCACGATTCCAGCATTTCGACCCTTCAGCATGAGCTCGATAACCTATTCAGACTCGAACACAGACCCCCAAGCCAACCCCAACCCCAACGCCTCAGACTCAACGACCCCAAAGAAGCCACTAGCTCTGCCAGAAGCGCCGCACAATTCTGCCACACAACTCGACATGAGTAACGGGGATGCGTCGGTCAAGCTGGATCACCTGGGGCCGATGGTCGTGAACGTGGACGGAACCTTGAGTCGGATATCGAATTGGGACAAGATGGCAGACATTGAGAAGGAAAATACCTTGCGGATTATTGGGAAGCGGAATCAGGCACGGTTGGAGAGTCTGAGAGCGAAGGAGGGCGGGAAGTGAGCGGGTGGTTAAGCCGAAGGAATATAGAATCGAGAGTTTGAAATCGTTTGACCAACCCGGGGACTGGAAGGCCGAGTACTTTGTGGGATCTCTTGGAAGGTTCTCGTGCATTGTGTGCCTTTGGGCACGGGAAGGGTTAAATGATACAACACCTCCTTGTGCTCATTGCTCCTCATAACTCCATCGCTGGCCCGTCATTGTTGAAGGAGCCGACCGAGTTGGGAGAGGATAAAGTGCTGATAATTCGCCGCTGTGGGAAGGCACTGTTGCATGGGCTTGGAGGAGTATCTCACCCCAATCTAAATTCGATGCGACAATGACTACCTGTCCATTTAAAGGAAATTGAACGGTTTTTTCAACCGTCGGCCTATATTGTGATGCATGCCCGCACTTAATAGTCGGACTTGACGTCGCGCTAAAGGGGTCCTTCCCTTTAGTCTGGGAAAGCGAGTTGTCCCGGGAAAGCGACATGTCCCGCACCGGCCTTTTTTGCCTTCTAAAAAACAATATTAGGAACTAGCTATAGAAAATCTAATTAATACGTTTTATTCGCGATCTTGTAGTTACCTATCGCATATTTAAGGGCTAAAGTTTTAAGTAAAAGAATAAAAAATTATAATTAAGCAAAAGTCGTAAGTCTAATACTCGCGAAATGGTTACGAACAAATAATTCTTACGGATTTTGTATTCCTTACGATTTTATTACTAAAATCTTAATAACTCTTTACCCATATCTTTTTTTGAGATTTAGAGAATCGTATTTAGTTTATAAGGTTTATATTTTTAATTCTATTACTTAGAATTATTTAAAAAGATTAAGGTTTCAAGTTATTAAGGATTTTATTTGGTGCGGGACATCTCGCTTTCCCGGGACAACTCGCTTTCCCCGACTAAAGGGAAGGGCCCCTTTAGCGCGACGTCAAGTCCGACTATCAACCCACTCCTCTTTCGATTCGACTAGCCTGGACACAGCAGGGCAGCTCGGAGGTTCACTGTGGCCAGTTGCCGGAATCCTCAAGATGCTCAATGACTGAAGTTGAATGTGTTGCCCGGAAATCATTACGCATGTGAGGCGGGGGAGAAATAATGAGGAGGCAATTTTCAGTGATGCTCTATTCGGAGCTATGTGGCCCTTGAGCTCTCGTCAGACCTAGTCTACATGAGGCCGAGTTGGTATCTGACATGCCATATCAGTGGGCGAATCGCCTCATTTGATGCTCTCAGATTCCGAAAGAAAGTTATACATTGCACTTTCTCAGACCATCCTCCCCACTTTTGTCTGAATTGCTTCCGGGATACGGCTGCATTCATAACCATCACTAGCGAACCCCTCTTGCCGCGCACAACTGCATACGACTTACTATCACTATTTGGAATGAGCATGGCTTTATCCTCGATTCAAGATCTGGATTTTATTCACAGTCGCAATCCATCTTTTCATAACACAGACAATTCCTATCTCCTTCCCAATGAGTATGCTATCCCACTTTTCTCCTATTCTCTTTTATTCTCACCATCCTTGGGCACAGGGTATGTCATTTCACCTTCCCGTTAGTTGACAAGTCTCTCCAGCACCAAGAGCAGACCCGACTCAACAAATAACATTCTGCTCTCAAGTCCCTGCTCGGAAACCGCATCATCCGGCCCAAATTCGGAGCCTCTCCCTCATTCTCGATGTCTGCCGCGGAACAGAGCCAGTAGACCGAGAGCTAGGTACACTCTACCCCTCAGCTCAGTCTATCTACTGCATAGATCTCTCTCCCGCCCCCGCCTCGTCGAACGACGCATCGCTCCCAAATGTTTTCATCTGCGGCGATGCCCGCAGACTCATGGGCACTGATCCCCGCTTGCCCTTTGGAACCGCGGACTTTGTGTTTAATCGTCTCCTGCTATGCGGCATGACAGACTGGCCTGGCTATGTGCGTGATGGGTTCAAGATGGTGAAGTCGGGAGGTTGGGTCGAGATGCAGGATTTCGAGGAGATGTTTTATTTTCGTGGAATGAGGCTGGAGGATGAGGATGAGTGGTGTTGGTTGAAGGAGTTCAGGAGAGGCGCGAAGGCAAAGGGCATGGATCTTGATTGTGGGAAGAATACGATGCAGTATCTGCTTGATGCGGGCTTTGTGGATGCCGAGCGAAGGAGTTCGAGGTTCCTTATTGGAGGGATGCAGATAGGCCAGAGACGAGGGAGGTATCAGAGTTGGTGATTGGGACCCTGATGGTTATTTCTGGTATGCAATCCGAGGATGGTGAAGGGATTGGGGTTCAAAGATGAGAGGGCCAACGAGATGCAGAATGCAATGAAGAGGTGTGTAGCTGCCGAGGAAGGGAAGTACCAAATTTTCTGGTCCACGATTGGGAGAAAGCCCATGGAGTAATGGCAGTGTCTTTTTTATGGAAAATATCTGGACACGACACAGCATATTGTCTACTTCCTCCCACCTTTCATTCCCCACACAAGGATTACACCTCAGAGCATCATCCGGATCAGCAGTGCGCTTGATTTGCAAGAGTCGAGGATAGTTCTCTCCCCAAAATGTCTGCTGCCAGTTTGGCTCGAAGCGGCCAGCCCCCTTTTCTTGATTAGCGAGGCGGGTCAACAATGATCGATGTGACCCTTACATTCATGTAAGCCCCCGTGTTGGGACTCAACTGCCGCAGTGCAGAAGCAGATAGCTCCGTCGCAGCAATCGCTGCTTGTCGAGCCGTTGAATTCAAAGGTGCAAACGCCACCGTCGTTTCTGCAAGAAATCTGGGTCAGCTTTGGGGAGTTTTGAAAGGAAATATATACCATTACTTGCATGCACAATACTCTTCCTCCAAGCCAGCAACACAGCGTTACTCCCACCCCTGGGCTGCGCATTCCACACCCCCTTCCCAGACACAATATACGCTATCGTCAGGTCCCACCAGCAAACTGCTCAAACGGTAACTTCGTCGCCGTGACATTCGCCGCCAGAGCGTCCGCATCCGACAACCTCGAGCCCATTACATTCTCATACCCCACCGGACTCCCACCATAATTCTCGTCATACCACTTATAGAAGCTCGTATGACTGGTAAAAGTAACACCAATTTGAAAGCTTCCGGGCCAGGTGTTATTGATATGGGGGTTGTCGGCCGTGGTTTCGATGCCGAAACTCATGCTTAGGATGGAGGGGCTAGGATATGCTTACATCGTGACAGAGGTCATAATTCCAAACGTTGAACCTCCCCTCTACCAATATTTAGTAACATTCACATTGTGATTAGGAAAGATGAGTGCGAGCCCCTCTCATTGCCAAGAGCAAATCTGTGTTCGTGTATTCATTCAGAGCGAGATGCTCTTCTTGGGCGTCGCGACCCCATTTCCAGCACTTGGTCGGTCGCAAGACTATAATAAGGACTCAAAATGCTGTGCCCAACGCCAGTGAGGAAGCCCCCGAGAGCAATAGTTCTCCGGCCCCCTCCAACCACAGTATGATTTATCGCGGCAGTCGTAGGATATGCTTCCATCATTTGGGTTCCTCATCCAGCTGTGACGGCCGCCCCATCAATCGCAACATTGCAGTGGCTGGGGACGAAGTACTTTTATGGAGCTGGATTCTTTTCCATGTGGCGAACCCATATTCGAAGAGCGTTAGAACCACTCGTGCGTCCGACGTAGTCATGCCGGCTGTTCTTAACTATCAGTCTGATGTTATGCGCCTTTGCTAATTGAATCCGTGAGCTACTCAGTTGCAAGTCAGGAACCAAGGAATGGAGCTTACCAAAACTAATTCCCGCCTTCACATGCTCGGCGGAAGTGGCATTGATGACGTATAAAGGATATTCTGCTGAGCTGCATGGAACACTTAGATCCAGGATCCAGGAGTCATTATTCCTTCCACTCCACAGACACCGGGTTTCTCTGATGGCCTGAAAACTGGCAATTTATATTGGGAAAGCCATTCCAGAGATAGAGGAGATGCTTAGCTCCGGATTAGGACCAGCTTTAAAGATTAGCATTGACTTATGGCCTTTAAAGAGGGCAACTTACAATTAGTGATGTCGTGAAACTGGTTATCACACGGAATAGTAAAATTATTGTTAGTGCCGGCAGCTCCATACGCAGTAATTCCAGTAGTAATTGGAAACCCTGGGTTACAGAGCGGGTCGAAAGAAGCAGATGGAGCAGTAGAACTAATGTAAGGGAAGAAGGCGAGAGTGAGAAAATTAATAGTAAATCTCTTCATTTAGCTTGGATGTACTAGCCTTTAAAGATGACTCTGAAAATGAACCTAAAAATAAAGCAAACTAAAGTGCTAACAAAGAAATGCGCATACTAACCAAAAAGCTGGCATTATCTTCCTCTGTGTGTTCCAAACCCAGTATCTCCGATGGCTCGTCATGCCTCAGTTCCTCCTCAGCTGCCGGCCCTTCTGCCTTGTCTGTTGTAGAATCGTGCGGTCGAAGGAGGGGCTAGTATTGTCTTCGCGTGATCCCGCGGATTCGTCCTCAAGCCTGTCGCTATAGCGGTCTTCTCTCGTGATCGAAATCGCGTCCAACCGTTACCCTCTGAGTACGCAGCACCCTCTAACAAGATCCCCAACCTTCGCCCGGTCTCTCCTACCCGCGCAGCGCGTACACAGCCTTAGATTCCCCTTCTTTATCAAATACTTTAGCCTTTCCCACACGTTAAGTCCTCTTAGAGCGTCTGCCGCATGCGCAGCTCTAATGAGAGGTGAAAACTCTGCTCACGCAGCAGAGGTGTCCTGTCTGCTGGTACAGTCATTGCTTCTCGGGCCATCAACAGCGCAGAATTGATGACGAGCTTGCTTGCAAGGCAAGGGACCAGACAGTCGGATGGTTTTCGTACCCGTTTCGCTGGCAGAATCCTCTGTTCTGAAAAGGCCACGTCAGCCACCCCGCGCGCAGCGAGATATCGACAGCAACCTTTATCAGCTCCAGCTGGCGACTTTGTTTTACCTCAGGTATCATCCTCTCTGAGGAGTCCACGTTTAATTGCCCTGGTGTAAATCCTATTAATTGTACTGGATCTTTAATTGGCCAGCGATTTCAGGTGTTGTTTTGCCTCTATATAGTAATTTAAGGTAAACAATAATCGCACGTATGTACGAATTTATTGGTTATACCATATTAACCCTGTAAACAGTAGAGTAATAGGTATAAAATTAAGTATATTCTCTAAAAACGATTTGTATAGGCATGCTAAGAGTTATAGCGCTTTTAGCACGGGAACAGACTTTTAAAAGGCACCTCCGTATAATATAAGCAATCTAATTTGACCGTGCTAGACCTGCTCAGTCCCTTACTCACCCCCGCTGTGATTATCAAAGCGTTCAAATGCTTCCAGAGCCTCCGCCGTACATATATCGACTCAATTACAGACGTATGAATGACAATACCACTCATCAAATACCGTCACCGTCCCATCTGCTGGCCCTGTCCAACAATTGAGTGAATCTCCCGTATTCGGAGTGCAATACCCAATCGCCGTCCCATCTCCACCCGAGATATAGAAGTTGATCAACGCGTCTCCATCCGGGTAAAAATCCATCTTTCCCATACCACAGAACCCTGCATCCATGGTGAAGTCGCCCCAATAGTTGACGTCGCCAAATGAGCCCTCGCGGTCGCCGTTGCCGAAGCACTCGCAGTTGTAGTAGTTTGAGGGACACGCTTGCATACGGTAGGTGGCGATCAGACCACTGTTGTCAAAGGTCTCGGTCGTGGCGATGTGGAAGTCAGCGAGCGCGTGGGGTATGAAGCTCGTGGCTGCGAGAACAAATAGAAGGTCGATGAAAAGCATGATTGTGGTTGAGGTTGGTGTGAAGAATACACACAGCGAGAAGAGGATTGAACGTAGGAAAGACTTTGCAGAGTGTAAAATAGAGCTAGATCCGGAACATGGACTGATAGAGGATGCAGGAGACTTATATAGCAGGTATTCTACCTTACTCAGGGCTTGTACTACTATACTTCTCAGCTCGTCAAAAACTGAATGGTCAGCTTACGAATTATTCGGAGACCCTTCCTTAGTCATTGACAGAAGCTAAAGCAGAAGCTCGAGAAATATCGCCATCGTTATGGACCATATGCCTTAGACAAGTGTGTCAATCCAGAGCAGCGGCAAATGTTTTCAGCACCTTGATGAGGCCGAGACGATACCTTAATGTAAGCCGCGTGCCTTTACCGAAGTCCAATCGGCTACGGAGGTCGCGGCCATAAGTCTTGCAACCAGCAGGGATGAGTGCCAAGCCTCAGGACGCCACTTGCAGCTGGCCTAGCAACGAAGATTAGGCTCGATAGCCTGTAGGAATAGTAGGTTTAGCGATGCTTATAGGGCCTGTGCGCTATATTTTGGCCACGGAACGCCTGCAAGGCCCTGTATTTACAGCGCTTCTTGGTTGCCGTGCAACGGCCCTGCCACTTAAGCGAGAAGTGGCGCCGACCCTGGTAGTTGCAAGACTTATGGCCGCGACCTCCGTATTCCGACGGCTATCCCTTCGTCCGCTGAGACATTGCCACATTAGCGGCCGCACATGAATATCCCTAATTTGGATTATGTTTTGGCCGAATTAGGGATATTCATGTGCGGCCGCTAATGTGGCAATGTCTCAGCGGACGAAGGGATACAACTGATACATTTGTAATCTTCGGCGCCACCACCGCTCTCTAGCGTTTACAGCACATCTCACCAAATCATCAAACACCCCTGCCGTCACACGCTACTCCATCGAATCCTAGGCACCCCTACTCTGTAAGCCCCTATGCTACCCTACAGAGCAGCGGTAAATGTTTTCAGCCCCTCTATGAGGCTGAGATGATACCTCAATGTAAGCCGGCGTGCCTTTACCTAAGTTCAATCGGCTATTCGGAATAGCCTATTCCGACAGCTAACGTACTCGGTAAGCAACTTGCGCACGCCCTACTATACTAATTCTTCCATTTTTACATTCCTTCAACTCTATATATCTTAACCAATGAACCCTCAAATCACTCACATAGAGAGGCGAATTGCTCTAGCGCTCTAGGCCTACGAAGATAGCTATTTCACAAGCCAACGGGCCGCGGCGGACGCGTACGATATCACAGAATTAATATTTCGATATCACGTCAAGGGAGGACGCGCGCGAAGAAGTTTACGAGCTATAAACACTAAACTTTCGATTATAGAGGAGACAGCTCTTATTAAGTAGATACTATTAATAAACGAACGAGGCTTTCTAGTTATATATAGTTTTATTTAGTAGATAGCGAATTTACTTCTTTAAAAACTATTGAGTACGAACTATAATAATTCTTATATAATTAACTAAAAATAGTCTTATAATTTATATAATAGTATAACTTCCTTCTCTCGCAATATAACTATAAGTATAATTACTAGCGTACTAAATACAAGGATCTATAAGTTATTCGAGACCAGTTTCGGCTTATATAAAACATAATTACTAAATATAAGATTATAAAAGAGAATATATATAATTTTAATATAATAGGCTTTTAAATAGAAGTTATTTTAATTACAAAGGTTATTATAAGCTCTAAAAGAACTAGTAGGCTAGTCTTTATTTAATTAAGGAACTATAAATAAGTTACTACTATTAAATTAATTTTATTAAGTAGCTAGAGCTTATTACTTATAATTATTTTTAAAAGAAAGATTTATATCTCGATTTAATATATAGATATACTTTTACTAGATTAGATAATTGCATTAAGTAATAAAGGATAAACAGACGACTCTCTAGGCCTTACTTAGCTTATAGATATCTTTTAAAAAAACATATAAGAGATTATATAAAAGGGGTATATTGGCTTTTAATTCTTAATATAGTAGCCACGGGAGTTACGCTATACCAGAGTTTGACTTGTTCTGCGCGAAGCACTATATTATTACTCTTTGTATGCTACTACACTTGTTATATTTATTACAGCCGTTAGATATTAGCTGTTTCGCGGTTTTAAAGCGCTCTTACAGGCAATAAATTGAAGGGTCCATACAAACAGGCCCCGATTATATTAATAAGCCAGACTTTCTTACGGCTTACGTTTCTGCCTGTAGCCAGTCTATGACTTCAGATATGATCTATAGTGGGTTCGCAGCTACTGGTCTAGTACTATTTGACCCTGAGCGGGTACTCTCGAGGCTTATACTCATTTACGGACTCTAACTTGTCATGAATGTAAGGTGCTCGGTTAGTGATTTCGGGGATAGCCTCATTCGCCAGGCAGAGATTCCAATTCACTCGTTTGGCATTCACTTGGGAGGAATCAAGTGCCTCACATTGTATTTATAGCAGAGTTAGAGACTCTTTCTCTTTCTCTTTCTTTTGTAGCTTGATATCTTCGTTGATACGAGTCTCTTGCTTTTGTATCACTGCACCTGATTCGTCTTCGTGACACAATATCAAGCTCCCCTTTGCACTCAAGCTACTGAGTTAAACTGTAGCATTTTCCCAAAGTGCATTCGACGCGTTTCTTGGACCGTCATTAACAAACAACAAACAATAACGGAGTCGTTCATTCTATTACAATGGCTCGACCAGCACAACAAACCTCTGTATCCGACGACGATATAGGCCAACTTGATCAGTCTCCTCAAGAAACTGACGACATCACATCTAACTCCCGTGAAGTAGAACTTACTTCTCGCAAGAACACCTTCAAATCACGAAGGTCAGTACTCGACAACGAGAATGACAAACAACCAACCTTCTGGAGCATTGACTCTTTCGATGACACTGCCACCTGGACAGGCTCCCAACAAGCATATGCCATCCAACAGGCCCAACAACTTGCTACCCATTACATCAAAATTCACAATGAGCACACTACGATTCTCACCATGATTCAAAGCCAACAAGCCAGAATTGAAACTCTCGATCAGGATATCCATAACCCGCGAGGAGACAACGACGACCTCGAGCGTGAGCTCACCAAAAAACAAGGCACCATCGAATACCTTGAACAACAACGACGATAGCCCTCTGTTACACCATCTACAGAGAGCACAACACATAACACCAAAGGCCGTGCTAGGCTAGAGGATCCTGATAAGTTCTCAAGGAAGAAGGGTCACCAGCCTGAGTTCGAGACTTGGAAGTCGAACATTGAAACCAAACTCAAAGTCGATTCACGTCTATTTGATGATAAGAATCACAAGATTTCATATGTGTACTCTCGTACCACGAACGAAGCCCAAGATCACATTCGTGACCGAGTCGATAATGATCATTTCGATATTTCGTGGGGGTCCACCTTCGGCTCCCCGATCATTTTTGGCGACTTTGGAGGCCGAGAGAGTCAAGTCCGGGTTCCTTGCCTAATGTGCTAGTCATATATCGGGAAAGTGATGTATACCACGTGTCATGTGCAAGCCGAAGGATAGCAGAATTATTTGTTGCACATCTGATCGATGCCGTGGCGGGTACGCTAAATGGCTTTGTAAAGTGGCGGGCGACAACTTCCTCCCTTCCTACGTTGTTTAACCGACTAATCATGTTGGTTTGCATTACAAGTATTGTCGCGGAACGGGGCGAGAATTCGTGCCGAGCCGTGCCTGATATATGTGTATGCCGAGCCTTATCGTCCTGGTTCAGTTTTCAACATCGATATTCGTATCCTAGTACTTCGCCTGTACCGGCGATCATCTGCATTTTACCTAGCGTTGCCGAAAATGGTATCTCTTAAGTTAAGCCAAAAGTAGTAATTTATAACCTCAGGCTCCAAGGTACTACGCACAATAGAATTATTAAGCAAATAACCGCCGTCCACCACTCTTTCAGAGCTTGGCAATCAACATCAACATCAAACTACGACGCTCATCCTGCAACAGCTCCAGCGCCTACAATCATTCAACAACCCTTATTCACCACAAGTGCCATCTCACGGGTTCACGGTAATCCGCAGGATCCTTGCGACCCAAAACCGGAGAAAGCACATGCGAAACTCCAGAAAGCACAACCCGAGCAGTTGCAGGACGATCCACCTCGCGGATGAACTTCCCGGATTGTAGAACATAGGTGCCATCGCAGAGTTCCTCGGGGACGAGCATTGCCAGGGGCAGACAGGATTTTGGATTCGATCCTACGACGTAGCTACGGCTATAAAGAGCTACTTAGAACTGTCGAATAAGTCAATCGATTCAAGAGTTTCCACTTCAGTCCGTGCCTTTGCTGAGCAGAGAGTATGGAACGGTCAATATATTCTCCCTTAATATACAGCAATCGCGAAATACGAATAGTTACTATTCACCCTTCGGTAGAGAAATCGGCACCTATAGAATGCACGACCAGGGAAATATCTCTCGACAAGATTCCAGGCTATTATGCACTGTCTTATTGCTGGGGGGATCCCAACATCACCGTTCCAATGCATATCAACGGTGTAGAAGTCCAGGTAACGGCGAACCTGGATGTAGCGCTACGCCATTTTCGAGGGGCTGAGGGAGAGCTACGAGATAAGCGTCCGCAGATGCGCTGGTGGATTGATGCTATTTGCATCAATCAATCGGACCTAGATGAACGCAGCCAACAAGTCCAACTTATGGGAGATATCTACTCCGGAGCGTCATGTGTAGTTGTGTGGCTTGGAGAGGAAGGCAAAGATGGAAGGCTTGCGTTACAAACGATACAAGGACTATTCAAGGAATTTGGGAATAAGGGGAAAAAAACCAGTCGAGAAGAGACAATAGAGGCACTGAATGAACTGGATGGAAGCGCATGCGACGCAATTCTGTCCTTCTTTGAACGACCCTGGTGGTTGAGGTTGTGGACAGTTCAAGAATATGTGTTTGGCAAGGAGGTCTTGTTCACATGTGGAGACATCAGTTTTTCATGGCGCCTGTTGCACTGGTGGAGTCTGATCATATCCACGAAGACAGATCCAGGAGCATGGAAGTTTCAAAAGTTCGACTTCCTGGGCCTAATTTGGGGTCGAGGCTGCGCAGGACACTTCGCAAAGTCCTTTCTCCGACAAGAGTACCTGGCGCAAAAAAAGATAGATAGCAAACTATCTTCTATCCTGGGTGGGCTAGTCGACTGTATGATGTGTACTGATCCCAGGGATCGCATCTACGGCATGCAGGGACTCGCGAGTGACGGGGACTGCTTCGGCCTACCTGACTATACAATTTCGATTTCTGAATTATATATCAAGGTCGCAAGTATTATGGTTCACACGCACCAGAACCTAGAAATTTTGCATAATAGTCCTCCACGCTCCTCGACCACGCCTGATGGAATGGTACTTCCGTCATGGGTACCTGACTGGGGCCAGGTGGGATACCCACGCCCTCTAGATACCGAACTGTATAGCGCAGATTTGGGAAGAAAAGGGTTGGCACATTGCTCCCTGTTGCCATCACTGGCTTTATATGCGCAAGGAGTTGTCTGGGATACTGTAACTGAAATCGACTCGTTCCCAACATCCCACTTCCTTTCCAGTGGAAGAAATGCTCTTGGACTTGCCGCTGCCAAAAGGAGAACAGAACTCATCAACGAATACCTTAAAGTGACTGCTATTTCTAATTGTAGTCCATCTCAGAAGCCAAAAGTCATCTGTTGCGACAATTGCTGTGGTCCTGTACTCAACCAACATTACCATTGCAACATTTGCGGGAATGGAGATTTTGACCTCTGCCCCGGTTGTGTAGAAGATGGGATATGGTGTGGTGGACATGATCATATGCTGATCAAACGTCATATTACCGACAATAAAGTATACAACAGTGATACAGAGGAACTTAAATCTGGAATTGCGCAAGAAAAGTGCAAGGACACTTGGGTTGAAGGCACGTCTTTGTAACAATTCTTGGTCTGGTTTGAGACGTACTTTACTAACACATGAAATGCAGACACCCCTAGCTGGGCAAGATTGATCTACGAAGGCAGAAGTAAATCCTATCCTACAGGGATACCACAATTACAAGCCTACTTCCGGACAATTCTCTTAGACCAGGATTTTATAACAAACGCTCGACTCTCCACATCAGAAGATCGCTTCTTCGAATTTGCAAAGGCGTTTTTGTTAGGCGTCGTGTTCGGCCCCTGGTACCCTCCTTGCTCAGAAATAGCCGGATGGAAAAGATATACGCTGTGGCATTCCGAAGAACCCTTGAAATTTGACCTCTTCCTTGGAGATCCCGGCTCCGAAGGATCATTAACTTGGTCGCCTAGTGTTGCAGTCAGTTCGGTTACTGAAGCGTGCAAGGACCTAAAGATGCAGTCTTTCGTCTCCACGCTGCATCACAAGACAAAGGATCGCAAGTTCTTTATAACCAGTCGTGGATATATGGGACTTGGTTCTCCACGTGTAGAGGTGGGTGATGTTGTTTGCGTGTTCCCTGGACTCAGCGTACCTGTAATCCTGCGTAAAACAGATGGCTATTACACGCATCAAGGTGAATGTTTTGTGCTTGGAGTTATGGATGGAGAGGTAATGGATAATTTAGAGAAGGGGTTAGTGTCTTTAGAAGAGATTGAGATCCACTAAGACAGACGATTACTTGACTTTCGTAGCAGTGAAATAAAGCTATTCCTCTAGGATCCCTAGAAGCGGGTTACTTTAACAAGTTTTAGAAAGAAATGCCCTTAGAGCAAATTTTATTTTTAAAAAGAAAGCTTGTTTTTAATACTATTTGTGACGGCGGGATCAATGCAATGGTCGAAGGCTCAAAGTTCAAAGAATCTCATATATTGGAAAATACTAAGCTATGGAACAAAGTAGGGAGGATGCCTCGACCTTTAGTATTATTCCGTCCAAGCAATTCTGGCTTAGCTTCGTTTTGTACCTGTTTCCGATATCCTGTCCTTAGCAGATTATACCCTTATACTAGCCGTTATATTACCCCCCCCCTAAAGAGAAGTCTAAATACTCTTATTTAGGGGATTATTTAGCCGTAGTATAGAAAAGAAAAAAGAGGAAATAATGGCTATTAATCCTATTCTGTCTAATTCCTATAGCTTACTTATAATTAAAGTATAGTCTTAACTCTATTAGAATAACCCAGTTTCTAGTATATTCCGGCTAGTTCTTAGTATTTATTACTTATATTATACCTATACTTATATTAATAATATGATCTGGAAGTATTATATAGGCTATAACTAATATTAGGACTATTATTATCGGGTAGTCTTTAAATAGGGGTAATAAATCGAGTCTATTTATTAATATAAGCTTTAATATAGTAGCTTGCTTACCTTTCTTTTTAGTTAGGATAATAGTATTTAGCTTAATTATACCGTTTCTAAGCTACTTAATTAATTTCTAGGCCTTCTCGAACTTAATATATATATTTTCAAGTTATTTCTCTATAATAGAGACTTATATATTAAGGGCAGCTACTTAAGCTATTTTATTATTAAATTCCCGGGCCTTAAACTATATGATTTTGGTTTTATAAGAGCTTCTAAGAAGTTTTCCGACTTCTTAAATAGTATTATTTACTAATTTATTAATATTTATAGGGTATTATTTCTTTAATTTGGTCTTTAGGATTATTTACTAGCTCTTAGTTTCAGACTAGTACTTTATATAATAACTATTACTTAGTATTATATATTTTCTAGTTATAATAAATATCTTAATACTAGTTTAGCTACTTTTATTATAGTTAGAGTTTCTTTTATTACTAGAAGTTTTTCTGTTCTTAGTCTTTTTATTATTAGAATTCTTACTATTATCTAATATCTTATATTTCTTAGATAAGCTAGCCTTACTCTTTTTTGCCTTCTTAGTATTTGACTTTATAAGATTAATTAGATAGCCCTTATTAGTACTATTTATTCCGCCTATTTAATTATTAGACTTATTATTACTAGTAACTAAAACCTCTATTTTATTATTCTTAGAATATTTTACTAAGATATTTTTTATAATAATTTCAGGTATATTCTTAAGAGTAATATAGGCCGTATTCTATATATTAACCTATTTTTAGGTAAGGGAATTACTATTTTTGTTTATAAAAGTAGTTTAGCTAGTAGTTATATTAATAATAATAATAGCTACTAAACTTGAAATATTACTATTATTATTTAAGTTATCTAGGATCTAATAAGTAGCCTTACTTAGTCTGGCTATAAATAATATATTACCGGGATTTCTTATCTGTTTTGTTTTTATTAATAGTTTTATTAAGGTAATAGTAATAATATAAATAATTAAGATTATAAAAATTAAAGTAATTAGAAAGATTTTCCTTAATTTTTAATAATATTTTAAACTAATATAGGCAAGTATTTACTTTTAGCTTAGCTTTAAAATTTTACTTTTTTTATAATTTATCTAGATAATAAAATATAATCTAGTATAATAAAGAAAAATATTTTATCTAGATTTCTAGAAAAGAAAGTAAATACTAATATAATAAAATAAAGGAAATATATTAGGGTTTAGATAAAACTCAGGAAATATCTAGGTTTTTCTTCTTTTTCTCTAGTTATAAAGGCCTTATTATTAAGGTTTATTATTATCTAGGTAGTTTTTATTAAACTTGTTCTTTTTAATATACTAAATCTATTTATTTAGCTAAATAGAAAATCCTATTTTACTAGGGTTTTACTTGTGAAATTTATATAGTTTAAATACTAAGTTCTTAAAGTTTAATATAAGATACTATTTATTATCTATATCCTATTTCTTTTATTTAATCTTATAATAAAGCTTACTATAAAGTACCTTGGAAAAGAGAATCTTTTTAACTTTTTATTTAAATTTACTATTAACTTTAGTAGAACTAGGCTTTTTATTAGTCTAGCCAGGTAATAAATTAGTAGAATTCTTATAAAGTTTATTTATATAGAAAATTAACTAAATCCTATATAATAGAGGAAGGTCTAATTAATATAAATAGCCGACTATTTTATTAATCTTAAATAGTCTAATAAGGAAATAGTTTAATTTATTAGATAAATAGTCCGTTTTCTATATCTTTTTAATTATATAGACTATATTTCCTGGACTAAAATCCGGTTCTTACTATTTCTTATTAGCTTACTTAGCTTAATACTTCTAAGCTATTATTATATATTCTCGGATATAATTAATAATAGTATTAATTCTCTTAGCCTACTATTATACTTTTTCCTAATTAAGTTTCTTTCTCGGTATTTTAAATTCTATTATTAGTAGTATCTAGTTAAAATTTAGCCTGAATTCATATCTATAATTAATTATTAAGAGAGATAAGCTAGTTAATTTATATAAATAGGCAATACCTATAATATTAAGTACCGGAAATAAATCTGCCTAATTATCCTAAAAATAATTAATAAAGAAGCAAAGTTAGGTATTAATAATCTAGTTAATAATTTCTATTTATTTATTAGTTTGAGTATATTCTATAGTCGAGAGCTTTAGCTTAGTTCTAGTTAATCTTAATAATTTATTTATAAAGTCTGAAATAAATTAGGGTTCTCGGTTATTTATAATAGTAAAAAGAAATTCTCGGAATTACTAGATATAGTAATAAAATAGGCTAGTTATAGTTCTAGCTATAGTATTCTTAGTTATTAGTAGGCTTATATATTATTTAGATAATTAATTAACTATAATAAATATATTATTATATCTCTTATTTATAGAGCCAGGAATATAGAAATCTATAGACAAATTATTTCATATCTTTAGGGGAATTAGTAATAGGTATAATAGGCCTAGTATTTTATCTCTTGGCTTATAAGACCTTTAATATTTATAATAGTTTACTATAAAGTAGTTAATATTTATAAAGAAAGTAGGCTAATAGTAAAGTTTCTAAACTAGGATTTTTATCTTATTTTAACCGGGATATATAATAGTTATTATATTATGGATTTATTATAGGAGCCTAGTTTATAGATTATTATATCTATCTAGTATAATAAGTCTTTTATTATAAAGTATATAGCTATTTAATATTTCTTATAGATCCGTATTCTTCCGGGCTTTCCTATATTTATTCTCTAGGGCTAGGTTCGTCTAATTAGCTTATAAAACTTTAATTATAATAAATAGCTTATTTATTTCTTCTATTTTAATAAAAGTATAAGCCATATTTATTATCTTAGTAAAAATAAGAATTAGGTCTAATAAAATAACTTATCTAGTTCTCTTAGCTTTCTTGGCTTATTTCTGAATTAGTATAAGCTTATTCTTTTAAAATAAGATATTAGTAATAATATTATCTTTACTTAGCTAATAGGTAATCTAGTAATAGAATTATAATAGGAAACCTATCTATTAGATTTATTACTTATTTAAGAGCCTCTTAGTACTAAAATACTTAAGAGCTTTATAATTAGTAATAATTAGAAAATTAGATAAGCTAATTAGTTCTACCTATTATTCCCGGAGTCCTTAAATAATAGTAAGGAATTCCTTATTATAAACTTTATAATGGCTTTTGGCTCCTTAAAGAACTTTAGAATAAAATTAGACCGGGTATTATTATCTGTTCTCTAGGCTTTTTTAAGAGAGTATATCTATAGTAACTAGATCTAAATAGTTAGTTTTTAGGCAGGTTTCCCTATTATATTTAAAATAGAGAAATATAGAAATAGAGAGAAGTAGATCTTTAAGCTAATTAAAGGCATCTAGCTAGGTTTTATTAAGTATAAATTTTAGTAAAGTATCCTTTTTAGTTAGATGATTTAGGGAATAGGAAATATATTTATAGGCTTAGATAAACCTATAATAGAAGTTATAAAAGCCCAAAAATAATTATATCTCTCTTTTTATTATAAGTTAGTACTAGTTTCGGATAATAGAGGTTTTAGTAGAATTTACCTATATACCTTAATTTAAGATAATAAATCCTAAGAATATTATCTTAGAAACTTCAAATTTATATTTACGGATATTAACTTATAATCCGGTATCCTAAAGCTTTTATAGAACTATTCTAATATATTATTAATACTTCTTCTTATTCTTAAAAAAGATTAGTATATTATTAATATAGGCCAAATAAAAGTTATCTAAATAGTCTATTAGAATAGTATTAATATATTACTAGAAAATTACTAAACTATTATAGAGTCTAAATAGTAAAACTACTAGTTTAAATAATTTATATCTCGTTTTAAAAGCTACTTATATTATAGAAGCTAGTTTTATATTAAATATCTAATTTAGTAAATACTAATAATTTAGCTAATTAATTAAGAGTCTCGGTAATAAGTAATAGGAAGTAGTAGTTCTTTTTTATTATAATATTTAGCTATTAATAGTTAATACAAAATTATAGGCTACTGTTTTTCTTTTTAATAAATAAAACTAATAATAAGAAGAGGAATTCAGATAGCTTAATAAAATTCTTTTTTAGGTTCTTAATAAGATATTCTCTTATTTTTTCGAGTTTATTAAAGTTTATCTTATAGAAATAGGCCGTTTTTATTAAAGGGTCTAGTCTATTAAAACGAAGCTTATAGTTAAAGAATTAAGACTAGGGAAGCTTATTTACTACTTTCTTAAAAAATATTCTAGCTATATTATATAATTATATAAGAAGAAATATCTAAAGCTCTTAAAGTTCTTTAGGATTAAAAAATAGTATATTACCGAGAGTATTAGATTTATTTATATCTAGAGAGTATATTAGGTTACTAGTTTAAGTATAATACCCGTTAGGCTATAATATTAGTTATCTAATTACTATAGGTAATAGTAAATATCTCTTTAGTTTATAATCCTATTTCTTAAGTATATAGTTAATCTTATTAATAGTAACTAATCCGACTAAGTTATTGGAATCTTTAGTACTTAATTAGAAGATAGCTATTTTAATAAAATAATAAGAATAATCTAGTAGCTTAACTATTTCGAAAGTATTAAGGTCTTATAAAGAAATAAGAAGTATATTTTTTTACTTCTCGGATCTGATTTTACTAGTCTTTTTCAGGATTCTAGTTAAAGTATTTTCAAAGTAATTTTTTTTTTTAATATTTCTTATTAAACTATTAGATTTTCTAAGTAAGGTCCGGCTAATTTATCTTATAGTTCTCTAGCTAATAAAGTTAATTCTATTAATAATTTAATAAGATATTATACTTTACTAGCTATTTCCTTTTCAGAATTATATTATAAGAGCTAAGGTTAGTAGTAAGTAAGTATTATTAAATTTAGAAGTACTAATTAATAGCTAGATCTATAGTAGCTAGATATTAAATAGCTTTACTAGGTTATTTATTAAAATCTTATAAGAGAATAGGGGTTTTGAGTTTATATAAGAGTATTTATAGTACTTTTATTAAGGAATAAATATATTTTTAGTTAATTAGAGTATATATATTTACTCTAGTATTTACTAAGTACTAAAAAGTTATGGTTTTGCCTTTCTAGTATATTTAATAATTAATAAGGAACTAGTTTCTACTAATTAGCTAAGTAAGATTTATAGGTTCTTAGTAAAGTTCTTATTTTAGAAGAGCTATCTCTATACCTAGAGCTAGACTTTTCCTAACTTATTAATATTATATTTCTTATTAGATAATAGATAAGAATTAGTATTCTTATTATTTATTCCTGAATTATTAGCTCTTTCTAAATAATTCTCTTTAATAAGTATAATCTTATTAAAGTTAGAATAGGTACTTTTTATATATCTAGGCTTTCTATAGCTATAATAATAAAGACTCTTTAGCTAGTCTAGTCTTTTCTTAAATTCTCGACGGACTGCCTTCTTTAGCTATAGAAATACTAGTTACTAAGATTAATTTATTAGATATAGGATTACTATAGCTTCTTAAATTCCGGCAGGCTTTCTAGCCCGAAATAGTATTTAATAGTAAGTAATTTCTACTAGTTATTTCTCCTGGAATTACTAAATTTTAATTAAAAGAAGCCTATTCTCTTATTTTATATACTATTTAATAAGGTCCCTAGAAATATTAAACTTCTTATTACCTAAACTCTTAAGTAGCTCGAGATTTATTTTATCTATTAAGTTATTATATTAGTTATCCGGTAACTTTCCTAGTTTTATTATTAAGTAAATAAACTTTACCTAGAATACCGGAAATAGCTTATTTCTTTATTTCAGGTACTAGTATACCTCTTTTATTTCCTAGTACTTTATCTCTTTACTTTTATTATAAGCTTACTAGAAAATCTTAAAGATCTATTTAGTAATTAAGATCTATCTAACTAATCCAGGTTCTAGTTAATTATAAATAAAGTTACGGGTATTTCTAGTAACTAGTTATATTATATAAGTAATTTTTAGTAATTTATTATTAAATTCAGAGAAGTTCTATATTAGTTTATTTCTTATATTAAATATCTAATTATTAATCTAGTAATTATTTTTATTTATAAATAGGGTAAGATCCTTAATTCTAATAAGCTATAATTAATTACTATAGACTAAAAGCGGGAGAAAGCCTTAGTATTAGCCCCTAAATAGTTCTTCTAATATAAATCTATAATATTCCTAAATATCTGCCTATTTAGATCTTTACTTTATTACTTCTTCTTATACTAGTCTTTCCCTTATATAAAGTTAATTAGTAATTATCTCTAGCTTATTAACTTTTTTAGTAAGTTAGTTAATATATAAGTGAAATTTCTAGTAGTATTCCGCTTATTTATTAGCTATAAGATAGTATTTATTAATAAGGTTATCTCGTATAAGTAATTTCTACTAGGCCTTATCTATTTTTAGAATATTTATATTAATTTTAAGTTTCAAGTTAGCTAGCTACTTTTTAATATCTTTTTCTAGAATAGTATTATAATAGCTTTCCCGGTAATATGGGTTTATAATATTAAAGTCTAGCTTCTTTATTTTATTATACTAGAGCCTTTTATCTAATATACCTATAATAGTAGTACTTGGCCCCGGGCTATTTATAATAGCTTTAGAAGAAATATTAGCTATAAAAGTAAGTACTAAGTAAGTTCTTCTTATTTAATATTAGTAAACTATAACTAATTATTATCTTATTTAGTTTTAAATTAGTAGACTAAAACCGACTATTATCTTTTCTTATTTTAAATTAGTAAACTATTACTAATTCTTCTTATACTAAGAAAGAGGGCCGGTTCTTTTACTCTTATTAGTATTAAGGGAATATTATTTATTCTAGTTAAGGATCAGGCTCCGAGATTAATCGGGTTATAGAAAATAATATTTTCCTTTTTTTTATATTAGTAAAAAACTAATTACTAGAAGGAGAATATTATCTGCTCTAGTTAAGGGTTAGGCTCCGAGGTTAACTAGATTATAGACGTTATACTTCTAGTTAAGCTCTCTAGTTCTTTATAGTTCAAGGAGGTTATTAAATATTAAAAGCAGTATTCTGTTTTTGCTTTTTAAGAATAAATACAGGTCCTTTACCGGTAATATTATATTGCTTTTATAGGCCAAGTCAAGTAAGCTTAGTATTATATAATAGCGGAATTAATATAATAGTTAAAGGCTCAAAGTTTAAAGAATCTTATATATTAGAAAATACTAAGCTATGAAATAAAATAGGGAGGATGCCTTGACCTTTAGTATTATTCCGTCCAAGTAATTCTGGCTTAGCTTCGTTTTGTGCCTATTTCTGATATCCTGTCCTTGGTAGATCATGCCCTTATACCAGCCATTATACTATTTTACTAAGTTTTATTTCGAGATATAAATTTATATTATTATTATGGATTTGACTAATTTATTTAAAGCTTATCTTAATATTAATTAAATATTAAACTAGTTATATAACGAATTTAGTAATTATTAAAATTATTAAAAATAACTACTTTTATATTACTTAATATTATAAAAATTAAGAGTAAGTAAATGCGAGTTCTTAATATTAAAGATTTAATTTAAACTCTAGACTTTTATATTTCGAAATAAGTCTTAATAACTAATAATAGTTTTAGTCTAATAAATGAGAATTTTTAAGGGCATATAAACTATTATAAAAAATATATTATTATTATGCAAGGTTCGGATCGGACTCGACGATATTTTCGGCGTTTCGGGCCGAAGGAAGATTTCTTGAGACAGCAATTTCCCCTTGTTCGCGTGTGGCTGTAAGTTTACCAGACTCCTGTTATCTTTTTTCTCTCGGCCCTGAGAAATCTTGTTTCGTATGATATACTTCCCAGGGGTATCATGAACGTTCTCTTTCGAGGCTGTGCTGTCGATCCGGGGAGAACCTTGAAAAGAAGAAATTGACTTTCCGAATTCAAGGGCGGTCCAAGAACGCGTTTTGTCTCCAAGAAATCTCCACTTCGGTGACGAATATATACTCTGGGAATGTGGTGAGGTAGCGCTTCCACGATCCAATCCGAAGGAGGTTTCAGATTTGGTGCTTCTCTGAAGGACAGGAACTCTAGATTTTTGGGACCAGAGAGAGACCGTAGTTGGCGACAAATCGTCTCAGTCTACTCGAAGTGCCTTCTCACCAACGAGCGCGACAAGTTGGTGGCTGTTGGCTGGATCGCCAAGCAATTCGCGCAGCGCTGGGATTCGGGGCCGTATTTGGCTGGGCTGTGGCGTAACAACCTCGTCGCCCAGTCGATGTGGCAGCCCCAGAATGCATCCAAGTCTTCGAGTCAAGTCAATATCGGGCTCCAACTTGGTCATGGGCGAGTCTTGATGGAGAGATATTTCTAAACTACCATATCACTAAGGACTTGAAATTAATGGTGGAAGGGGGGGAAGTGTGGATGCAATATTCGAACGACACAAATTTAGGGGCCATTCGAGCCCATTCACTCTCGAACATACGGTTCCAAGGGCTAAGTCCAGTGAATTTTGCACCAGAAAGCATTGCTTCAAAATCGAAAGCGTGGATGGTCGGAGGAGCTTCTCCTGCTTGGAAATTCAACTGGCGTTCGATTTCGCAAGTCCCGTTCTTCAGCTCCCGATCGACTTGTTTTCCCTACCCGTTGGGCAGCTTAACACCAACTCTGAAAGTAAATACGACGGACTTATTCTCGAAACAGGAGATGCACCTGGGATTTTCAAGGGGTGTGGAATCTTAACCGTCAATGACGACACTACCAGCTTTTATTCGTAAGCTGTCCCATTGCTACACCCGTTATTCAAGCCCTTGAGATTATGTTTCAAGCTATGGAGTTGAGTTTCTTGCAGCTTTTGAATAACTGCTTCGTTGAAACAGTCCCCGGGAAGCAACAATATTCCTTAATCACCTAGAGGACCACTTTGCAACTTCTGATTGTGTGGGGCAGAATGCCTCTTCAGCAACCTCCTTACTCAACCTCTATGTTCACAGAACAGTTAATCCCACACACCCTTTAAGACTTCTTCGAATCTTCCTGAACTCTCCAATTGCTTATAAAAACTCCCCAATTCTTCCCTTGGATCCATCTTCTCCATCTCATCAACAACTAACTTTCTCAACTTAACTCAAGTCAAACTTAACCACAACAGCACGCAAGTCCACTAGCTATCAGCAAACCCGGAACCGAAATGACACTCATCTGTCCGCAATGTCGAGAGACCAAACCAAGAAGCATCTGTATTGACTGCTCTCAATATTTAGGACGAACAATCCACACCGTCGACTCTCGGCTTTTGGCACAGAATGTCGAGCCTTATCTTGAAACCTTGGCTATTCGCCTTCCATCTGGATCAATCTCTCCTTCGTCGCCAAGCGACTATGTCCACTCCTCCGGGCCGAGCTCGCCTACATACCCCCCCTACAGATATCGATATCCGGGCTATGGCGGAGGTGGATGTCGTTATCCTCCTATGTGGTAAGCGGTGACGAAAGGGACGAAACATCTCCGGTAGGTGGGGTGTAAGACAGCTTTTTGGGGAACGGGTTGATACCGAGGATGTGTTTTATGCCTGACTTTTGGATGGTTTCCGGAATGGAATACCTTTTCTATTCGCGTAGAAGTCTTCCTGGCGCTTGACCAATCGTCCGTAAGTTTTTGACTAGTATAATCAATTTCATTAATATACCTCTCTCAAAGTGTCTATCATATAGCCAAATCATTGCCAAGCATATCGTGCTGTCCAACACCTCAAGACGCATTCTTCCCTCCCAGACTTTGCAAACAAAACATCAACAAAACCAAAGCATCACCACACTACCCCACGCCAACGCAGAATAACGAAATGTTTGAACTTACCGCTCAACCAAGTCACATGGGTCACGGCACCTATCCTCGCGCGACCAAACTACGTAATGGATTGCTTCTTGGCGTGTACACCGCATTCGAGAACGGAGAGAACGTCATCGTTACAACGTATTGCCCAGCTCTCAATAATAGCTTGGGTTGTTCAATTCTCGATGATAACTTAGTTTGGGAGCGTCTTGGCGAGGTACCAGCAACCTCAATCCCAATGTCCCAAGACATCCGCGACTAATTGACATATCAAAACAGGTGACTCGAGGAATCGGTGATGTTGACAACCCATTCCTCCTCCAGCTGAAAAATGGGAATGTCCTCTGCGCCTTTCGAAACCATACCACGAACGCCGTGGGTCACCAGATGTATTTCCGGATCACGATCTGTGTCTCGGACGATGGCGGTAGATGCTGGAAGTATCTTTCAACGGCGGAAGAGGTACTTCCTGTGCCTTCGAACACACTCCATTTCATGCTGACCGCGGGAGCAGAGCTCAAACCCGGCGCGGGGCCTCTGGGAACCTTTCCTCCGTCTCGCCAAGGACGGCGATCTCCAACTCTACTACAGCCGCGAAAACAGTCCCCTCGATCAAGATTCAATCCAGCGCATCTCCCACGACGACGGCCACTCCTGGGGAGAGGCCAAGGTGATCTCGGGACAAGGGATTTTGGCGAGAGATGGGATGATAGGGGTTGCCGAGGTATCACGTCTGTTGGTTGCTGTGTTTGAGACGGATGAGGATGGGATTATGCATATCAAATCTGTCACCTCGCGTGGTGAGTCTCCCTAACTTTTCCTTTGGAAGAAAGCGGGGATTCATGTTGATGCGAGGTAGATGATGGTAAGACGTGGGGAGACCGCTCAGTGGTTTACCGTGCGAAGAAAGGTGTTGCTGCTGCTCCGCAGGTTGCAGCGTGTGGTTTCGGACTCTTGGTCACTTTTCAGACAAATGAGGATGGAACTGGATCGCGCTTGAAGGCAATTTATGGTCGTCCCGGGGACTGGCGGGTCAAGATGCTGGTTGGACCTGAGGAAGGAGAGAGTGGTTGGGGTGGGATTATGAAATTAGACGGGGGAAATGTGCTGATTTTGTTTGATCACAATGGCGGATGCAAGACGAGGAAGATTACTTATACTGGTTAGTATTGATATCCGGTTTCCGAAGTCGAACATTGCTTCCATGAGATCAAACACCTCAAATAACATACTTTTCGCACTCCCTACGTGCATCTCCTCAAACAGTCTCCTCCTCAACCGCCGCCCTCTTCTCAGCAGCCTCTTTATACACCTTACACCCTCCTCTATGCTCTGGCCAACCCGCCTTCTGACACTCTGCATTGCAATACCACACATCCCTACACCTCGAACACCTCTTCATCCTGCCCCCCTCCGCCTCCAACTGCTCTCTCTTCCCACATTTCTGATTATGGCACACCTCTGCCCACTGTCCATCCACCAATTGCGTCTCCACAGCCACCAACGTCGCAAACCCTTGCTTGAACGTCTGCCCGGTCCTCTTCAAGATCCCTGCTGCCTCCAACAACTCCAGCAAGCCTTCATTCTCAGAATGCGTCTTCATCCAGAAGGTCTGCGCGCCTTTCTTCCTGGGCCGGTCGAGGGGCGCCGAGGAGCCGGCCGTCAGGCTTCCGTACAAGCGGTCGACGTACCTGTCGTAGGCATTCTCGCGCGAGTAGAGGAGCATGAAGTTTGGGTTTGAGAGGTAGGCGCCATTGGGGTAGCGGCAGAGGAGGAGCGAGAGGGGGTTCACGATGGGCGTTTCCGCCGAGGGGGCAGTGGTGGGCCAGTCGCTGTGGGTGATCTTGAATTCGTGGAGGGGGAGGCGGGTGGACATGTTGATGGTGGTGTAGTGTTGGCTGCCGATCTTCGGGGGCCAGGTTGGGCGGAGGTGAAGATTTGGCTGGTGTCGTTGTGAGTTGAAGAGTCAAGTTATGAAGTGGAAGAAGACGGGTTTGACGTCGATATAGGGTAGTCACGGGACGGGCCGAGCGCGGTCAGGTGGTACGACTGTGGCGTCACGTGCCTCAGCCCCTTATGGCCACCCTCGGCTTAGCAGGCCCACTGCTCATTGTTCATGTGATTCTATTTACTCTCTTATATTTAGCTTCACCCTCCGCTCTAGCTAGCTTTCCAATTGACCACAGTTAAAGGCATCTAATAAGCGGGTAACACGTGATTATGCCTGGTTTTATTAAAATGCTTCTTAGCTTTGTGCTGCTCTAGAATTGTTTCTGTATGATTTCAGTGATGATTGATGCCTTGTTTAATAAGCCATCTCCTTGGCTCTATTAATGTAAGAGAGAACGTTCTACTATAGCCTGGTTGTTCGAATTCCTCATCTGCAAGACATCACCTCTATCAGTTCAATACTATCCACCCCATGAACCATTTCAAGTGGGTCCAATATTCGCCATCATCTCCATACACACATCATTCCACCAAATGGGCGCAATTAAGTCTTTACCGCTTTCCAGTTCAATCGAAGCCGTTCTCACTTTCTTCTCTACTTTACAATCTATACGTAGCTCAGTACTGCATACTACCCCCCCTTGAATACTTACAGTGGCCCAAAAATAACACCACCCAAGCGCTGGCCATTTCAAGGGTGTATAGCCAATAGCGATTCTGGAAAGCACCTGATATTTCCTAGTTGGGGGTTATAAACGAGGTTTCAGGGTGGCGTTACTAGTGGACCCACTGTAAGCATTCAAGGGGGGAGGGGGGATAGTATATCACACCAACAAATTACTTTCGTGTTAGGGAAAGAACGAGGGATGAGCAATTGCAAGAATTATATGATTGCAGTCGAGACGAGCCATTCTTTTCATTTCAGATACTCAATCTCACAGAGGAAAACTCAAATGATGACAAAGTTACAGTAATCGGCTTCCTCTCGCCTCAATCGCAGCCATCGATCCCTAGACCCCACTGGTCGCCATCCCACCCGACATATCCCCACCAAACAACTCTCCCTTAATCGTAGTCCACCAACCCTCCGGATCCCTATACCACATGAACACCATTCCCAGCACACAACTAATCAACACAAATCCAGCCACAGCCAGCCCAGCCGTTGACCGTCCCCGCTGCAGTCCTGCACCCCCTCCTCCCACCTCAGCATCGCCTCCCAGCCTCTGTCCCTCCCCCCACTTCCCCCACCCAACACCCCACGCAGACACTCCAACGCCATCCGAAGCCGCCCCAACAGCCGCATTCGCATTCAGCACCGTGCCATACGGTCTCACGAGCTCCGCCCTCGTGCCCCACAGCCGCCTCATCCATCCGGGCGTCGCGATCAAACTCCTTCTCGGCCCGCCATACTGCGGGTACAGCCCGGTCAGCAGGTCGTACAGGTGGGCTCCGACGAGGCCGGTGCCGTGGATGAGGGCGCCGATCGGCCCGCTGATTAGGAGGGTGGTGGGGAGGAATGCGTAGGGTAGGTATTGCGATGGGAAGGTGGCGAGGCCGAGGAGGGAGACGGGGAGGCCCCAGGAGTCGATGGTGGAGGTTGTGATGAATGCTAGTGCGAGGGGGGTCGCGAAGGCCGTGCCGCCGATGACGATGTTTAGGCCCTGCGTCCTGGTTAGAGAGTTTCCAACTGGGAGGAGAATAGTTTTCAATGGAGGGGGAAGATGGGGAAGTGATCAACCAAATGAGTGGACTTGGTTGACTTGCGTCCCGTTTGGGAGTGGAAAATTGGAGACTTTGAAAGAGATTTGAGACGGTTCCTCAACTCGAGGATAATGCCATATAAATGAACTTCAATGCCAACAGAAGAGGAATGGAATGGCAAGGGCCAAATGTACACAACTCACCAAAATAACAAGACAAACGAAACAAATATAAGCAAAGAAATCCGCGCGCTGAGAGAATCTAGGCGAAGCAACCTCCAGCTTCGCTCCATAGGTATACACTTTGCCTGTCATTAGCCGCCGTCAATACTTTTAAGGTTCTTGGTTTAGTTGCTCACAGAAGTACGTATCCCATAGAACCCCAATCCCTCGCTCAGTGAGGAAGAAAGGGGTGAAGAGCCGCCAGAGTTCGGGCGGCAGTTGCAGGAAGGCTTGGGGACGGAAAGCGAAGTTGGAGTAGGAGAGGACGTAGGTGTAGACGAGGAGGGAGAGGGCGAACGTTATTGCTGCTAGAGTCCTGGGGGGTTGTTGTTAGGGAAGACGAGAAGGGAGGGATGGAAGGGGAAAGGGGGGTACCTGGAGATTGGTGGGGCTTCACGGAAGTATTGCAACATGGCGGGTCTGAGAGACGAAGCTCTTTCCACGTGATGAAGTGGTGATTCCTTATGGTCGCTTGGAAAGGATGGGAGATGTTGTTGATACTGTTAATATATATTTTACATTGGGGGATGTTGGTGTTGGGAGTGATGTCCTTTTGAAGCGGAAGCTGCGCCGCATCTGTCTGTTGGAGCCTTGTCAGGGGTACCATGTAGGCACTGCCCCAATATCAATGCCTAAAATCCTTCCCAATCAACAACCAACAACCAACATCTCGATATTTAATATGAATGTGGCGGTGGTACAGTAGATACTCCAACGAATCCAGCTCTATGCTCAAAAGGGCTTTTGCAATTCATTTCTAACTTTCGCTAATGAAAAAAATCCCACCCGAGACCTCGTAATCTGAATCCCTATTTTAATCACCTGCAATTCATACTTCCATCCTTCTGGGTCGTCTCGAATCTTCTGCTCTGTAAAGTCCTTCTGGAATAACAGATCGATTTCCTTCAGGCTCTTTAGTCCACCTTGTCGTTTCCGCTCCAGAAGTACTTCAATGGCCTAATCTATGGGAGGAAAATATGTCCTAAGTGCCAATTCTTTCAACGACTATGGCAGGCTATCCACAACTCTCAAGGCCTGTTCATGCGTGAGAGGCTCGAAACTAGTATGTTTCGCATCAGGGTATTATCACGTCCCACGAGCGCAACTGCCTTGTCGAAACTCGAGTAGAGATCCCAGTGGAAGGACCGGTTTGTTCACAGGCGTGAGTGGAGGTGCCTTCCTCGTTCTCATCCGCCTGTTCATATTCTCCACCGCCATCAACCAGAGTCAATTCTAGCAGGGAGTCCTTAGAGTGCAGAAGTCCGCGTCGTACCTCTGGCGGTATGAATCCTCCTCGTTCCAGCGGACGTATGAGAAATGTATGAGGCCATGGAAAGACCGGAGGAATCTGGATGTCAGATTCTGGGAGGAATGAGAGGTGAGTGACGCGCAATATTGGGTCTTTGATATCCTCGTCGTTCATGTGCTCGTCGCACCCTCCGTTGGTGATTGAATTAGGCAGTGCAACTTGTCGGATGGACTTGAGCTGCAGGAAGGGCAGGATTGAGTCTGGAGATGGGGAGTCCTCAAATTCCCTCACTGCCTTTCGATCATGCGGAGACTGCTCAGGAAGTACGCCGGGGGTCCGTCCAGAGTTTGTAGCTTCAAAGACATAAGGTACGAACTCAGCGTCGTCCATCCAATTATCAACATAGGTTGCTAGCTTGGACGTCGAGAGGTTCAGGAGAAGGAGGGTCAGCAGGGCGGTGATCGAATCCCATCTTCTAGGAATATCGATCCAGTGGGAGCCAGCTGTTTGACATCGATCGAAAGAGAACGCATCGTACCATTATCTCTTAAACTCTTGTCGTCACATCCCTTATTCAGTGCGGCCTTAAGCCCTTATAATTTGGCACCCAACGAAAACTCTGGTCGTCGGTATAGGAGGTCGCCTTGTGGATTCGAGTTATAATCCGGATGTGAGATAATGTCTGTGGGGTAAGGTTAATTCCTACGCCAGGGATAATGAGTCGGGCATGCGCCAAGCCTCTCGGGCGATCCCTCCAGGTTGATCACTTGCCTCACTGCAATTTTAGCGTCCAAGGACTCAAGGAGAGAACGAATTCATCGGGCATAGGCTGAAGAACCGAGGTACTGCACCACAGTTTTAGCGCCGAGGAGCGCCGATACCGCGTGCACTGCAATCTTAGCGTAAAGGAGAGGACCAGGGTACCGATTCAGCAGTACGTGTTTGGCGTGTGGCTCTTGGAGAGCTGAGCCCAACTTTGCACTGAAATTCTAGCGCAAAGGAGGAGAGAATGTCTGTGGGGTAATTCCTATGCCAGGGATAATGAGGCGGCATTCGCTAAACCTCTCATTGCTCATTGGTTTCACTGCAATTTTAGCGTCCAAGGAGAGGACGAATTCATCGGGCATAGGCTGAAGAGCCGAGCATCTTGTTGTGCGCCGGTCTCGTGCACTGCAATTTTAGCGTTAACGAGGAGGGACGGACACCCACATCGCTGACACCAAGTTACCCCATTGAGGGAGCACTGCAATTTTAGCGTCAACGAGGAGGAACGACGACGGCTCGCACACCGAGAATCATGTGTTGGCACGAGGCTCTGGAAGCCGCGCTGCAAGCTCCACCGCATACGGTATCCCAGTCGCCTGCGCACTGCAATTTTAGCGTGCATAAGGCGAGTTAACACCGGCCTCCACCTTAGTTTTCAGAGAAAAGTAAGGTCACGTGCAAAGCGGGTAAAGAGTTGAACCGGGCAGTAGAGGAGCGACATGAGTTGACGCAGATAGCCAAGAAAGCAGGTAGCTTCGAGGAGAGGTTCTTGGAAATTCTGCAAAGATGCAATTGATTAGCCACTGGACTCAAATGAACCTTTCAAGCGCTTTATGGTAAATCGCGAGATCTGGTCGTTTCAACACCGTACGGAGGAAGGCTAAGGACCTCGCTTTTCCTTCGCAATTGAAAGACGAATGTAGAATTGGAACTGCAAGGTCATAGAAGTGGCGACAGCAACGAACTACTCGCGCGAGGTTGGCGTTCTGCTCGTACTCTCACTGGTCAACAAGCAGCGGGTGGAACACAAAGATTTCGAACTCATCTGGGAGTTTGTTGAAAACCATAGTTTTGATCGGAGTCGATGAGGATCTCGAAGATGTGAAGCAGTTGTGAAGAAACTATGAAGGAAGTTAAGCAACGCTGCACGGGATCGCCTCGATCGACGTTAGACAGGCAACATTTTGCTGACAAAGCTTCAGCACGTGATATGACAAAACGTTTGCCTCCAACCAAAAAGCTTCAAATCAGTTGAATCTCTAACGACAGCAATATATAGATGAAAAAAGCTCAATTTTCAAAAGCCTACCATAACATCCCAAAACCGACGCGAAAGAGGTCTGACGTCACATGACCAGCGGCCTTTCACTAACCGGCCCCTCCCTCCTCCAGATCTGGTGGATCAAACGATCAAACACCTCCACGAAAATCAAACACCAAACAGCGTCCTTCAAAATTCCTCACCACATCTCCGAGATGCGTTCGCCTTTCTGCGGAACGGGCAACCCTTCCCGACGACCGCTTGGCCCAACCGCTTTCTGACGCAAGCCTCGTTTTAGGAGCGCGGTTGCGGTCGCTTTTGCACTTACCACTGGGCCGGCCGAAGAGCTGCAGCCGTGATGTTTGTCTGTCTGTGGAGAACGAGCTGTTTGACGGCGCACCAAGAATGGAGAAATGACTTGTGTTGCTTGGGCATGGGCACGTTCCGTCATGTCTCCATGTCCTAGAAATAAACATGACTTGACGCAGCGACGGCGAGGAACGAGATTAGGAAGGTTTCAACGGAACGTTATTAAGAGGAACGCAGTCACACGAGGTGCTACAGAACAGGCTTACTGAGTTTGCGATATTTTTGGAGGGTTGGTGGCGAAGGCGGCCCCACAGACGGATAGGAATGTGCGGAAGCTGAGAATAGAAAAAGTGATGCCTTTGACAAATACCCGTGCAGCTGAGGAAGCAGCAGGGGCGGAGGATCTCGCCTGATTATTATCGCTTGCCGAGCACAGAGGGATCATAGGCTGGATCTGGAAACATGCGGTTGCGAGATTTGATCTGATCCTGATCGCTTCGGGATCAGATGAAAAGGAGGGGAAAGTCACCTGAGTCAGGGGAGCTGCGCAATCTCGCTGTCGTTTGCCCAAGCGCGACCACACGATCCACCGCGATAAGTGAGAGAGACCTTCCACCACCATATTTGTGATCTTCGTCGGAGCAGAGCGTGGGGCGGTCGGTGATGAACTGGATGCTTGCACACGTGGCGCTCTCACCACGAGTTTGAAACTTCAGCCACCCCGCCATCGCTCAACCTGCACATCACATCGTCACCTCGTCACCAACAAACACATCGAGAAACGGATCAAGATCATGAACAAAAGCGCAAAGAAAAGTCAAGTGGAAGTTGCAGTTGCACAAGACATCGTTATCGCCCATCCCCGCGCGATGCTCACTTGTCGATTTCTGCCCGCGCCTAGCAGAGCTTTCATCTGAGATTTTCTCGCCAGCGCTTCTGGTTCGCGGGATCCTTCGTGGCCAAGATGGCGGATCTCAGGAACAGCCGAACAGGGTAAAGCGTTTTTGCTAGATGATTTGCGCTAGGCCAGGAACCGCGGCCGCTAGACCAGCCCTGTGGGTGGCCAACCAGTGAGACGACGTCGGTTTCATCACATCCATGTGCCTTGCTGCGCACTCCCTGCCAGAATTAAAATTAAGGCGACACGGCGGAATCGCCTGTGGAGGGGGAGGAATTGAATTGGGGATGGAGTGCAATCTGGGCCAATTTCGGGCTGTTGGTCGGAGGAGGAGTGCTGCCGCCACAGCCTGGAGGATGCCAGCAGTGCCAGCACTCCCCTTGGAGAGTTGGGAGGACCCCCAGATTGCATGCCTGGACCAAGACTGGAAGAGACTTGCGCCAGTGGATGCCACGAGGATAGCCTTGATGTGATGCGACGAACCGCACTCAACACCGGACGAGATCAGCCTCAGCACCTCAGCACCTCCTTCTTCTGGTGAACTGTTTCTCGGCGAGTTTACAATTTCCTTGTTGGTTTTGTGGTGTTGCCGGCTTCAGGTTGAATGGCCGGCCACCCGTTCTTTGTACATTACATATTCTCGTCTGGTCCTGTCCGGTCCTGCCTTCTTGGCTCTTGCAAATTGCCGCTGTGCGTGTGCGTGTGCGTGTGCCCAGACCACCTCGAAATAATCTCTCCCGTCCCACGCCATCTCGACCCTCAGCGCCGCCCAACAACTCGCTCGCTTGAACTCCCCACTGCTCCCCTCCCTTTCCCTCCCAGTCCTTCCTCAATCCTTCCTTCCAAACATTCGCTCTTTCGCACCCCAGACTTCGTTGGCAAAGTCTATTCTCGTCTTTGAAAGATCGATACCATCGCTATCCGAGTATAACGCAAGCACGCTATACTCACTACGCTCTTTAAGACAGGCACAATTCATCGTCGATTCGATTCGATTCAGCTCCGTCGTCGCGCACGCCAGCCCAAGCACACGACAGTTCGAAACAAGACGCACGAACACAACCCAAAGCATCTCTTTGATCGCGGAAGGAATATATTGAAACATTCTATCGCTCGGCGCAAGCATTCGATGATCACATCTATCTATCGCATCCACTGCTGTTGATATCACTATCGTGGACATACGTTTATCCTTCGTTTCTCCGTACACTCTTCACACACCTCAAAATGCGCTTCTCGTCACTAGCTACGGCCCTCCTCCTCCCTCTGCTGGCCATCGCAGACACGACCTCCACGACAACGATAACCTCGACCGCGACGCTCACGAAAACCATCACCGTCTCGCAAGTGTACGCCGTGACCTCGACCTACGCAACCAACTCCACGACCTCCACGACCCCAACAGGAGCAACATACCTGAGCGCCTCCGCAAGTGCACCGACGAAGTCGATACCTGCGAACTACATGGGTGCGGCATCGAGTCTGAACGGCATGTATGCCGGCGGCGCAAGCGTCCTGGTCATGATCGCTGCAGCGCTGCTGTAAGAATAACGAACTACTGTCCATGACCGACTGACGATGACGGGTGGTGTTTATGGGTGGTGTTGACATTCTTCCTTCTCGGGCTGCGATCTTCAATTCCTAGAGCGACGGATGTCCTCCAAGCGCCTCAGCAACCCCGGCATTCCAATCCAAACCCAATTTCTCTGATGCGACGCATCTACCCTCTGTTTATACAAACTCTACGATGCGACATCCTGCCCCACGTTTTATACCCCCGCAACCGACGATGCGTAACATCGCTCTCCTTCATTACGGGTCTATCTTCTCTTTCCCTCCTATCCTTAGGACAGAGCGATAGACGTTTACGGCTTGATGACTTTCCCCTTTGACCTTCCCTGACCTTCGATACGATACCTCTGAGCGAAAATCAAACATACAACTCCCGGATGAAGAGATATTCCCCATCCCCGTTCCATTCTTCGCTTGTTTGGCATACTCATTTTGTCACGTTCGATTCGCCCATACCCTGTATTCCGCGCACATCTTTTTTCACAACACTTTTGCTCTTTCGCTTCGTTGTGCGCTTTGATTGGCCTTGTGCCGATCTTCTTTTGCTTTCTCGATTGACGGTGGTGGATTCGATCTCTGATTGGATATGATGTTATTTTGGTGGTGGTTGCGGAGATCTCCTGCTTGGTGCTTGCTGTGGTTTTGGATGAATGAGAGAAGGAGATCTATGGTGGGGAGGATAAAGTGATGTGTGTGGTTGTGATGATCGAGTGTGGATAGCCTGGTGCCGGTTCCCTTCTGTTATATACTCGCCGCTTCACAGGTCGGCTTGAGATATCGAGGGAAGGATGGAGTCTACGTTTTGCATTTTGCTTTTCGTTCCATCGATGTCGATGTTGCGAGAGGTGAGGTGAGGTCAGAGATGTATGTATGTAGTTTTGGATTTCGATAGTGGTGGGGTGTGAATAGTGAGGCGCAGAGATGAATAAAAGACATGAAAATATTCTTGCTGTTCAGAGATGCTGTGGGAGGTTGCATATGTTTTACAGTAGGTCAGCGAGTGCTGAGTTGCATATGAGTCTAGTGGCTGGTCAGTTGCATCTTTGCAGGATTTCAAAGAATTCCCTCGAAGCTACCTTCTTTTGCTATCTGCGTCAAGTCACTCCCCTACCCGTTCGAACCTCTTCACCCGCTTCGCACGGCTTCGCACGTGACCTTATTTTTCTCTAAAAACAGGAGGCTGGTGTTGAGTCGCCTCGTGCACGCTAAAATTGCAGTACGGGGCAGGCTGGCTTGACGACTTATCCCAGATCTTGCATGGGTGGAGCCTGCAGTGCGGCTCCCAGAGCCTCTTGCCAACACATGACTGTCGGTGTGCGAGCCGTCGTTCCTCCTCGTTGATGCTAAAATTGCAGTGCATCGGTCGCCCCCGGTGGACGCACGTGGCCTGTGTGATGGCAATACTCCGCTGGCTGGAAGGAGGTTCATGTGGTCGTGCCTTCGGGGGTCGTTTCAGACCCCATGGAGCACTGCAATTTTAGCGTCCAGGGAGCGCACGAATTTGATTCATCGGGCGCGAGGCTGAAGACCCGAACCATTCACCGCACTGCAATTTCAGCGCTAACGAGAGACGATATCCACGCCGGGTTTGTTGGCAAAGCACTGCAATTTTAGCGTCAACGAGGGGAACCGGTTCGTCAGCCTCATATTCGTTCCTCACTTGGACGCTAAAATTGCAGTGCTCGCGGGCTTGGCGAGTCGTCGTTCCCCTAGTTGACGCTAAAATTGCAGTGATTTGCGGTGTGCCCGACTCATTATCCCTGGCGTGGGAATTACCCCACAGACATTCTCTCCACTGCGCTAGAATTTCAGTGCAAAGTTGGGCACGCCAAACGCGTGCTGCTGAATCGGTACCCTCGTCCTCTCCTTTACGCTAAGATTGCAGTGCAGTCGGTAACCAGCGCTCTCTGTTCTTCAGCCTATGCCCGATAAATTCGTTCTCTCCTTGAGTCCTTGGACGCTAAAATTGCAGTACTGCATGAAGTCGTCTTCTTGTCACTCTTCCCAGTTTTGGCTTTTGCTACGGCATCACAACGGACGGATAGGTAGTTTTGGGACACTATATAAAGTTCCACGGGCTAAAAAGAGGGAGCACGAGGTATATACTACGCTTCTACTTTCTCTATATATACTAGATACTGTAGAGGCTGGTATATTGCTAGCTATAGGGTCGGCATACCTAAACTTGCATTAATTGAGATACCTTATATCCTCCGATAACTATATAAAGGGCAGAGCGATATTACAAAGTATGGACTACAGGCACTCTTATATACGGTGGCTGGGGAACACCTCTATAGCCTTGGTTTAGGGTAGACTGCGGAGCTTTTATTAGTTGTAATTACCCGGGCATGTATCTCTCCTTCTAAAAAAAATATAAAAACAATGTTTAATTATAGGTGTATTCTGTACTGCAATTTTAGCGTCGAAGGAGAGAACGAATTCATCGGGCGCGAGGCTAAATAACCGAACCATTCACTGCACTCCAATTTTAGCGTTAACAAAGCACTGCAATTTTAGCATCAACGAGGGGAACCGGTTTGTCAGCCTCATATTCGTTCCTTACTTGGACGCTAAAATTGCAGTGCTTCCGAGTATGCGTGCTCCTTCCGGCACAAATTGCCAATGCATTATGCTTGGTGCTTGAACAGGAATCGGCACACACTCGTTCCCTCCGTCCACGCTAAAATTGCAGTGCTTGTCCATATACATGGATAATGATGATGATGATGATTATTATTATTTGCGTCCAGCGGAAAACTAGAAGAAACTAGCTTTCCTATAAACCTCCCATGGGGTATGGGGACGTGCTAAGCTTATAGGATATTTATATATAGAGTCCTGCTTGTAAAAGAGGCCAAAAACCACGAGGGGTAAAAGACATCCTCTATAAGCAGTCCCGGGTCCCTGATCCCGCGGTGTTTTAGTGCCCCCGTAGACCTTATAGAAAGCATTTCTAGTACTATATGAGCGAACATACCAAAGGCTTGTAACTATGAACCTCTTACGGCCAGTTGGAGTTGTTACCAGGTTTCCTATAAGAGGATATAGTACTAGAAATAAACTTAACTAAAATAGCTTTTATCTTTTTATACTTTTTAGTTTTCTTATATATAGCTTTAATTTACTAATTATTAGTAATATAATATTAAGTAAAGTAAATAATATTAATAGAAGAATTATTATAATATAAATATATTAATTTCTAGAGCTTTAGTAAAAGCTTTTTATTTAGTTTATATTTAATATCTTAAAGACTAATACTATTTTCTATAAATAATTATAAGAAGAAAATATAGAATTTCTAAAATACTTAACTAGAGTATAGCTTCTTTAAATAAAAATATAACTCTAAAAGCTAATAGTACTAATTCGGATTATTGTTATTTATATAAGAATTAGTTAGGGTAAAAGTATTACTAGTAAGTTTACTAGAAATATAAATAATTTTGAAATTCTTAAAGAGATATAAATTAGTATTTCTTTATAGCTTATTTTTAATCTAGACTAGCTAGTTATTAAAGATAGTATAATTTCTAGTAAAGAGAATTAGATCTAGAAACTTAGTAACTCTAGTATTTCTAAAGAAAATATAAGATACTAGAAATTCTAAATAGAAATAAGTAAAAGATAGTTCGGAATTCTTTAGAGAAGAGTTTAAAGTAGCCGGAATTATAAAGATAATAGAAGTAAATAAAATAGAAATAACTAGAGTTATTATAAACCGATTAATTATAGCTATATAGTATTTAATATTATTCTCGAGTTTAGTATTATAAAGCTTAATATTCTCGAAAATAGTTTTATTATAATTATAGATATTCTTATATAAAATAGCTTTATAAATATTTTTTCAATAACTTTTTATAATAATATTAATATCTGTAACGTGTGAGAATTAGGCTCGCACCACAGTTCACTGGACCAAAAGACCACAGTATTCACCGCACAGTGAATACGCCTAATTACAGTTAAATGGCTGGATCGTAGTCACGTGACAGCCACACGTGACAACTATTCCCCCCTCGCCAAGCGACGTCCCGGAGCACCGGGGAAACGCTCCAAGCAAAGCGAACCACTTATACCTTAAGCCCCAAAGGAATCCCCAAAAATCGCGATTTCGCAAATCTCAATTGCGTGCAATTGATTAAAGGGTCCTTTTTAGCCCTATAGAGGGTCTCTGACGCCCCTAAAGCCATCTCCAAGACTGGGAAAACCCTAAACCAATCTTGCGGGCAGAAGTGCATGCATACTCAACTACTCAGTGGACCGGAGCGGTGAATACTCTGTAATGTGTGAGAATTAGGCTCGCACCACAGTTCACTGGACCAAAAGACCACAGTATTTACCGTACAGTAAATACGCCTAATTATAGTTAAATGGCTGGATCGTAGTTATATAATAGCCATATATAACAATATCTAAAAATAAGATATTAAGCTTTTTAGCCTATTTATATAACTCTCTAGTAATAATATAGTTCTTAGTATCTAGAAGCTTTAAAATAAAAATAGAGAATTCTATTTCTATAAACTTATTTATAAATTCTCTAAAAATACTAATAGAATATTTAATTCGGAAAAGGCTATTAATAAAATAATCTAAATTAGTAAAAGCTTTACTAGAAGCCTTAATAGAAATTAATATAGTTTCTAGTTATATAATATTTTAGAAAATTAATCTATTATAATTTTTTTTTATTATATATTTTTTAGTAGTTTTATTATTAGTATATATATAAGACCTATAAGATTATAGAATAGGGCTTAAGAAAAGTAGTTTGGTTACTAGCTTATAAATACTTATTATTCTAGAATTTAGTTAAAGAATAGCTTTTATTTAAGGTTCTTTAATTTTCGGGTTTTTAAAAAGATTTCTAATATATTACTAATATATATTTATAGAAATATAAATACCTAATTTCTTTAAAAGTTCTAAAGCTTTTTACTTTTATTATTTTAAAGTCTATTACTTATATTTCTAAGGTTCTATTATCTTAGTAATACTTATATTTCTAATAATTCTAAATTAGTTTATTTAAAATTCTCTATAGAATTAAAGAAAATAAGCTTTAAATACTATTATAAATATAGTATTTAGGGCTTAGAAAATAAGATAAAAGATTTCTTATAAAAATAATTTAAAGCTAAGAAAGAGAAAACTAGAATATAAAAGGCTTATAAAAAAAATTTTTTTATAATATATTAGTTTTAAAAAAGCTTAGTCTTCTAAATATCTCTAGTATATTTCAAGTATATTTCCTTTAATAAAACAGCTATATTATATAAGTCTAGAAGATATCTAATATCTGGCTAAATATTTTAGATATTAGATATTTAGAAATTATAATAGTAAGATATTATTTTTTATATTAGATAATTTATTTATTAATAGCTAAAAAAGAAGCTTAAGGAAACTTCTTCTAAAATAAAGATTATATAAGTATTCTTTAATAATTCTATAATAAAAGTACTTTTAATTTATATAATTATAAATAGATATAATTATAATATAAGAACTATTAATAAGTTTAATTATCTAATAGTTCAAAACTCTAGGCTATAGTATATTACTAAAGCTATTAGTAGACTATTAAATAAAACCGAAAAATAAAAAGTAATTTTCTAATTTTTGTATTTATATTACTTCTATTCTTTTTTTCTATTATATTTTATTAAAAAAAAAAGTATAATATATATACTTTATTTTTAACTATTTCTAATTCTTTCTTAGTTTATTATTAGTATAGCTATTTCTTTAAAAGTTATATATATAGTTACAGAATACGGGATATAGAATATAGGTAATAGAATATAAATAATAGAATATAGGATATAGAATATAGTTATATAACCTTATATTCTATTAATAATTCGACTAGTAGATTAGATTTCTTTAGGCTTAATAGATTTAGAAATTATATATTAATACTATAATACTATAATTCCTACTTCTAAATAATAACTTTACTAATCTTATATAAATAGTATTTTATAACTATATAATAGTACTATATATTACTAGTAAACTAATACTAATTAGTTAGTACTTATAGATTAGAGAATAGAATTAATTATACTAAAGAAATATCTAGTAGCCTATAGTAAAACGAACTAGTCTATATTAAAGAAGGGAATTATCTATTAATTTTATAAAGTATCCGGTAGCCTAAGGAAGAAAATAACTAGCTTTTACTAAGAACTAATAATTACTTTATTAAAGAGGGGAATTACTTATTAACTCTATAAAGTATCTAGTAGCCTAAGAGAGAAAACTCTAGTTCTTACTAATTAATAAGTAGTTAGCCATTTAACTATTTATTTATTTAATTATTTATTATTCTTTAAAACTAACTTCTTTTAGTTCTAAGATTACTTTCTTAAAAATTATCTTTTCTATTTATATAATATTTATATCTATAGAATACTTTCTCCGGAATATATACCCTATATATATTTTTAAAGCTCTTTAACTACTACTTCAATTTTACTATTAAATCGAGTTCTTTAAGCTTTAGATTTTTCTGGAATTATAATATTTTACTTCCTAAATTTTTCGTTATAGATAAAATATTTAAGGGCAAAATATTTACTTTAATACCTTTAATATTTCTAGATATCTAGGGTATCTAGTATCTAAATCAGGAATCTGGATACTTTTATTACTAAACCCTTTTTATAAACTTATTATAAACTACCTTATTTTTAAATCTCTTTTATTATAAATTATATATATATTAAGAAGAACTTGGTTCTAGAGGTTTAATATAGCGGAACTATAGAATAAATATATATAGATAAAGAAGTAGAAAGATAGTATTAATCTAATTACCTATAGTAATAAGGAAGTTCTAGATTACCTTAATACTAGATTATTCTAGTATAAGATAAAGAAATTAACTAATAATTATTTCTAGAAATTATTTAAAGAAAATTTTAGTAATTTTAACTTCGAAATATTTAATTATCTAGATTAATATATACTATATAAATTACGAGCTACTTTATAATATAGTAGTATTTATATTAAATAAAATAATAGGGAACTTACTATTATATAGTCTTTAGTAAATACTATTTAGGAAAAAGAATAATATATCTGAATTATAGCTAATATTATTACTATTAGACTAGACCTTAATATAGGTCCTATTATCTCATTATTTATATCTCTTAATAATAGTATTATAAGAAATTAATAAACTAAACCAATTATTACTTATATTTCTTTATTATCTATAATTACTTTTACTAGTATCGGATTATAGAAAACTAGTAATAATGAATTCCTACTATTTTTATTATCTTTATTATTTCTAAATAGCTCTTTAGCTAGCCCTTTTACTATAAAGCTAATTAGAGAAATAATAAAGATATATATTAAGATATAGAAATATAATAGAACTAATAGTAGTTTTAACTAAAAACTTACTATCTTCCTTAATATTTACTAATATATAGAGCTCTTAGAAGAGGTATTAGTAAGAGCTTTTCCTATTATATTAAAGGAACTAGTATAAAACTACTTCTATAATAACTAGCTCTTTTAATATATATATAAAAAAGCCTATATAAATATTTATAATTTCTTTAAAAGCCCTAATTACTATTATTAAAATTTAGATAAATAGAATACTATTACCTTAGTAACTATAATAATAAAAGATTCTAAAAAGACAATATTCGAGCTTATTTAAATATTAATTAATAACTTATATAAATTATAATATAGCCTTATTTCTATTTTATAAACTACTAAATTCCTATATAATAAGATTATTACTTCCTATTAAGGCTTACTAGTATACTAATATATAGTCTCGGACTTTCCTAATAATCTCGGCTAGCTTATTAATAAGCTCTAATTATCTATTACTATTTATAAGAAGAAATAATAGATTAATATCCAGATTCTTTTTATTAATTAATAATACTATTCTTAAAACTTTTCAAATTACTATTTATTCAGAAATTATTAATACGGACCTAGTTATAACTTTAGAACCCGTAATAACTACTCTAAGTTCTGTAATTATAATAATTATATTCCGAAGTTATGTTTTATATATAAAAGACCCGAGTATTACTTATAAAAGTATATACCAGAGAAATAAGAGGCTAAGAAAGCTTGATTTAAGAGTAAAAATATCTACTAATTTAGATTCCGAAATACCTATAACTTTAATAAATACTTTAGTAATACTTATATATAATATATTACCGAATTTAAAGAAAAAGATAATAATAAAAGTAATAAAAACAAACTAGTAGATAATACTTTTAAAGCCTTACTAGTAAAAACGAATAAAGGAAAGAAATATTATTCTAATTCCTATTTTACTTCTATTAAGAGCTTTCTAGCCGCTCCTATAACCCCTGCTTTTACTATTTTTATAACTAATACCCTTATAGATAACCTTATATTTCTTTTCCTTATATATTAGATAATAGATAAAAATTATATTTTAAAGCCTATTAAATAAATAAAAGATATCTAGATATTTACTATTAATAATATATTAAGATATAATACTTACTATTTTTATAAAATTATAATTAATACTAGAGCCTCTAGATTCTTAATTACTAGTTCTAACTAATTCCAAGCTTTATAGTAAACTAATAGTAATATCTAACTTAATAAAATTATTAAAGATTAAGTTAATATCTAGTTTAATATCAGATCTATATCCTTTATTAGATCTATAATAATAAGAATACTAATTAGATAAGTATAATTCTATATTATATTTATAAAGATTCTATTTTTATTTAGCTTAGCTAATATAGATAAGCTAGAGGTCTATTTTAATAATCTTACTAATTATCTTATTATTTTTAATAAATACTTTATATCTATAATATAATATTTTAAATACTTTTTCTTGTTTTAAAATATTATTTTATAAAGCTTTATTTCCGAATTCTTTATTTATAACTTTTACTTTTTTATAAAGATTAAATTATAATATCTATATTACTATTTTAGTTATTTATTTATTAGTAAGCTCCGAAATATACTAGAATAAATAGGCTATAATATTAATATAGAAGCCCTTAAGTATCTTATAAAGTACTATAAGTAATACTAGAAATTCGGATAATTACTAGAATAATTTAAGTTTAACCTAAGAAATAATATTAGCTTTAATTACTTTATTATTATTAATATTTTCTATATTTCCGGTAAGTTTATACTTTATATTATTAATAAAGGCACTTAATATTAAGCCGGCTAATAGCTTTAAAATATTAGTATATTATATACTTGGGATACTTTAAAGTAGTATTAGATTAATATCTATTTAGGCCCTTCTAATTAGATTATAGTAGATATCGGAAAGCAGTTTACTAGTAAGAAATTCGCTTAGCTTATAAATACTATAAAAACCAAGATTAAAATCATTTCTATAAAAGCTTATAATTCTATCGGAATTATAAAATATTACTATAGCCTAATTTAATATACTTATCTTATTATTATAGCCGAAATTAATAAAATTAATAAAGATACCGTATTTTAAATAGCTTTTAAGGCCATTAATAATTTTACTAGACCTAATAGTATTATCCTAATTCTTTTAGTTTATAGTACTTTACTTTAAATAGCCAAATATAATACCCTATTACTAACTATATTATAGTAATTAGTAGTACTTAAGAAAGTAATAGCGGAAATTCAGAAGCTTTAAGCTAGATACTAGATTACAAATACTCTAAATACCCGAAATAGTTCTAGTATTACTAATATTTATAAACTTTTCTTAAATTCGGATATTCTTATATAATATAAAGGAAATACCAGTTAATCTAGTAATTAGGATAGGCTATATAAGCTAGTAGCCATTAATAGGAAGAACTATATATTAGTTTTACTATATAGTAATACTATATTTTATTTAACTTTTATAAAGCCCTTTTATATAGGAAATATTAAGGTTATTACTAATAGCTCCGAACCTAAACCTATTCCCGAACTTTATAATAAGGCTAAAGGTAATACAGGTATAATTCCTTCTATTATTCCCGCTATTTTACTAAAGTATAATAGAGGACATCCTTATAAGAATCCGGATATTATAGTATTCCTATAAGATAATAACTTATATAAGAACTCCCGTTAAGTTAAAGTTACTAGCCTTCTAGAAAAGAATATATTTAAAGTTACTTCCAGATTTCAGGTATTAAAGGAAATATATATCTTTAACTTCTAGTTTATTAATAAAATCAAGAATAAGAATATAGAAAGAAAGTTTAAGAAATTGAGACTAGTTATTTAAGCTTATAATAATAATAAGAAATATATAGTATTAATATAATTACTTACTATTTAATATATTAGCTAGAGAATTATTCTTAGTATTACTATTATAATAATAAATATTATAGAACTATATTTATATAATATTTTACAAGTTTATATCTAATTAATAACCTTACTTAACTATAATTTTTATATTAATTCATCTTATAAGCTTACTAGAGAGCTAAATCTAAATAATAATTCGGTTCTAAAAGTTATAAAACTACTATATAATATACCGGAAGCTAGGAACTACTAGTTTAAAACTTACTATTCCTACTATATTAATAAGCTTATTATAGAATAGTTAACTTATAATTCTTACTTTTTCTATAGTAAGTAATTCTTTGAAATTATTAGCCTTTAAACTAATAATATTCTATTTATTAGAACTAATAATTTTATAAAAACAGAGTAATTAAAGCTCTAAAAGACTAAGTTCTTAGCTAAGAAATATAAATGCCTTATTATTAATTATAATCTCAAGTTTAATAAAGATATTATTTATATAAATATTACTAGAATTATTCTTATATAGAAATACTAATATAAAAATCTCTGAACTATTTCTATAAAAAATACTATTACTATAAGTAATAGAGATACTATTTATTAAGATCTCTCTATTAAGGACTAATATATTACCTAATATACTAGAGAAGTATATATTATATTAGTTTATTAACTAGAAGCTTTATATAACCTATTAATTACTACTTAAGCTATTAAACTTTCGGAAACTAATATAAAGGTACTTAATAAGTATATTTAATAGTAAATTGAGAATATTACTAGAGAACTGAGATTTGTAAAGCTAGTAAAAAAGTTCTTATATTTAATTATTTTTATAAATACTTTATTTATAAATAATAGAGATTTCTTTTTCTAAATCGGATATATTCTAGTTCTAGTAAATAGAACTAGATATACTAATATTATTTACTAGTTCTTTACTAAATACAAGAGAGTTACTAGAAGTATTCTAGCTTCGGAACTCTATAATATAGCTTATAGTTTTAATATAGATACTTTAGTTAAATCTATAATTAATAAAGTACTAGAAATAGAACTATTACTAGTAGTTTATATAGATTCGAAGTTATTATATAAATGTCTTATTAAATTAGGAACTACTCGAGAAAAGTATCTAATAATTAATATAATATATCTTTACTAGATATATAAATAATAAGAGATTATAGAAGTTAAATGAATTAAGAAAGAATTGAATTCTACTAATTCTATAATAAAATTAAAACTAATAAATGCCCTCAAGTACCTAATTAATATAAATACTATATAATTAGATATAAAGAAATAAATTAAGTATAAATAGAACAGAAAATAAATATATAAGATAGGAGAATATTATAGGAGGAGAAGTTATATATAAAAGGCTATAGCCTTTAGTATATAACTAAAACCTTAGAAGTAATATAGATATATAGAATATTTAGGAATCTAGTACTAGGCCGGATTAGGGAATTTATATATAATTAGAGAAAGATACTATTTTTCGCGTTTTTTAGAGAGTTTCTAGTATTAGTATAACTATTTCTTTGAGAGTTATATATATAGTTACGGGATACGGGATACGGGATATAGGTAATAGAATATAGGTAATAGGATATAAAATACGAGATATAGTTATATAACCTTATATCTTATTAGTAATTCGACTAGTAAACTAGACCCTTTTAGGCTTAGTAGATTTAGGGATTATATATTAATACTATAATATTATAATCTCTATTTCTAAATAATAACTTTATTAACCTTATATAAATAGCATTTTATAACTATATAATAGTACTATATATTACTAGTAAACTAATACTTATATAGTCTATAAGGCAAATTCTATAAATTATAAAATATATCTCTTTTATTATTTATATTTTTTATATTTTTTATATTACTTAAATTATTTATATTTTCTTTATTTTCTTTTTCTCTAATATTTTTACTCTCTTTCTTTACTATTATCTTCTTTCTCTTTACTTTCTAATCTTATATCTGTTTTTATATTTGCTTTTTATATCTTATAAGTAATTAAAGCTTTAGTATAAAGGGTTTTATAAATATAAAATAAAGCTTTCTAGATTTAGTAGAATTAGTATTAAATTAATAGAAAATATAAACTTTATTATTATTATTATATTTGTAATTTATATAAGTATTATTAAATTTACTTTTTATAATTATATAGTATTTAAAAAGGCTTTTTAGTTTTTTTTTTATTACTATAAGTAATATAAGCTTAAAAGAATTTAGTTCTATAAATATATATTAAGCTTATTTCTAGATTTGCTTTATTTTTCTTTAATTCTTTTAGTTTCTTATTCTAATATAGCTTTATCTTTCTAACTTTAGCTTTATTATTAATTCGCTTTATTATTTTAGTAATATTATTAGATAATATAAAGAATTTAAAGTATTATTATAAAAGAGAAAAAAACAGAAAAAGAGAAAGTTATATATAAGAAAAAAGTTAAGAAATAGAAGAGTTTATTAATTAAATATATTAATAGAAAAGAATATTATAAATTAAGTCTAAATTATTAGAGAATATATTATAAATATTATTTTTCTATTTATTTATAGCTTTATTATCTTTTCTATTATTTTTGCTTTTACTAGAATTATTATCTAAAGTTATATTTAATATATTTTTAATAAAAGAAAGCTTTAATAATAGTATTATATATTGAAATTAAAGTTATTTTTAGAAAGAGATTAAAATTAAAGCTAAAATTAAAGCTAGTATAATTATATTTTTATTATTTATTTTTGAAATATAAAAATATATATTTAATATAACTATTTAAACCCGAATAAATTTGTAATAAATAATATCTGAAAATAAAAATATTAGTATTTAATAGCTTTAAATTAAATATATTTAAATATTAAAAAATTATAATTTTAGGTATTATAATTATAAAAATAAAAATAAAAATATTCTTTTTTTTATTAATTTATAAAAGCCAAAGTATACTAATAATAATTAAACTATATTTAACTTATATAGTTAGCTAATTTACTTTATTAATTATAAATAATTCGAGATAATTTAAATTTTTTAAATTTTTATATATAGCTTATTATATAAATTTCTATATTTTTATATTTAGTAATATTATAATTATAATTTTTAAATAAGAAGAATTCCTTTATTCTAGTATATATAATTATATTTATTTCTTATTTTTTAAATATATAGATATTAAATTAGAAAAGCTTAAGAATTTTAAATAATACTTTTTTCTAAAAAATATATATTCTTAATAAATAATAAAAGTAAATATAGAATTATATAATAATATAATTATCTTATACTAGTATTTTTATTCTCTATAAAACTATTATTTTATTTTATTTTTATTTTAAAACCTTTATTTTTCTTTTAAATTTTTTTGATTTTACTATTAATACTAAAAGCTTTTATTTTTTACTAATATTTTATTTATTAATACTTTTATTAATACTTTTATTAATACTTTTATTAATACTTTTATTAATACTTTTATTAATACTTTTATTAATACTTTTATTAATACTTTTAATAATACTTTTATTAATATTAAAAGCTAGTATTTAATTATTTTATAATCTTTTCTTTTTTCTTTAAATTCTTTCTTTTTTAATTTCTTTATTAATACTAAAAGCTAATATCTAACTATTATTTCCGAATTACTTTTATTTGAAACTTCTATATTATAAGTCTTTAACTTACTTATTTTTTAGAAAGCTAAATTTTAGATTTCTTTTTTCTTTTTCTAATATCTCTTATATTTTTAAATTCTTTAAAAATACTTTCTTTTAAACTTCTAAAAAGAAGCTAATTTTTATTTAAATTTCTCTAAACTTTAATATTTCCTTTTCTTTTCTAATATTTCTTATATCTTTAAGCTTTTTAGAAATATTCTCTTTTAAATTTCTAAAAAAGAGACTAATTTCTATTTAGATTTCTTTAAACTTTAATATTTTTTTCATTTTTTTAATACTTATAAAAGCCTTTAGACTATTACTAAATGCCTCTATTTTTTTGTCTTAAAACAAATACTAATTTATTTTATAGGAAATAGCTCTTTTTTCTTTAATTTTAATTTTTTTAATATATATTTTTTATTTTTAGGCTATTTAAATATTTCTTTATTTACTTTTATAAAATATAAACTAATTTATTTTTTAGTTTCTTTTATTTTATCTTTTTTTCGATATTATTATATATATATCTAATTAATACTAGTTTTTATAATTTATAGTTAGGCTTTCTATTTATTAAATATTCGAATATTTTATTTTACTTTTATTTTATATACTTTATTTTTCTTTTATTATAAATTAGAACTTAAATAGTATTTATTTTAAGTATTTATATTTTCGGATATATAAAACATCTATAGATTTTTCGGAATTATAAACTAGTTTATTTTAATTTAAAAAAGCTTTCTTAAAAATATTTCAGGAATTATAATATTTATTATAATCTTTTCTAAAGATTAATATAATATAAATAATTCTAGTCTATTTTCTCTTTATAGAATAAACTACTATTCTAAGTTTATATAAAAGTCTTAATTATTTCTTAAGTTAAAATATAGGTATTTTTTATTTCTATTAAATTAAATATAAAAAAGAATAAATATTTTTAGACTAGATTATAATATTAGTTAAATATTAAAACTTTTTATATTTTGCAAAATATTATTTATAGCTCGAAATATATTATATTTAATAGAACTTTTATATTTAATTATTTTATATTATAATAAAATATATTAGTATTATAATTAGAAAAGTTCTATTTTATAATCTTATTTATTATTTATAGATTTTCTAGCTAATAAATCTTGGCTAATAGCTAAGAAATTTATTAGCTATTTTATTTAAAGCCTCTAGAAATAGGAAATTACTCTAATAAAAACTTAGTATTAAAAATAGATTTAATTTATTAATTCAAATAAGGAATTTATAATAAAAGTCTCTATATATAAATAATTTTATATAATAAATTCAAGTTCCTATTTCTAGTTATATAAGTTATAATATATAATAAACTTAAACTTTTCTTGAGTTATTTTTAGAAGAATTAATAAGCTTTTTTAAATAGATTTATTAAGGCCTTAGTTTTTAAAAATATTAGTCTAGTTATTTTATTTCTTTTTTAGATAACAGTTCGGCTTTTAAAAATTATATATAAATATTAAAATAAATAAAGAAATATATTATATATATTTTTTAGATAAATTAGAATAGAATCTATAAAATTTCTATAATAAAATTAAATCTATAGTATTAGCTAGTAAAAACTTTAATAATTTTAATAAAACTTGAATTATAAGTCTAGTTTTTAGATTTCTCATTTAATTTAAAAATTAAGTAATTTATAATAAATTATTTATTATAGAATATATAATATTCTTTTCTTAAAAAATATTAGATACTAGTAATAATTCGGAAACCTTAAAGCCCTTAAAACTTTTCGTGAATTTCGGGTTTTAAAGCTTTTCTATAGTTAGCTAATTATATAAAGTTATATAATTATATAGATCTAGTATTAATATAAAGTAATTAGTAACTTTATATATAGATATAATATGGTTTTTAGTATAATTAGTCTAATATATTATATATTTATATATAAATACTTATAATTTTATTATTATAATATAATATATTTTTAATATAAAAATCCTTTTATAACTTCTTTTTTTTAGTAATAAGAAAATACTACTAATAAATAAATTCTCTAAATATAAAATATAATATATAAATAAATTAGATTTTTAGAAGCCTTCTTTATATTAAAAGCGAAATATATAATATAGTTTAAATATTAAACTCAAAAAATAAAGAATTATAAAGGCTCTAATAATTATAAAACTATATAAACTTAAATAAATTTAAGTATTATAAAAGTATTAAATTTAATAACCTGATTTTTAAATTATATAAAAACTAATTAAAGAATATTATTTTAAAGTATTAATTATAAATTCCAAATATATATATATATATATTGGTTTACTAGAAATATATAGTACTATTATATAATTATAGAATACTATTTATATAAGGTTAGTAAAGTTATTATTATTTAGAAATAGAAATTGTAGTATTATAGTATTAATATGTAATCCCTAAATCTGCTAAGCCTAAAGGGAACTAGTTTACCGGTCGAGTTATACCTGTAATACGAGATTATATAACTAGTTATATAACTAGGAAATTCGCAGTATAGCTATTCCGATAATATATTTATAAGGAAATAAAACCTAAAATAATACTAAACTAATTATAAAATATAGAAAAAAGTATATTAAATATTAGATTCATTTTTTTTTAATTACTTTAATTTTAGTAAATATTTATATATAATTTATTAGACCTTATATAATAGATTTATTTAAAAGAAATAAGATTAATTAGTCTAGAGAATTTAATAATAATAATTAAACTTCTATTTAGTATAATAAGTAAAGTACTAGTAATAGCCTAAATATTTTAGGTTTTACTTATAAAAATAAAAATATTATATTTATTAATTCTTTATATTTAATAAAAAAAAAGAAATAATATATTTATATCTTTAATATATATATTATTATAAAATAATATTTATATAATTTATAAGATTAATTATAGTTTCCTTTATTAGAGAAAAAAATAATAAAATTAAAAGAAAATCTAATAGCCTATTACTATTATTATTATTATTAGAATTAGCTTTAGTAATACTTTTTATAATACTTTTTATATTATTTTACGGCTTATAGAAATTAGTAAATAGAAAAGAATTCTAATATATATAAATTAATTAAATCTAAAAATAAAATAGAGTTTATAAAAGAAATAAAAAGTAAAAATTAGAATTAAGAGAAAGAATTATATATATATTTTTATTTATTTACTAGTTTATTAGATTTCTTTTTATTTTTAAAGTCTTATATCTATATTAGTAAATAATACTTTTTTAGGCTCTTTAGGTTTTTTAGTCTATTATTTAATTTCTTTAAATTACTATATCTTCTAAATATTCTCTAGCTTTTTATAAGTAATTTCAAAATAGAAATCTTTATATAAAGTTTCTTTTTAAGTATTTTCTAGCTTTTTATAAGTAATTATAAAATAAATATCTTTATATAAAATCTTATTCTAATATAAAATAAGAAAAATTATCTGGATATTTTTAGGACTTAAATATATATTATAATAAAAAAGATTAAAAATAATTTAAATAAAATCTAGTAAAACTATAAGTTTCTAGATTCTTTTATTATTAAAACTAGTATAAAATACTAGTTTATTTATATTATTAATAAATTAATAATAGTAGATAAGTTTACTAATATAAAAAAAGAAATAAAAAAATAGCTATTAAGAAACTATATTAGAAAAAGTAAAAAAGACTCAATTATTTATTTAAAATTAAAAGCTATTTATTAAAAAACATTTATTAGAATTTATATAAAAAATCTAGTAAAAGAAATAGAAAAAAACTTATTATTAATTTTTTTAGAAAATTAAATAGTTTTTATTTAGCTTTCTAATTCTTTATATTATTAAATATTTATTTATAAAGAACTAGTTATAAAACTATAATCTATAATTTTATAAGATTAGATCCGGCTATATTTCAATTTATAAAACCTTAAAGGGCTTTAAATAGTTTATTACTAGTATAAGAAGCTATAGTCTAAATAGTAGCCTAAATAACTCTTATATTTATAGTTTATTAAGCTTATATAATAATATAAATATTACTAGAAAAATAATTAGATTAAATAATATAACTTATAATAAAAGAAAATATAGAAAGAAATAGTTATAAAGCTATTAGAATAAAAGAAGTCTAGAATAAAATAGAAATAGTATCTAGTAGCTATATAATAATAATAATAAAAGAAATAAATATAGTAAATATTTTTAAAAGAAAAAATATAAAATAAAGATATTAAAAAAAGCTAGAAATCTAAAATATTTTAGATATAAAAAAGAAAGTAAATATAAATAGAATTTTAAAGCTATAAAGTTTAAGTTTACTAATTATATTATTCTAGATAAATAAAGTAATAGCTTTTATATTATATTTATTATTAATAAATTAATAGAATTTATAATATTAGATATTACTATATTAGTATTTAGCTATAAGATATATATTATTAGAGCAGATTTTAAGAAATAGTAATACTATTTTAAAAGATAAGAATTTAAAAATATAAAATATTTATATAATAGAAAAACTTAATAATTTTATTAATATTATTTTTAAAAGTAAAAAGGAAATTTCGAAAATAATATATATTTTAATATATCTAATTACTTTAGAATTAGCTTATTTAATTATTCTATATTATTAGAAATATTACTAATAAAGAATTATTTTTAGATAAAGTTCTAAACTATTAGAAATTATATAAATATTTTTCTAATCTATATATTACTTATATATTTTATATTTATTAGAATAATTTACTTAAGAATTCTATTTTATATAATAGTAATATTATATTTATTAGTTAGTTTCTCGAATTCTGTTAATATTAGTAATTACTTTAAGGCTATATATATTCGAATTATATATTAAAGCTAGTAATAAGTTTAAATATATAATTAATTACTATTTCTATTAATATTTTCTATATAAATATTAGCTATATTTATATTATAAAATATAAGCTTTTAATAATATTATTCTAATATTTCTTTTAATAAAAACTTATTAATATTTATATTAGTATATAAGTAAATTATTTATATAAAGCTATATAAAGTTATATTACTTATTTTAAACTAAATAATTATTAAAAATTATATTATAAAGCTTTATATTTATAGAATAACTCTAGTATTTATTATAGTTATATATTTTATAGCTATTATATATTTCCTATATATAATATACTAAGCTATATTAAGCTAGGCTAATTTATATATTTATCTAATATTTATATATTTTTCTTTTCTTAGTTTAATATTATTAGAATAAAGCTATTCTAATTTATTTTCTAAACCTAGAACTTAAACCTTATAATAATATTATATTTTATTTAAAGGTTCTATATATAGTCTAAATAGCTTACTAGCTACTATATTAAACCTAAATCTGTTTTTTCTAATTCTATAAATATTTTATAAGTTTATAAATCTATATATTTTATTTTGGATCTATTATATAGAAAATACTAGTAAAATAATTCGGTTCTATAAATATTAGTAATTATAATTCCCGGTATAAGCCAGTTCCTAAAAAATAGTTCTATATATATTAATTAAAATTAGTTATATAATTTAGTATTATAATACTAGATCTAATAGCCTTAATAAAAAGTAGTATAATTATTAGTATTTAATATTTTCTTCTAATAATAGAAAAAATAAAAAACAGATATAAGAAAATAGAATTACTTATATATTACTAATATAGCTAGCTTTTTTAAAGCTTCTATTACTAGAATTTAATTTGCTAATTCTTAATACTTTTCCCAGAAATAAAATAGTTCTATATATATAATTAATAGATTAGCTATCTATAAAAATATAAAGTATATTTTAATAATAAAAGAAAGTTTAAAGCCTTAATTAGCTCTAAAGAAATAAGGGTAGTAGCCTATTTAAATCTAAATCTAAAAATACTATTATATAATTAAATAAATAATTTAATTAGAAATTCCGATATATATTTAAATAATATTATATAAATAAATATTAATATAAGTATATATTTTAATTTCAAATAATAATAGCTTATTATATCTATTAATTAACTAAATCTAGTTTGACCCAGATATAATATATTCTTTTTTCTTATATTATATCTGTTATATTTATAATATAATTACTTCGGGATTAAGAAATTATAATATTATATATAAGCTCTTTCTATAAATAATAAAATATATTAATAAATAAGGCTCTAACTTTTTAAGCTAGAATAAAACTATAAAATATAGAAAAACTAACCGGATTACTAGAAAACCTTATTAATAGAAATATATATATAAATATTACTATTTATAACCTATAATTTATCTATTATTTAGCTTATTTTATAGTATTATAAATAGTTACTTATTTGCTATTTATTTATTTATTATAATTATATAATAAATAAAACTAAGCTTTTTATATATATAAATAACTCTAGTAATTAAAGCTATATAGCTATAATTCTCAAGATTCTCAAGTATTTCCTTATTTATATCTTCTAGATAATATAGAATTATAATTTATATATAAAGAAAAGATATATTTAAATATTCTATTCTTATAATTACTATTAGACTATATATGAATTAACTAAGATTCTATATAAATCTTTTAATTTATTTGTAATTTCTTCTTAATTAATATTTATATAAGCTTATTTAATAATAGCTTTATAATATAGTAATAGATTTATTGAAAGTTATAATATTATTTTAATAAAATCTATTAAGTTAAAGGCACGCTTTACTATTATAATATATTTTCTAGTAATATAAGTACTAAATTATTTAAGTAATAGTACTTCTATATAATTTTATTAACTAATTACTAAAAAAAAAGTAATTAGCCGGCTTTTTAGTTAGTTTAATAGTTTAATTTTCTTATTTTTAATCTCGGGAATATTAAGGAAATTATTAGATCCTATTAATAGTATTATCCTAGAAGGGCTTATAGCCTATAGTTATCTGACTATAATAATTTATAATAAATACTTAATTTAATATTATACTACCCGGCCTAATTTTGGCACGATTTTACGCGGTAGTATGGGTTCTTACTTCGTTAATTAGACAAGCAAGCAGCCTTACTATTATTGCGTTATTCAAGCCGAAAGTCACGTGTGCGGGGCGCCAGTGCGAAAATCAAAAAATCAGAAAATCACTTTTCGCTTCTCGGATTTGTCCGCTAGCTAGCTGTGGGCCTCAGTACACGTGAAGCGCGGAGAGCATCAAGCACTTGAACACTGGCTATTACGTACGGTTCTTATCAACTGCTATCTACTTGCTTTATATAGCGATGTGCCAGAGCCTAGGGAGATTAGCTTCCGTAGTCAAACTGACTTCCGGATGCAATTAGTCACTGCACTTGTAGCTAAAGGGAGGGAACGAGAGGTTTTCCCAAAGAGAAGAATATCACGAATTGGTCAGGGAGTAGGTCAGGTGCCTAGAAGGTCACATGAATTGGTTAAGCTTAGGAGGAGAGGCATATGTGTATATTGTAAAGGACTGAGATTTGGAGACCGGCCGAAAAAACGAGTTGCACTAGCTCAAATTGCATCGAATGAAGGCAGGGAGAGCTCACATCACGTCTCTATCTATGGCTGTAAGCAGTGCGATGTTAGTTTATGTAAGGATCGTGGTTGTTTTGATGTATTCCATAGATGAAGATAGAATTGATGCTTTTTAGGGGGTAATTGAGCCTTCTGATTGGCTAGAATTACGCGGGAACTGGTGCGCACGGACCAGGGTCGGGCTGGCCGCAGTCGAACGGATAGGCGGGGTAAACCCTATATATACACCCAGTATATAAACTACAGCTGTACGGCGTACACCGTATCACAGAGTTCCAACACTTTTCACCGAAAGTGGACAGCCTGTTCGCGTCGTAGCATATCCTTTCCCTTGTAACAAAAGCACAAGCGAGCTCTAAAGTCTCATTCAAGTATTAACGTCCCATGTGACTCGAAAAGCCCAGTCCAAACCAAAAAAAAATATTATTGGAAAATGGAGATATGACTAAACAACTGGTCAGGCGCGCTGATACAGTAAATTTCTGTCCGAAGTCTACGAGGTTTCCATTGGCTTGTGTAGCCCTACTCCCTTGGTGTCACTTTAATCTGATTTGCTATACCTTTAAGCGATAGATTATCAATGACGCAGGGAGGCTGTGTTGTCTGAAACTAGGTGGTACAAAGGTTACACAAAAGTATAATTGGTTGGCCAAACTCTAGTTTGGCCAAATAGCATCGAGAATGGAAGATTCCGTTGCATGCTGCGCCCAAACCAAGAGTTCCCTTCGTCAGGCTGTGCGCCTGGCGCCCTGGGCCAGGCTCAGGAGCTTCCAGTAGGAGGGCCAGGAGGCGTTGTTCTTGTGGGACCTGCATTTTCGAAACGCGAGACGTAAGCTGTGTTGAACATGGATTTGGCAGCCTCGTGCTTGCCTTCAATAGTTAAAAGAATGTTCAGTTCCTCTCATGCCACATCGCGCCTTAAACCTCTTCCACATTTTAGCAAGGGTCAGGAAATACCCTAGAAATCGACTGACTATGAACTTGTTACAGGTCATCCATCATGGAATTACAATTGGGGAGGTGGCTGGGATCATTAGTGGTGTGACATCTCTCGGTAAGCTATGCCTATGACATAGATTTCAAGAAGTCTACCTTCGCTGACTGGATGAAGTTTCTCTTACGTTGCCCCTAATTGTTGCACTTATCCTGGTTTGGTCAATCAAAAACCGGCAATTGAACGCTTCCACATGGTCCAGTACAGCGAAAACACTCCAAGGAACACTCTGGCCGATGCTTCTGCAATCTGATAGTGCTCGGGGGACCTTTGTAGCTCGTCAAGTAACAATCGTTTCCACAACCCTTACCTGTGCCGTGGTGCTATTATTCGCAGCCCATATCATTACACCACTACCTCTTACGGAAGAAATTCAGCCTGCGAGCGATACCTCTCCTGTTTCATTTGTTTACGCTCGTGATTTGACATTTTTTGGGCAAGGAACAGCAGCACGACCCACTCAACCTTTGCACCGGAGTTGTGGAACCAAAGTGTACACAGATTGCACACCCTCTCAGGAGCTTTTTGACAAGCTCTCTTCTGGGAGTATTGGGACTACAATAGCAGGTCCCAGGGACATACAGTTTCGGAATTTCTTCTTTTATCAGAATCAAACGTCAAGTAACGAAAGTATTACGGTGGGGCTGACTCGGCCGATGCAATACCTACTATTAAATACCGACTACACCATTGTGGAAGGGCTTATTGTTGACCCAAATAATGGCGGCATTGGCTTTCGTAATCATACCGTCCCTACCGGCCTACAACTAGGTGCGACTTGGCAGGAAGACATCCTGTGGGTCCAACCTGAGACGGTCTGTACCGCCAATAACTTCTCGATACACTTCCCATTCGGAAATACTCATCTGAACCAACTTTTCGATGGTGTCGACACAGGTGTTGATCCGAATGCCGCAACGGACCGATATCTGCAGGATGATGGAGCCTTTGCTTCTAGGAATTGGAGTATTCCATCACCACGCTGGGACATCTATGGTGAAGACTCTCTTTGGAACATTACTGGTCCAATCCCCGACCTGGCACAGAGAGCCTTTCTCGGAGCTTGGTGGGATAATCACTTCACGGCAAGTGCGCTGAAACTTTCTCAAAATTCAACGACATACATTGGAAACAAGTACGACCAGGAATTCAAGAATTACACATCAATTATTAATCCTTTTGCAATTACGATTAGCAATATCGATGGCGCTTTCATGGATCCATCATGGGCGTACAATCTTTGGAAATTTGTTACCGACAACTTGCAGCGTTACTTCCCCATCGCGGATTTTATTCCAGGAGTCAACGCCTCCTCCAAATTTGTACACAACTTCCTGGCGTATGGTATGATGCGAGATTTTATGGAAATGTGGAATGAGTGCTAATTCATTGAAGGCCACCGCTGCTTTGGGTTTGACGACTTCGATCAACCCAACCCATTAAAGCCATATATCAGATGCGGCAATCTCTACGGCGTTGCCATTCCTGACGACCCCCGCCAGAATGAATTTCAGATTGGAGCCATGGTCGGTCAACCAGTATACACCTGTGCCAGTTCAGTCAAGGCTATGATCAAAACCGTCGAATTTACTTTCAATGGCACTTCAAGCTTGAATAACGTTGTCGTTTCAAGCATCATAGATAAAAACTATACGAGTCCGGAAGCCGAGCCTTTATGGGGAGTTGAGAATGTTGACCCGTCTCTAAATCTCAATATCAGCGATATCAATCTCCTCTGGGGGCTTGTCAGTGATCTCTATGAGAACGACCCTGAAATATCGACAATTCGAGGAAAGGAATTCTATCTCCCTGTGGCATATTCTTTCACTGATATGAGTGTGTTCAAAGACAGTCTTGCCGTTACTTCAGTCTTCACCACCGCTTGGAGCAGTGTTTACCAGGAGGTAGCCTGGATAGCTGGAACATCTTTCGGTGGGCTACCTTCATACTCGGGAGATATCCAATATTCCTTGTTCCTCAAGTGGCGCAATCTCTCGCGTACGAAAGATGGTGCTGCACAGATTTTAAACCTTATCTGGACAGATCTTGTGGCCTCTGCTGTGGTGGGAACGAAGACTGGCTTCGATAACTCTGTTTCCTCAGATGGTGGCGTTTTGGGCAAGAGAGAAGCTCATAAACATCACTCCGTCGTCATTTACGGCAACTTGCTGTTCGCGATACCAGCAGCCTTTGTCCTCCTTCTGTGGATCTTAATGCTGGTCATGGCAATTGTCCTCCTGATCTCGAGGAAAGTTACTGGAGACATGCTTTCCTATTACATGAATCAATCTTCTCTCGGCAGAGCCGTTCTAAACGCAGAGCAATCTAACTCACGAATAGCAACATCCAGTTCAAGCCAGTGGGTAAAGGAATTTGGAAATGATATCATTGGAATAAGACCTTATACTCGGCGAGCATTGATATCGAACCACGATGGGGCTAGGCAGCGAGGGCAATCGCTAGTGCAGCAGCATGGTGAAGAGGGCGATGAGTCAACAGAGTTGGAGATCATGGAAGAAGAGCCCAGGGTTGAAACGGAAGACTTTAGGAGCGGGACACTATATAAACTCTTGCAGAGGAAGACTCTTTAATAATGAGAATGATATGTTGCTCAAGGAGGACGCTCGCTTAATTGGCAAATGTTGAGGCATGTCGACACGTTTGCTCCTAGATATTACTTGCTTTTGGATCCATACCTATAGGATTTGAGCATAGCCTTCCATATATCCGTATCGAACCGCTCGAGGTTCAAGGCGTAAAGATATTCCAGCCACTTGCTCAATAAAGAAGCACTATACTATACGTTATATTGATTATACTAAGATTCGGCCTGGCTAAACCGAACGTAGACGTCCCGGAGATCTTTGACTGCTCGCCACCGTCGTTTGTACTCCTCGTGCATTAGCACATTCCCCACCAGGATATTCTCTCCGTGCGGAGGTGCAAACCGCCATATTACCCAATTGATCTTAGGTAAGAACCAGCCAAGTGCATACCGTTCGATTATCTCCTGTATACCCAGACCTTCTTTTACAACCGACTTCTTATTCCGGAGACTCTCCCAGCGATCCTTGTATAGTAGTGATTTACGCTGGATCAGGTTATTACTAAAGCAAAACCGTAGCGCCCTTAATGTAGTCACCATAATAATCGTTTTCTGGTAGCCAGTATATTATGGCTATATGCGCAAGTATATACTCAAAGATAAAACAGTACTTGTTAATCTGGGCATAGAGAAAGCCGAGAAGCTCTTTGGTAGGGACGATGTAATAAGGGAGTGGAGGCGGGCCAGTATTAATCTCATCGTCATATAGGCCCTTTAACGCCACTACTGAGTAATCTTCTCCATTATTGTCAAGGAGATACAGTATTCTTCTCGGATACCATACGACTTCTATTAGTTATTAACCAGATTGGCATGAGTACGGTTCTTACTGTGGAGGTAGCCAAACTCGCAGATACCTTTCGAAAAGGTAATGCCTCTATTTTCCTGCTAAAGTGACCGGATATATCCAGGGTCTAAGGCCAAATTCTCAAGGGACTTATTATCGAAGATGTACACTTTCGTTATATCAAATAGAATCTTGATTAGGGTATAGAATTAAGAGTATATTAATCCGTCTTGGTTCTTTTTCCCTTGCGGCGCCGCAAAGAGTATCTGACCTATCATATCCCGTATTATTGCCCAGGGATATATCGTATATTTGGGATTCCCCTTAGCTGGACTTCCGTCGGGATTAACAATAGTCCGCGTCTTTGCATACGCATCCAAGCAACACTTTTTCTATAAGAACACTTCTGCCTTATAGTCTGCTGGGATCTGGTCATACGGGAGAGCACTGTCTTCCGATATAATCTGCTTTGCGAGATTAATAAACGTGCGATTCTTGTTATAGGATTATGGGTCAGTTGCCTGAGACCAAGATTTAGCCCAACCTTCGTAAGCCATATTTAGGCCACTATCCATATCCATAAATTCCAATTTGGTATTCTTTACGTGTATAAAGAGGCTAGCATCTCGGAATCGATGGTATCCAGGGCTCTCGGTAATGGTTTCGAGAATTTGGCTCTAGAGAGAGTCGAGGTACTATGCTATAATGCGTGCTTAGAAGCTGTTCTCTTAAAGAATCCTTCCGAGCAAGGCTCTCTATAAACAATGCAATCGAATCTGCGTTAGTGATGCGAGTGGTAGCAGGGTAATATTGCAGAATATTAGAGGATCGGATAGTTTTGTGGATGGCAGGAGCCAGAATCGCATTATACTACAGCTCTTAGTCCTGCTTACTAAGGTACGTGGAATACTCATAGTTACTCTCGGCATGAAGCGCAGGAAAGAAGACGAACATGAGCAGCCCCTCCATACCAATTATAGAGCCAAAGTAGTAATGGGGTATCTTGTAAAGAGGAGCTTATTTTTGAGTTAATACTCCGCGTTTATTATATAAAGGAACTTTGAGGCCAAAGTAAATATCTGTATTGAGATTAAGAAAGGATATATTTTAGGAAACCAATTAATGCCTTGATATGCAATCGCTAAACTAGTAGAAAAGCAGCACGTACTATTGATATTAAATGATACCTTAGCAGGACGATTCTTCCGACTAGTAGCATAATATTGCGATAAGCAGAGATTCCTGGGCAGCTTTTCATTACGAGTTCCGACATCTTTAGGAGCAGCTAATAAGCTAGTGCCTTCAAATACTGCTTGGCAGTCCAGTCCGCCGAAGTCCATTGGCTTTATTAACTTACTGCTTCTAAGCACGTCTGGAAGCCGGGTTACTCCATTATATCCATGGAGAAATGCAGTGACCTCATAGAGAGAAGAGCACTTAGAATATACGTCGGGGAGCTAATGGTGCCTTTGGTGTAATTAGTCTGCCTGGCGGTATTGCTCGTGAGTACAGCCCTGGAAATTCCGCAGCTGCTTGGCAAACTTAAAAGCAGTCCGCTCAGTTGGCGCCGGGGAAGCATCTGCATTTGCGGAAGTTGCTGCATCTGGGACTGTTGCGTCTGGGGAAACTGTTGCCGCTGGGGCAGGAGCAGGAGCAGGTGTTGGGGTGGCGGCAGCTGGTGGTGCAGGAGTCACTGACTGGGCGGGGGAAGAAGGCTCGAGGCTTTTAATCCGACAAAAGGGTGAAGACAGAGCATTGCTAAGGGATCTTTGCGTGGGTGCTGGGAAAGATAAATTGCTCGGGGTCCCTGCTAGCAAAGATTTCATCCAAGATAACAGGTTATTCTTCTGTGCTGGGAATGATGTGCTTCGTCTACTAGTAGGCTTCCTGCCATTGCTCTTGTCCAATAATTGCACAGAAGGCGAGCTATGCTGAGTTCGCGTTTGCGGCAGGGTTGTACTCTCTCTTAATCTTTGGATATTGGCTGATGCATTAAAAGCATACGAACTAGCAATGCTATTCTCATCCCGTGCTATCGGCTCATCTATATCGTCAAATTGCAAAATGCAGGAACGCTGTAAATCACCCTCACTTATTCCGTCTCCCTCAGCCCCCGCAGTCGTCTGCAAGCCGGAAACGTCTTATGTATGTGCCATTCCCCTATTATGCTCTGCTTGTATGTTGGCGGCCCGCATCGCTAGCAAAATCTCTGCCATTTCTGCCTCTCGCTCCCCTAGTTCCGCATTGGCTTCTTGTTCTTTCATCCGTATATCCCTGATCTCCTTATTGATTTTCATGTCTTCCTCCGTAGGCAGTTCTGCAGACTGCCGGGGGTTCGGTCGCGCATTGGGATCGAGGGGAATTTGAACATCGTGGCTCGTACGGAGACCGGTTTCGAGAGGAGTTTCTTCGGGGATGTCTGCTGCAGTAGAGGCTCGTATGCGATGAAGTCTGCTGGGCCAGCTGGTTGACGCGCCTGTTGACGCGACTGATGATACCAACGCAGCTTACTCTCTCTCGCAGCCTCTATGGCAGCTTCTTTAGTAATGTGCTTTCTTGGTCTGCCGCCGCGTTTCTTTGGAGATTGATTTGGAGCCATTGGAGTAAAATATGAAGAAGTAAGCAGCTTCTTGGGCGCACTCATTCAAGACTAGAACAAAACCTCGATTCGGTTAGCGCCGTTCCCCTGGATTCCATGCAAATTAAATGAGCTTGCAACGCACCCAATCCTTTTTATAACAATAAAAAATTAGATATTATTATATATCTATAACTAAATTATTCATTTCAATTTAATCCTTTTATTTATTCTCATAACTGGTGGTGTTGAAGGGAGTTGAAGTAGGACTAGAAAAAAACATCGATTCGGTAACCTTAAGCGGTCAGTGTCGGCAGTACTCCGGATTTTCGATAAATCAGGAAATGCCACTCAACGTCACCTTCCGTTAATCGACCATATCTTCCACCACAACGTCGCAATGGCAATACGAATACCTGGAGCATAATTCCCGATAAATTTTGGATAGAAAACATACTTTAAATGCCAAATCCCATCCTGACCTTCACCCGATAAAATCTATTGATCCCTGTCAGATGATCGGGAGCTCTGCTTCTCCTGACTGACTCTCGGGCATGATGACGGATGGATCTGCGGGTGGTGCTGGATGGTACCCCCATCTGGATGGATGGGCTGTATATGGAGAAGTTGTCATCATCACCGCTGAAGCTGGGCTAGGCCACTACGGGCTGACAATGACGTACTGGTATTGGACAACGGCAGCCTTGGAAGAACTTCAGGAAGTATCGATGGAAGCTGGGGATCTTGTATGAAAGGTAGTTGTTGTCTGGATGGAAAAGCACTGCTGTTCGGAACGCAACCTCGGCGACCTTCAATATTGTAGCCTAGATACCGGCGTTAGTAGATATCTAATATGAACCCCTAACCCTAAGTAATTGACCTTCTTTTTGAAGAGATTGACAGAAAATTGATTGTTACATTCTAGTTGAAAGGTAAAGATACGCGTTTTGTTGTTGAGGTGGCGCACTCGCTTGTATGGCGCACTTGCTTATGAAATATATTAAAGGGCTATTCTTCGAACTAGTAATTTAATAATGTCTTCGGAACTTGCAAGTAAATCTATTTTGCAAAACAGACCTAACGAGCCCAAGCTCATAGGTCTGTGCGCTACAGGGCATTTTACATACAAATAAAAATAAAAATTCTTTTAAACTTGAAGTTTTAATTTTGCGAAGTGTAATTTAGCTATTTTCATACCCTTTCCCACGATCATAGATTATTATAATTAATAGAGGTCGTGAACTTTTGATGTGAAAGTTGTCAATTCTAGGTTCTAAGGCCTGAAAGCGTTTTCGCGAAGCCTGAAGATACCTAGAAAATGCCCTGTGCGCACAGACCCATGAGCTTGGGCTCGTAAGGTTACATAATAGTAGAAATGCATTTTAAAGCACCAATCGTACCCTGACAGCTCCATAAAGAAATATATGTCTCGGTCGTGTTCCTGGGAGAACTGCGAGCAACATGATGTCGCCTTCGGTCTTAAATCTCAGCACTTCGGGTTCGTGTCCCTAATGAAGTGTCGGTTTTAACGAGCGGGGCACACTTCCCTTTCCTTAACCAGACATCACCTAATCCTATACACCAGAACCTCTCCACTAGCTTCGTTGTTCATGGCACCGTCGACGTATGCAGGCCCAAGAAAAGAGTAGACACACGCGCCGGCATTGCCCATCTCTTTCCGCAGTAGAACCGGGTAGCTACAGCCCCAGAGCACGCAGGCAACATCTCCCCCCCAAGCGTCACGCGGGCCTATACCAGGGTGTCCATCCTCCGTGATAAAACAAATGCGCTCGTGCAATCTGAGGAAGATGCTCTCAAACCTACCACCAGCGACTTCCAACTGCTCGACGCTCATCGTGGCGTCCCAGAGGTCGATTAGTGAGGTGACGTTCTCTGTTTCGAACTGGTAAAATACTTTATCGCCGGCGACCAGATGGAAGGTTTTGTCTCTATTATCTATAGTAATAGGCCTGCCCGATTTTAGGCTAACTCTAATACTCAGACAAAATTTGCCAGTTATCGTATTATTGGTTCGCAACTTCCTATAGTAGCTTGTTTAACCTATATAGAAGTATATTGTATATAGATATTATTGCAGCCTTGCAATCTTCTTGGCTTTTTATTGGATAACCGAGACTACTACTGGTAATTGGCCCAACTACCGGATCTCGGGTAGTGGAATATAAATAGTATAATATGGAGCATGAGTTTTATATAATATCTGGTCCTTAAATCAGTTCGAAACAAGATTTATCCATCCCTGATTCTTTACTACTTAATATATTATCCTCCAAATTATAGTTATCAAATCTATCTTACAGAGGTTTTGGCTGGTTGCTATTCAATAGTGGCTACCTTGTCGACAAATCAACTTAATCCGCAAGAAGGTAAATTTGGACCTTTTATAGTCTTGGGCTTTACTGCACCTGTTCCTTGGAAATCTGCAGAATATTGGGCTATCTCCATATACTCGAGATACTCTAGCCTTAAAGATTCGAAATGTTTTATATCTAAGAGCTGAGATCTAAACTCGTCGAAACTGGAAATTTGAGGGTTGCCCCCCTCTATACCCACTCTTTATTAGAGCCCTTTGTTATTGCCCTTAGTTAGAAAAATTTCGTTTGTCTCAGTGGCCTTTAACCCTTGAACTATGTCCAAGTTTCTAGTTTTCGTATATCGTATAAACGAGAATGCAGTTCTCAGATCAAGTTTCGCTAGCGAATATTCTCGTGTAAAGTTACGGGTCCAACATTTGACTCAATTTTGCGTTTGCACTATAGGTTTTAACTTAAGTATTGACTTCTTGGTTCTCCAAGTGTCTTCTTCTCCTAACTTCCTCCTTTGCTCAAGTGCATTCTGTTACAGTGGCTTTAAGGCAAGTATATCGAATTCTGCTTCTAATTATCTATAGAGGAGTGACTGTCAAAGAAGCTTAGTCTTGAAAGAAAGTTGGTATGCTTGAAATCCACAATGTTGGCGCCTTTATCTGGAGGTTGGTAGAGTAGACAACGATGCTAGGGGATTTTTAATGTAAGACGAATTACTTGGCGTTGAAAGATAAAGATTTTAACGTTGACATTTTTTCTATATAAGAACCTGTAGACTAATGACTAGTTTTTGCTTTCCCCGGACCTTACGATATAGGTTTAGATGGGCGACGAGTTGATAATTCATTTTGCTCCAATTTCCTACAAAACCCTTTCCTCGGACTCGATTTCAATATGTTTGTAGCATTCAGGCACGCTCAGGCTATGTGAAAGCAAATATATTAAATCCATTCACCTTTCCAATCATCTCTTTCTTAATGTTGTTCCCATCCTTCTTGCTTATGAAGTCAACATCTCTGACCTTATAAGCGTTGTCATCCATATGCTTCCCAGCATGCTTGGCCATATACGCGAAGACCTCGGTGAATGTTGCGACATCGTTGCCCTCGCGATCGATGGGGGCGGCCACGTTGATTTTTGCTTTGTTGGACTTGTAATCCCAGCCACTTATTACGGCTATAACACGTCCCTTTTTATCTAGGACCGGTCCTCCCGAGGCTCCTATAATAGCATTAGCATACCGGCGCCCATAGACCTGCTCATGTTGCATGCATCTTGTTCGGTATCGCCCTTGTGCTCGACTATCCCTGCTGTCAGGCGCGGGTAGTATACCGTGAGAGATATGCTTTTGCCTAGGTACCTGCGAGGCGCGAAGGTGGGGAAGTCTTTCGAAAATCCAACTATGGTTCCGATACCGATTAAAGGTGTCTGAAAAATCTCCAAGGGAGTGACTGTAGCTATATCGAAGGGTTCCCGCAGGCGGATGAACCCGAGGTCGTTCTTCCTCAAGCCCTTATTGAACTAAGGATAGGGAACGACGGCGTATATGCCATCGCGAGACTCGACAGTGCTAGAAATGCTGCCCACACCAGCGCTAATTATAACGCGCTTAGCGTAACCCCATTTCTTGCTGTAGAGAGGATGGGCGGCCGTTATAACGATCTGCCCGTATTGGTTGCAGATCACAACGCCGGTGGCGAGAGAATGGTGTCCATCGAATATTGCCGTAACCTGGACCACTCCTATCAAGTGATTAGAAAATCGTATAGGTACAGTGTGACGCGAAGAATATACCACTCAAGGTGCCGCCATGTGCCACGTCCTTTTCGGGGACCACGACCCTCTCGTTCTTGTGAATGACGGCCTCGTCATAGTTAGGCTCCAGTTCCCATGCAACCGCCTTCTTCTCTTTCTCCATATTGTCAAATATGTAGTCGAGCAACTTGAAGAATTTCTCGTGAGGCATACGAAGGAAACGTGCCATTGTTTCTACGCAGCGGGCTTGCTGTATAGCGTCATCCAGACTGTGCAAAAGGCAGGCGTCAATTGACATTTCTTCATTTGCAATGGGAGAAGGGCATACATGGCTCCAGAAGCATCCTCCCTGGAATCTTTAGCCATAGCAGAGATTGTCTCGTCGGGCAACGGAGAAAGCGGTCGACGCTACTTGAGAACAAGGGGCGTTTCTCTGGCGAGATGTTCTCGGAGTAGGGTGCTGGCAGAGTTGGAACTGCTGATTTGATCCGAAGTTGTCTTGAGGCCATCCTGCTGCCTTTTATACGGCGTGCTGGGAAGGTGATTACCTAAACTCCCTCCTCCCCTCCCGCGAGCGCCCACGCTGCTCGCCCATAGAGGACGAGAAAGGAGAGCCCACCTTACCGTTTTCACTCTAGCAATCCCGCGAGGCAGACTGCGAAGTAGCTGGGGAAGCAGCAGCTGGCGAAGCAGAGGGCGAAGGACTGGCGAAGCAGAGAACGCGTCTCATACTATCCCCTCCCATGAATAATTATGGGTGGGTCCAATATTCGCCATACTATCATGCCACGATTCACACCACTAAAGGCACGCAATCGAGGGTCTATAGCGAATAGCGGCTCTCGAAAGCACCTGATATTTCCTAATTCGGGGATACTGACGAAGTTTCAGTGTGGCGTTACCAAAGGACCCACTCGTAATTATTCAAGGGGGGGGATAGTACTTGTATCCTGATGCGGGGTAAAGTAGTCGGGGTTTCGGAAAGCCGGAGTCTTAAGCAAATGGGTCGTGCGCCATTAACGAGTTTTGGGGCATTCGATTGGTCTAATGAGCCCGATAAGGATCGACGGCTGCCTACGGATAATTCCCGGATAATTCCCTAGAGCCTCTTTCCCGTAGGACCTCCGAGCTTTCCTCTGTGGATCTCCGAACTTCCGAACTTTCTCCTAGTCACTCACCGCTCCGGTAGTTTCCAGGAGAAAGGGCTGCCGTGCGAGGCTGGTCCGCACAGCTCAATACTTTGGTTACACGTCGGCAAGATCGTGTCTGCATTGCCTTGCATTCCGGCTCCGAGCTCAGTCACTCCGATCCACGTGACTGAAACTTGCACAAAATGTTCACGCAGTGGGTTGTTGGCCGAGGTTTAAGCAGCAGATTTCGCAGGTCTATATGCTCGATTCCGCGTTCTCGACTAGTGAATAGAAACAACCTCATTTCTTATAATTACAGAACTAATTACGATGCCTTGGGTCTGAGCCTTAAGTACTACAGACTAGAGGGAATTGACATTTACATTAGCCCATGGGGTACTTTACTCCAAATATTGATTATTGGCGACTCTATTACAACAGGCAAGTCTGTGCATCTGGAAGCTGTCTATATTACTGATAATGCCATGTCCAGATCTGGCAAGAATATCTACCGGAACCCAAGCAAATAGGGGGACTGCTCTTACAAACCCAAGTACAAGAAGAATAAGGGTAGGAAGAAAGCGAACTTTATAAAAGGCTCTAGCTAGTCTAGTATCAAATATAGTAGTAGATAATGTGATGGGGATTTGATTGTTATATGGATATCGGACCATATATAGGCGTTGGATGCGTGGGTGGAGGTAAAGAGGGTAGGAAGCTAAATAAGTAGAAGTAATAATATTAAGACTCTCAGCACCAGCAACGAAATAATACGAATGGTCAAAAATAAGGGGCTCCGAAGGTTGATGTATTGGGAAGGCTAATCATATGTATGGACGGAGGTCTTATGCAACCCCCTAAACTAGCGCCAGCATGCCTGGAAAGCAGGACACGTGACGGTAGTTACGGGACAAGAGAGAAAAAACCCCACCACAATAATAGTTACTAGAGGCAGTTATTATAGATAACGGATTTATATAGAGGTTACTACTAATAAGGTTTTATTATTATAGAATAATATACTTGAACTATACTTGGATATTATATAATCTCGGTTGAATTCTTTAAAATATAAAGAACTTTTTTAAGTTCTTATACTTTATCTTATATCTAGAATTAATATATTTCTTAACTCAAACTCTTATATAGTAATTATTCTCTAGTAATAGCTAGTTATTTGCTTAACTAGTTACTTATTAGGTTACTTATTAGCTAGTTACTAGAAGGGCAAATATCGTATTAAAGTTAGGATTTTTGATAAGTTTTTAATAAGAAAGGTTAATATAGAGAATTTTAGCTAATAAGCTTAGAGATAGTTATTATAATTTAAGCGAGTTTATTCTATTAAAATTCCTTGCTCCTTATATTTATCTTTCTCTTACCTTTATTATTTCTTTAATTAATTTTATTATTCCTTTAATTAATTATAATTAAAGTTCTAATTAAATAAAACAGAATTTAAATATATATTAAATATTCTTTTTTTCAGTAATAAGCCTAGCCTAAGTTTAAGTTATTATTTACTTATTTTAATTTTCAAATATTATATAATAATTTGCTAGTTATAAACTTTTAGGGCTTTACTTACCCTATAAATTAGTACCTTGCTCCTATAAGAATATAAATATAGTATAGGCTATACTTTTTCCTATTATAGTCTGTCTTGCCCTTAAACTATACTCTTATAAAGGAGAGTCTAAGAGAGTCTTTTTTTTAAGTCTAAATAAATATTATTTTATAATATTTATTCTAAATAACTTATGGCTTTATAAGTTATTTAGGGTAAGTAAATATTATAAAAAGATATTTATTTAGATTCCTAATTTTATAGCTAGTTAGAATTATAGATATAAGGCTAACTAATAAATCTTAGCTATATTATTAAATGTTTTATTAATAGCTTATTAATAAACTTGATTAATAAGAAAGTTATTAGTACTTTTATTAGAGTTCTTATTAATAATTCCGGCTAATTATTAATTCTATTAGTTCTTATTAAAATGAATTTTTATCTAGTAACTAATATATGAGATTTGTTATTAAAGTACCTAAAGCTATAAATATTATACTAGAGAATTAGTAATAGTAGAATTATATTTAAGTATTATAGATAATAATATCTAGAATACTTATAGAATAGATCTTTATTAATACCTATAAATAAGTATTTAGTTTTACCCTATTTATAATTATTGTCCGAAGAAGCAGACTATTACAAGCCTATAGTTCTATTATATAGAATACTTTAGACGAAGACCCTTATTAATGCCCGTTAGTAAGGGCCTAGCTTTACTTATATTATAAGACTTTTCTGGAGAAATAACTAGTAATAGATTAGACTAAGGTATTTTAAGCTATTTATATATATATTACTGAGCTAAAGACAGATATAATAGTAGTAGCTTCTAAGTAGTAGTTCTTTATTTAACTAGATATATTACTAATTCTCTAGAGTAGAATATTACCTATAATTATCTAATATATTACCTAAAAAGATTATATTTCTAGATAAATAAAACAAGCTTAATAAGTAAGAATAATATATAGCTAATATATACTATTTTAAAATACTCTAGTAAGGTAAATAGAAATAGATTTATTTCTTGAAATATTATTATTAGACTATAGCTAATCTCTATTTAGGTAATACTAGCTAGAAATCTAAGCCTTTTAACTATAATAAATTTATATATAATTATAAATCTTACTTACTAAAGGAGATACTAGTTAAACTAATATTGAAACCTGTTATATATAGATTTTCTATAATAATAGATATAGAATTTCTTTCTCTAAAAATAAATTAAACTATAAATAACTTTTTATTCTCGAATATAGTAACTAATTTGAACTTCCCTATATCTAATAGAATAGTAAAGTATTTATATATAAATATATATATAGGCTTAAGGCCGGACTATTTCTCTAATCTAAAGCTTAACTATAATCTAGAATAATATATTAATTCTATTATTTTATTAATTAAAAAAGTACTAGCTTTAATAGAAAATAATAATATAATAGCTTATTAAGGCCTAATAGCTACAGATACTAGAATTATAAGCCGACCCAAATAGCTAGTTATTTTGGATATAAATAACTAAAAGTATTTGAACTTATACTAGTAGATAGCTTATATTACTTATATATTTATCTTTAGAAGCTATTATAAGATAAATAATATAATTAGAAATATAGTACTACCTTTAATTAAGGGAATTAAAGAGGATCTTTATTTTTAATTTTTACTAAAGTCTATAAGAAATAGTAATATATAAACTCTAGTATAAGTAACTATTTTTATAGCTTATATTTTGCCTAGTACTATATATATACCTGCCTTTAGAAGACTTCCCGAGATTAAAAATACTAATAGAAATATATTACTATATTTAATTAAGGAAAACTTTTATTTTTTATTTTTACTAAATTCTATAAAAAATAGAAATACCCGATCTCTTATCTAAAAAATAAACTATTACTCTAGAACTATAGCCTTATAACTAATATCTAGAGTTTATTATATATAAGCGGTATATATATTATTAGTTTTTATACTAGAAAAAGTAATTCGAGTAGAAATTAATTAATTATTTCTTAAGGCTATATAACTAGTTAACTTATTTATAAATATAATTTAGCTAAAGCTAGTTTATTTATAATTTATATATAGACTATATTATATTATTAGAGAGGATATACTTTATATTAAGGTATAATTTATAAGTAGCTATATAATATTACTAGTAATAGTAATAATAATTAGAATCTAGTTAGGCTATATAGCTTGACTTATATTAGGTTAAATCTAATAGTAATATATATTATAGTAAGCTATATTATATTTTTTTCTACTTACTTTTTATTTAATTCTATAAGCTATAAGTTATATTACCTTATTTTTTTAAATATCTTATAATATAAGACCTTATTAATAGCTATTAATAAGGCTCTAATATTTATTTTCTTAGTCCAGAAACTAATATAGTTATAGGCTATATAAAATAAGCTTATTAGTTCTTAGATAGTAATTAATCTAGATTTCTAGAATAAAGTTCTTATAAGTTAGAATATTTCTTTATACTATAATAATAAGCTATTTAAAAACCCTTAATTTAATAAACTAGATTCTTTTATATAGAATAGTATCTCTTATAAGTTAGATAATACCTGGCTTACTAGTAATAGTTCTATTTCTAAATTTAATACTATAGAATATTTTATTAAATATTTTAAAAGTAGCCTTTTTTATTCTAATAATAATTATAATATATAGTTTACTAAATACTATAAAATACTTGAGGTAAATAATAATTCTTATAAGATATATAAAGAATTAGGTAAAATAGCCTTTTATACTAATTCGAAAATAGTATAAAACTACTATATTTCTAATTTTATTAGTAAAAGATATATTTACTATAGAAAGAAAGCTTTAATAACTAGAAGATATATAATAAAAGTAATTCCTAATCTTACTATTAAGGCCTATTTTCTCTTATACTTAATAAAGCGGCTAATATATAAGGGCTGTTTCTAGAATAATAAATAGTACCGGAAGCTTTATTAGTATAGACTCTAATAAATTATTAATTGAAATTATTAATTAGTAATTATTATTAGCTAAGTAATTAATAAATAATTAATATTAATAATTATTATTAATAAAAGTAGGTCTAGCTATTAAATGAGCCCTATTATGGCTTTCTAGTTTAATTATAAACTAATTAGTATTAAGATTAGTATAAAAGTATATTATTATTACTATATTATTAGACTTTTTAATTTTTTATTTAATAGTCTATTATATAATATAGACTAGCTAGTATTTAATCTAGTTATTAATAATTCTATTAATAAAAGTGGGCCTAGCTAGCTATTAAGCGAGTCTTATTACCTTAATAATTATTAATAAAAGTAGGCCTAGCTAGCTATTAAGCAAGCCCTATTACCTTAATAATTATTAATAAAAGTAGGCCTAGCTAGCTAGCGAGCCCTATTACCTTAATAATTATTAATAAAAGTAGGCCTAGCTATTAAATAAGCCCTATTATAGCTTTCTAGTTTAATTATAAACTAATTAGTATAAAGATTAGTATAAAAGTAGATTATTATAAATATATTATTATATTTTCTATTTAATAGTCTATTATATAATATAGACTAGCTAGTATTTAATATATAATACTAAGATTTATACTATTATTTTTTCTAAAAAAAATTAAAATTTTTATATTTTCTTTTATTCTTTCTTTAATATATAATAGTATTTTATCTTCTATTATTTAAATATAGCTTCTGAATCTGCCTTATTAATCTATTAAGCCTCTACTAATATAGATTTAACTTAATTCAAATCTAATTCTAAATAGAGAGAACTTATAAGAGCTATTTAGGCTTATACTTATCTCGGGTATCTAGATATAGAAGAATTACCTAAATACTACTATTGTTTTTCTTATAAAAAGAAAAATCTACTAAATATTTATTCGACTTTAGTTTTTACTAATTAATATAATTATCTCAAGTTAGTATATAATATTACTATTAAAAGCAGATCGGAAATTAGTTTACTTTAATTAAAAGTAATTAACTAACTATAATAGCTTTATTTATAAGTAGAGTTATCTGGCCAAATAACTGAAATTAATATATATATCTTTTAATAATATCTTAATTAGGTAGTAATTTATAAAGCTTTAATTTTATTAATTATTATTTATAATCTATCTTTTCAAGTAATTAAATAGCCCGAATTTCATATCTTTTATCGAATACTTAATTCAGAATCTTAGTTTTTTCTTTTTATAACTTACTCTTATATAAGAAAAAAGCTTAGGAAGTACTAGATTAGCTTAAAGAATATTATATAATGAAAACTCTAGTCTATAGTTTCAAGTATTTATTTTACTCTTAATATCTGAACTTCTTTATAAGAATATCTTCTTTTAGGTATTATTATATATTTTATTAAATAATAAGATAAGAATTATATAAAGGCCCTTCTAGCTCTTTATATAGTACTAGATTATTTAGAAGAAGACTAATTTACGATTTTATAACCTGTATTTTAAGACTATAGTATTACTAAATAATTTAGAGCTATTATTAGTAATAATACTAGTATAAATAGTATATTATATCGAGCTATTTAGGCTTATTTACTAAGGGAAAAAGGATTAGAATAGGATGTTTTATAATAGCGGATTTATTATTTAGGATATATTATTAATTTTTCTATATAAGCCTTTTTATTTTATAATGTTTTTATAAATAGAGAATTAAAGGCACTTAATAAATAAGAGAACTTAGGAGATTTGAAAGCCCTATTAAGTAATAAGAAAAAACAAATGAAATTTCGACTTTTGAAACTATTAGGCTAGCTTTATAATATTATTATATATATTTATTACTTTTCTAGTCAGATTACTAGATTTAAAGCTCTTACTAGAAGAATAATTTCTTTTAATAATCGGATATAATGAAATAGCTAGTATATAATACTTAATATTACTTTTTAGTAGTATATTTATTTTAATATCTATTATAAGAAATATTTTGCAGATCTAAAATTAGATTACCTTAGTTTAGAAAACTAGAAAAGGCTTTAAATAATTTCTATCTTTCTCAAACCATTTTATAGAGCTATTTTTAAGACTTAAGGAGATATTATAACTATTAATTAAATGCTTTTTATAATAGATATTTTAATTCGAATATTTAATAGATTACTAGTAAGTAATAATTTTTATACTAATTTTTATATTAATCTTTATATTAATCTTTATTACTTGAATTAATAATACTGACTATAATATAATAGAATATATATATAAATAATAAAGACTTTTATACTCGAATCCGGAAAGAATAGAAAGTCTTTAATATATCTTTTTATATTACCGCTTTTATACTTTATCCGAATTGCTATATAAAGTATATTAGAGCTAATTGAGAGAAAAGATGAGTTTAGCCTATCTTAACTAAAGTTAAAAAGCTTTGGGAGAAATATCGAGATTAGATATTTATTTCTAATAGTTCGGTACTAGTTAAGGAAATTAAATAGCTAGTAGAGAAAGAACTAGACAATTTTAATAAGATTACTTAGATATTAGAGAAATATATATAGCCGGTAAGTTAAGACAAATACAAGAATTATTATTAGAAGAAGCTATATAATATTAGAAACTTGTCTATACTTTAATAATAGTATTAAAATATATAAAGAAAGTACTAGCTAAAGCTCTTACTTATAGTAATTAATATTCTTTTAATTCTAGTAATAAGTACTAAAATAGAGCGAATCTTTTTAGATACTTACTATATAATATTATAAGATAGAACCTAAATAATAGCTAAGACTTTAGAGATAGTAGAATACTTAAAGTATTAGAAAAGAAGTAGAATTTTAAGTATTTTTATTAATACTAGTAAAAAATAGTAAAATTAGTATAAAAATTAGTATAATTATAATTGTTTTCTTTATAATTTATAATTATTAGTATCTTAAAGATATAGTACCTAGCTAATTATTACTTTTACTAAAGAAGTTTCTTAAATATTATTAAATAGCTATAATATCTTTTATAACCTATAATTTAGAATTAGATAGAAAGATATATTAGTATAAGTTATTCTTTAGCTTTTTTCTAGTATATACTAGTAGTATTATTACTTTATAGCCTTTTCGAGATTTAGTAGAAAAGTAAAAGCTAGTAATATTTAACTTAGCCTCGGATTCTGGCTACTAAATAGTAGAACTAGAAAGGTTAATTTATTTATTATTTCCTTATATCTAACTAGCTAAATTTCTCTAAATAGCCTTTTTGCCTAGTATAAAGAATTTAGTAGAACTAATAAGTATAATATAGTTACTATATAATAATTAGTAATTAATATAAAAATAAGTAAAATCCATATTTACTATATAATAATTTAATTTTATAAAATAAGGATCTCTTTTTCTTTTACTAAGTTTCCTACTATACTATAAATTTAATATATTTATATTTCTATTTTAGTTAGTTTTATACTAATCTTTATACTAATCTAAAAAGAGGTTATATATCTTAGCTAAAGCTTTTTATATACTATTAGCCTTTTCTTTTATTTTATTCTCTGAAACTCACTTAATCTCTTTCTCTTAATTAAGCTTTTCTTTAGTCTTCTATATTTCTTTAAACTATATATTATTCTCGAAATTATATTTAATATCTTTTTATACCGGATTACTATTATCCCAAGCTATATATAAATTACTATACTTACTATAGCTAAGTAATTTATTATAATAAGATAATATTATAGTAGTAGTAAAGAGCTTGAATTAAGCTAAAGGCTATATGCCCGGCTAAAAGTACTGGCTATACGCTAAGTTATATATAGTAGCACTATATAACTAGTACTATATAATATAATTATTTAACTGCTTTCTAATTCTTTCCTTATTATTTTCTAAAGCCAGATTAGTATAAAGATTAATATAGGAATATTCTGAAAATACCTCCTTAATTTAATACTTATAGTAGACTTCTATACTATTTCTTGCTATCTTAATAGTAAAGTACTTTTATATACTATTAAGCTTACTATCTTATATTTTGCTACTATAATTATACTTTAATTTACTACCTTTGCCTTCTTAATCTTAGTATAAATAAGATCTTTTATAAGAGCTTTATTATACTTATATACTTTTATAATATTTGGGTTTTGAGATAGATCCGTTAGTACTTTTCTCTTACAAGTAGTAGTACGGACAGATCTAATAGAAGAGGCTAGTTGAGATACTATATTAATATAGCTACTATTCTATAATATTATAATTAGTATAAAGATTAATATAATATAAGTATAGACTTATTTCAGGCTCTGAAAATAATTCAATAATAATCGGTAATATTTTATAATTACTAATATATTCGATATACTAATTATAGTTTATTACTATAGAATATACTATAAGGACGATCTATATAGAGATTAGTAAATTAATTAGTATATTAGAATACTAACTTATAGGTTATAGTATAGAGTTATATAGTAGTATAGTTGAGTTATTAAGAAGAGATTGAAAGGTAAGCGAGGTAAGGTGAAATAAAATTGACTTTATAATATAAAATAATTCACTTTTAAGATATATAAAAAATTTTTTAAGCTATTACCTTACTCTTTCCTGTCACTTCACCTTAGCTAATACCTTTCCTTCAACTATATTACTTCAATCCGCCCTCAATTAATCCCTTCTATAGTATATGTCACGATTCCCAGATGCCAGATGCCTCCTAGACGCACGTGACGCGGCCGCCTCGCTAGGGAAGTATGCTTGGAATGCACTGGAGATATTTAGAAGGCTAAGCCCCTTCGGGACTAGCGCACTATGGGGTGCATATATTCCCTCGAAGCCTCCTGTATTCTAGTTTTCCCTTCCTTAGCTTTGAATCGTCTTCGTAAGGGACCTTCTACCTTGCTTTCCAAGCCCTGAATGCCGTACCCGTAACAGTATATCTCTTGATTTATATTAATTACTATACTAATTAAGATATAGTAATTGCAATCTCTAGTTAATTATTCAACTATAGTACAAACCAAGCAAACTAATAGCAAGCGTATTACTTCTAGAAAGGCTCTTGCAGGCAAGGCTTCAAGAAAGACACTTGGCGGAAAAGGCTATATTTCTGCTATTATATAAAAGAGAAAATATAGGTTCAAACCTAGTAATTAGTTAATTAGTAAAAATATTAGTATATCTACTAACTGGATTTATAGCTAAGGCCTTTTAAGAAATCAGAAAATATTAGAGAAGTACTAATTTATTAATTCCAAAGGCACCATTTCATTAATTAGTAAAAGAGATTTTGGCTCAGAAAAGTGGACAAGATATATATATTCAAGCTTCGGCTTTATATACTTTATAAGAGTCTGCGGAGGCGCTTCTTGTTACGAAGTTTGAGTATAAGTTATTTTTCTTAATTATACTAATTTTTATACTAATCTAATTCCAGTAACAAACCTTATAGCTATTTATATAAAGCGGATTACTATTTAGAAAAAGGATATGAAGCTAGTCCAATAAATGAGATTAGAAATAATAGGTATTAGTAAGGTTAGCAAACGCCTTATAGCAGTACTATAGGGTAGTTAGTTTACTTGGGTTACTAGTAAAGTAACTAGATTAGGCGTCAGGAAATTAACCTTTATATCTAAGGCAAAGCAGTTAGCTAGCTATTAGATTAATAAAGCAATAACTTAAATTATTACTTTTTTAATATATCTCAAATTAGTTATATTCTTTAAAGAACTAGTATAAAGATTAATTAATTAATTAATTAATTAATTGGAATAGAGAGTAGAAGGGGCAGATTCTGCCGGGCCCCTTATTGCCTAGAATAATAATTATTACCAATTATCGATAATTATCGATTATTAACAAATTAGCGCAATTATCTAATTATTGCTTATCGAGCTTATTAGAGCCCATACTAAGCTTTATATATTTAATAACGAGTATTAGACAGGTAACCGTATTCTATTTAATATACCAGATATTAATAGTATATATAGTAAGACTATAAGTTTTAGTAGTTTCAAAAACGGTATATTATTTTATCTATATACTAACCTTCTAATATCTGGAAAGATATATAGTATTAGGCTAAGTATAGATAATAACGAGGCTTTAAAGGGCTACTGGATAGTTCTACTAGAGAATATCCCTAGTATTCTCTTTATAATACTACCAAACTAAATGGTTTTTAATATTTATATAATTTTTCCTATAGTATAGCTCAGGTATTATAGCCTCAGAAAGCGGATAATATATCTCTCAAATAAATAATATAAGAAGCTCTATAATCTTATTATTTATCCTATAATTCTATCTGTATTCTCTGGTAGTAATACTACTACTATTCCTGAAACCTTTAAAATTATAGTAAATAAGGCCGAGATATCCTTATATAAGAGAGGCCGGTAAGGTAAGGCTTCGGGCTCGAGGCTATAAATACTATATTACTACTAATAGCCGCAGGATTTCTACAAGTTTACCGAGAAGTATTGCTTTAATATTAACCTTTATAGTTTAAATTAGTTTGAAAGCTTTCGGATCTGGTTTTCTGTAAAGGGCTTTAAAGATATCTTCAGGTATCTTATATATATATAGCTATACCGCTAATAGAATAGTAAGTGGAATCAAGAGATTAATACCTGCTATATTTCTCCTTACTTATACTGGCTCGACCTTAGCCGTCAATTATTATCAGGAATATCGGATAATAGTACTAAGAATATTCTCCTTTAGAAACCATACTATATTCAAAAGTACTGGACTATATAAACAAAACCCTATAGAAAGCACCCCAGGTAGCCCAAAGCTCCCTTAGACGGGCGTATTAACAATAAACATACGAAGGCGCAATACCAAGTCTCCTTTACTCCTCGCCCTCCCTCTCCCCCCTTTCTCACGAATCTCTCCCTCGTATCCGCCACGTCACGTTATTAGGCCTGCCTTCACAGGAGGCAGGCCTCATATGGGAGAGGTTGCAGTGCGGCTCCCGGAGCCTCGTGCCAACACATGATTATCGGTGTGCGAGCCCTCGTCGTTCCTCCTCATTAACGCTAAAACTGCAGTGTTTTGGCATCTCGAATATACTAGGTATGCATGTCGTCTCTCCTCATTAACGCTAAATTGCAGTGCACGATACCGACGCTCCTGTAATGCAGTAGCTCGGCTCTTTAGCCTATACCCGATAAATTCGTTCTCCCCTTGGGCGCTAAAATTATAGTGTATCGGAAGCCCTTAATAAAAACTCACAATATATATATTAGCAAAGTTTGGCGCGGAAGGTGGTCTTTGAGATCGTGGCTGGCTTAAAGCTGAGTTTGTGAGATCAGATGAATTCAGCACTGCAATTTTAGCGTCAAAGGAGAGAACGAATTTATCGGGCGCAAGGCTAAAGAACCGAACCATTTACTACACTTCAATTTTAGCGTCAACGAGAGGCGACATGGCATTCAAGCAAGAAATTCTCGCCCGAGCCAAGCACTGCAATTTTAGCGTTAACGAGGGGAACCGGTTCGTTAGCCTCATATTCGTTCCTCACTTGGATGCTAAAATTGCAGTGTTTCCCCCATTGCGGGGACGACCAGCTGAACCTCCGTGCCTCCTACCGGCAAAGATTGCCAACGCATTATGCCTGGTGTTTGAACGGGAATCAGTCCACACTCGTTCTCTCCTTCTACGCTAAAATTGCAGTGCTCGGGACCGTTACGAGCCTACCGACATAAGTCTATGGTTTTAGCGATGTTTTCAGGCATCGCAAAAACCGAAGTCGCGCACTTCACTTCACGATTTCTCGATAACTATAGATTAAAACCTTATATAATTCAAGCGTATAAAATAACAAAAGCTAGAATGAGTTTAGAAGGCCTTTAAACTTAATTCTGAATATAAATTAAAAGTGTCCAAAATAGTTATGGGGTTCGTTTCTTAGCGAAATGCCCTAAAACCATAGACTTATGTCGGTAGGCTCGTTACACAGTCAGTAGGGAAGTTGCAGCGCGGCTCCCAGAGCCTCGTGCCAACACATGATTCTCGGTGTGCGAGCCGTCGTCGTTCCTCCTCGTTAACGCTAAAATTGCAGTGAGATGTTTGGTGACATTCGATGGGGCTACTTGGTGTCATCCGTGCGGTGTCCGTCCCTCGTTAACGCTAAAATTGCAGTGCACGAGACCGGCGCTCCTCAGGCTGTGGTGCAGTAGCTCGGTTCTTCAGCCTATGCCCGATGAACTCGTCCTCTCCTTAGACGCTAAAATTGCAGTGAAATTTCTGGCAAACTGCCTCTGCGGCTCTGCCTTTAGCGCATGCTGCCTCATATTAACCTTACCCCACAGATATTCTCCCTCCTTTGCGCTAGAATTTCAGTGCAGAGTTGGGCTCAGCTCTTCATGAGCCACACGCCAAACGCATGCTACTGAATCGGTACTCGCGTTCTCTCCTTTACGCCAGGATTGCAGTGCGCTTCCAACTTGCGAATATATTAAGCTTGGTGGCGGAATTAGGAATCAGCACACTTACCCTCTCCTTTGGCGCTAAAATTGCAGTGAAAACAGCCACCTAAGCCCTGAGCGCATCCCGTGTCCAAATCGGTACCGATGTAGTCCGGCTGGGCCTCCTTCGGGCAAAGATTGCCAAGGCATCATGCTTGGTGTATCGTAGGAACAGGAATCAGCACACACTCGTTCTCTCCTTCTACGCTAGAATTGCAGTACAAAAAGGAAAAGCTGCGATTGTTAGTATGGAAATGGGCACACTCATGCTTTCCTTCTCTGCTAAATTGCAGAACTCGGGAAGGTTCGAGGATTGCTGAGGATCCGGGACGGCAAATTTTCGATGTGGAACGGCGAAAGCGACTTGCCTCCAATCCAACTACCGTTTCGATGTTCCTCAACTATGCCCCTTTTCTTCTGTCTGAGTGGACCATGCTGTTCTCTTTTTCCACACTGAAATCGCAGTGCGAGGAAATCTGCTGGTACGCATTGTGCTAACGTATGATACTCTGCATGGAAATTGTCTGTATTCGTTGATACCAAGATTGCAATGTAATCGCAGAGCCTCGTTCATATTCGCACAGCTCGCTTCGTGTGCGAATCAGCTACACTTGTTCATTCTTCGAGTCTTCGCTGACGCTAAAATTGCAGTGCAAACAAGGCGCAAACTGGGCAGACTATTTACAGATGGTTGAGCTGGCCTGCTTGGCGTTCCCACCTGGCCTAATACAACTTTTAAGGCATCAAATATTCTCTCTACACTCCCTATTCCTTCCTATCTATTATATAGGATATACGGAACCTGGAATTATATTTCTATATTATTACCAAAACGTTTCTTAAGGTATTTCTAATGCGGGGGGCTCCCACCCCAATCTCCCGGGCTAACCCTAACCAAAGTGACTTGGAAGCGTTCTGGAAACGTTTTTAAGAGGTTATCAAGAATAAGTACTTTGGAAAGTGAACTTATATTTAGTAAAGTGTCTTTGAAGTGTCCCAGAAACGTTCCTAGCTGGCCTGTTTGGCCCGTTTGGCCGGATTGAAGGTTGTAATAAAACAAGTGATTTTCAGGTATCACAGGCCAGCTGGGCTACCTTCCCGGCGGAGCACACCTCCATTTTTCTCTTCAAAAATACCACAGGTCCACAGCCTCAAACACTTCATGCAATCCACCCTAAATACACATCGATAATATTTGAGCTTCTGTATCGACCGGCAAAGGACAGCACCCTTTGATCGTCGGCCTCTTAGAGACGAAATGTCGTTCAGCTTTGGAGTCGGAGACTTTTTGACCGTTGGCCAACTAGTCCTGAGGCTCTACAACACCTGCAACGGCGGGCCGGGAGAGTTCACGCAACTCAAAGCAGATCTCTGTTTCCTTCCCTATCCTACTCTCTAGCCTGCAGCTTCTCGCACAAGATCCAGCGTCGCTGCTCCAGCACAGGCGCGGAAATGGACAGCCAGAATGGCTTCAGATAAGGGGCAACATGGAGAAACCCCTCCAAAAACTTCAGGGCTTGGTGAAGCAATACAGGAAGACGGGGAGGAATGCTTGGCGGCGGGTGCAGCTTGGATTGAAGAACTTAAATGATTTGAAAGCGAAGCTTGGGATTCAACTCTAAACCATGAATATACTCTTCAGCGGCATTACTATAGGTTTTCTTGGAAGATTGGAAGAAGTACAATGACGAATGGAGGCACAGCTGAGGAGGTTTGACAGACTATGACCCTGGTAGCGCGGATGATGGTGCAAATTGCCTCAGAAGAACGAGCAGGCAGCAAGCCTCGCACAGTTCTGAGCGCGTATGAGAACAGCAACGGTCCTGAATGGGTCCGCTTGAGAATGGAACATATCGTTGCGGGTGTTCCAATGACGAACTTGAGGAGAATTCGGAGAGGATGAAGGAGCTTCTAGACTGGGTCGTCAACAATGGACCGGATTTTGGAAGAACTCGAAGAGGTCCACAACTATGAATCAAGCTCTGTTACAGGGTATATGGAAGGAGAGTCGCCGCAAGCTGAGTCTTCCTCCGCTCATACCAGGAACGAGGAAGAGCAGTCTGCTCAATCATACTCTTACCCCACCCGCAGCACCAGCACTGAGTCGCCGCAGGTGTCGCCAATAAGAAGAGAAATTTGAACAACTCCCATGGCAAATATATACCAATAATGTTCCTCTCAACTTGGCTCTTCGCGCCTGGAGACCCGGATTTGAGATTGCACTCTGTTAAGCCAACCCAAACAAAAACTTGAGAAATATGGTTCCACAAACCCGAGTCGCCTGAGCAAGTCTGAAAAAGAACGGAGAACTACGATGGACTCAGAACATGTTCCAAGATTCCGTTGGGAAGCAACCGAATCTTTATGATTACGTCCTATTTGTAACGCGTCGGAGGCCGAAAAAGTCACCTAACCACCTGCTTTCACCGGAACCTTCTAGTCCCGCAGAAATCGCCGAGCGTGAGCATATCCTCAGTGTCAGAAACTCCCGGAATTACTATGAAAGCGCATCGAACGCGCGAAACAAAGTCTTCGAACCTCTTGACTTCAAAGGTCGAAACGACGCCGCCTGGTTGCGTCCACTATGTGGAGGTTCTGGTCATTTTGCTCTACCACACTGTGTGAGCGGGCAATGGCTGAACAGCGACGAAAGGATGTTCAAACGGGCTTCAGCAGAGATAAAAAGCTGTGCAGAAAACTTCATCGAGGCAATGCGCGGCAAGAGGATTAAAGAGCTCAAGTACCATTGCAGAGATAGATAGACGTAAGAAACCGTTTTGGAAAGGTTTCTTGACGCCACAGTAGAGCACAGTGCATTTCAGATCTTGTAAAATCTGGGGAGTCGGGCAACTGGGGTGTTGGTCCCTTCAAGATTTATTCCTCCAAGCGGAGCCACTGGATCAATCTTCAAACAACGAGCGAGTAACAAAAGAGGGATCAAGCCACATCAATAGTTTGTCATTTTGAATTTGGTGGCGTAACATGATCTGCGACTTGAAGACGGCTGAGACTCAGGTGCCCAGATCTAGAACCGAAAAAGCAACGTGAATATTTTGCATAGGAAAAAGTTTCGCAACTTCGTTAACCCGGGCTTCAAACATAAGCTGAACCGTTCGTCACCGATTCTGCTTTCGCGAAAGAAAATGCATAGCCCATCTCAAGGTAGAATATATGGAGGGAGAGCGTCACTGGCGAACGAGTCGACAACTATGCCAGCAAAAATACCTCTGTGTCCGAGTCAGATATCGAAGAGCAAGCCTCGCCGTCCATCAAACCCTCGAAGTAGCACTCTCCAACGAAGTAGTACTCCTTCGAGCGCGTACTCTCCCGGTCTGTCTCTACCCCAGCTGGAACCTTCGGCCGCAGGAGATACGGAACCATTCCGCCAAACAGAACGACAACCAGATCGCCTACTCGACTCCCCGATGGACAAATACCAACCCCTCCATCCCTCGTGGTGAACATGCAGTTCTGAAAGCAGGGTAACCAAGTGGGATTCTGAGGCGTCCCGCTCCAATGAGAGTTGTAATGAGCCGCCCACAAGCTTGGCTTGTCGCTGTGGTCGGCCATGTCGATGGAATCCCCCACCGACCTCCTGATGTTGAAGGAGTTCCAAGTACCGATGGATCCGCTGGGATCAAAGAGCCGCATGAAAGCTTCATGCATAGCTTGGGAAGCAGGTTGCTGAAAGAACGGATACGGTGCTAGAGAGTTGATGGTGCCCACTCTGACGCCTCGTAAAGCGACCTTGGTAGGTAGCGTGAGAGCCATCGACACAAGGACGTCGCGGTCAATGGGGCGGTGCCCTGAGGCGTGGTATTCGCAATGGTCGTGGAGTGCTAGCGTGCCGTGCATCCATTCGCTGAAGCCCTCGTGCCACAATATCCATGACGGTCGCTGGGACAAGTTGAAGCTAGCATCCGAACCGCAGGGACCTGACATATTGACCCAGGGCCGGCCGGTAAGCGTGTGCACCACCGAGAGAATCCTCAACGAGTTGTGGTGCAATATCCACCACCTAGTGAAATCAGCATACACCTGGATGACGTTCTTCTCGTAGTTTGGCCTAACTTCCTCCGGCAGGGATTCTATTTGATGTGTCTCGTTGCCAAACACCAACATTGCAAAGATCTTGTCCCTTGGATCCGTTGCATTCATGCTGTGCCCTGCGATGAGAATGGTTAAAATGTCTAATCGTGGTGCACGATTGCAGCTCAGTTCCGTCTCGTCCCGTTTGACAGTGAAAAGAGCGGTCCAGAGCCATGAGAGTATATTCCTGCTCAATATTCCGCGCATCTTAAAGCAGTGGTTGGCTTGGAGAATCGCCTGCCACTCGAGTTCATCAGAACCGCAGAAGACCCGAACCCGTGTGGCGTTCCATACTTCCTGAAGAACCCACACGCGTTGGAACCATGGCTGTTGAAATATATGGTCATTGGTGAAGTCCCACGTCCAGTTTTCGGGGCCGCTGCTTACAATCTGGTGCGTGAGGTGTGAGTTTGGGAGTGCCGCGCAATCCTTCGACGGATCGACCAACTTTTCTCCACCAGAGCCGCCTAGTGGCCGTTCGTAGAGATCAGAAATGGAACGTATGACTTGGCAGTCTTTATGTAGGTCGGGATTACTTTCCCCGAGCCAGACGCAGACGCTGTCCGCGGACGTGAAGATATCTCCCATCAAAGCCACTTGGACAGTGCGTTCCTTTATATTTGTCTGGTTGATGCAAAGCAGGTCAATCCATAGCATCCTGGACGCAGCCGGCCGTCTGAATTGACGCAAAGCGGCGAAGAGGTTTGTGTTTATAAACATCTCTCTTGGTTGCGAGTTGTCTGAGTCAATCAACAGTACTGGTTGCGGATTCTTCATATCGCCCCAGCGATAGGAGAGGGCTTCATATCTAAGCCGATCATCATCCAAAGTCGTATACCGAAGCACCATGCGGATCGGCCCTTCGAAACCACCCGGCAGGATCTCGACGAGTCGAATCTCCCTCAAGTCATCTCGCAACTGACGGTGCGCACTGTAATCATTCTTTTCAACCAGCGAGATCGCCGGGCCCGGCATGTTCACGGAAGGAACTGCCCACAGCTGAATTTTTGCACCTCGCACAAAGTTGGTCCAAGCAATATAATGGGCCATAGGGATGATCTGGACAGTGTCTCCAGTCTGGATAGTGGCGAGCCAATCCCGTAACCCAACATCGTCGTCTTCTGAATCCCAACGGTTGACGTGGGTTTTGAAGTCGAGGCTTGCATGAACATTGGCCTGAATGTATCGGCGAGGCACACGGTCATGACCAGACGGGGTTATGATGCGTGCGTCGAACCACGTGTTCGACTGATTATACGTGCCGTGGTCTTGGGGAGAGCCGCTGAATCCTTGATCGTGGGAGACGGTTGTGAAAATGATACGGCGGACACACAATTCTTGGCCGGAGATATTGATGGCTGGACTGCCCAGCTGCAAGGACACATATGGCCGCTCCGGGCAATGCTGGGATGTAGTAATGAGGATATCATTCTGGGCCGAGAAATACGTCCAACTTGGATCAGGAGAGTAGTCAGGCTCGACCGCCATTCGAGTGTTTGTAGAGGGGGAGATGGGCAAGAGGACATTGTCAGCGGAGGAAGTCTCTTTGCTGCTTACGAGTTACGAGCCTGCTGACAAAAGTCTGTGGTTTTAGCGTATTTCGCTAACAAAACAGCCCTGAAAAGAATTTCAATAATTATAATTTACATCGCAATTTTGTAGACTAAGTTCTTAAAACTAAATATACCTTCTTTTATTGAATACTTTCGAGTCTTAAGATAGTATTATTAATAGTTATCTAATTATCGTGGAGTGAAGTTGATGACTTTGGTTTGGCGAGGCCTGAAAAAATCGCTAAAACCACAGACTTTTGTCAGCAGGCTCGTTAGCCTCCTCTCGGGTCTACAGGGTGCTGCAAGCACCCCTGGTGCTACTGTACGGGACACACCCTGGGCTACAGGCCAGAAAAACCAGGGTCAGCATTGAACCTCCTGACTCAGGATTAAGCAGGTTGGTATTGAGTGGTCTTTAGATTTCCATGATGAATTAGAAAGACGACAGGAATAAGGGCATCTCGATTGCCGGGCTGGCTGTGCATATTCCGGCCAGGGATGAAGAACAGAACACAGGCCAACCTTCCCCACTGAAGGAATATCCCAGACGGGGGGCAAGAGCCTGTGGTGCGGGGTCGATCTTCACCGCCTTCCTGTCCCGAGCCTGCTGACAACAGTCCCTGTGACAGCCATTTTAAAGCGATTTTCAGGCCTCACGACCTCGCCTTCCGGGCTAGAACGTCTCCAATTATCGGAATCACTTCGCAGTTTCAAGACGACAACGAATAATTAGAGCTTGCGATTTGGTAGGCGGAGGCCGTGAAAAGTAAAGGGAGTGTCTATAAAGAGGCTTTTAAACGTTTTCAACTTTTCAACTTTTATTTTTGTATGAAATACACTAAAAACACGGACTTCTGTCGGCAGGCTCGTTGTGTTAATTATTCTCTTTCTGCATAATAGACCTTCGATTCATCCTGTCCCGAGACGCTTCGGGTGAAAAATATTCATTCACTCTGAATTAACGCCTCAGCGCTTCTCGCTGTGTTAATTAAAAAGAAGACGTGGACCCTTGTTCGTGCACGCTTGCTTTGAGGAATCAGCCGGCGGGTGTAAAGAGAGAGGAACAACATAAGGTCCCAATCAGCAGATTGAATGTTCGACACAGCGACGAGTAAGCGACTTTACCCACCCCCTGAAATCAGGGGTAATAGTATCATCATGCTGCTTGAAGCAACGACCTCTTTTTACATAGAAAAGAAGATCATCTGATATACGTTATTGCACCTCCAGAGCCTGCCCTGGAGTAGATGTCTTATTTCGGCTGTCAATGTCTCGCGCCGGATCACGTGCTTAGTCAGTTGTTCTGTCGTCTTGTCGATTAAATCGCGAAATTCTTGCTGGAAAGATCGATTAAAGAACTAAGCCGAATCCAAGTTGAAGCCAATACGCACAGAAGTACATTCTTTTACGCAGTACCGGGTGGTGGTAATAGGGGAGTAAGTCACGTGAAACCGTCATCCTCTGATTCGAGCAGCTCACCCCTCCGCCATTGTTGCATTAACGCACATCTCCTACTGAAATTTCTGAATTCCGATATGTAGTTTAGGCTAAAAATATCGAGGTACCTTATTCACCGGTCTAGCATTTCATGTATCACTTTCTCTGAAGGTGACTCCGTTATGACTTTCCTTGTGTGACAGGCATTGCGCCTTTCTCTTTGCCGAACTAGCCAGAAAATGGTGGGCCTCATGGTCACTAATCGAATGATCTTAAAATCCTCGAATATGTCGCCTCCTCTTCTTTTCCGGCAAAGTACAAACCACCACCAAAGCATCTCAAACGAGATTGAGAACGCCAGCACAGTGGAAAGCAGCACTAACTTAGACAGCACCACTCGTCGAGCCTACAACCCTCGAAATGCAACTCAAGTCTATCATCCTCTTGGTCATCATGGCTATCGTCGGTTTCGTTTCCACCGTCACGGCTGCCGCCGATGATACGAACCTATGTACCCCGTCTGTCAATCAGTACACTTGCGTGTAAGTCTTGTCCCCTTTACCCACCTCCCTTCAACCCAAGGTATACCCCTCCTCCGTATTGAACTATCATACTGACATTCCCAGTCTCACCTTCCAACCCAAGTTCGGCGACACCCCCAACCAAGGCAGAGTCGCCATCTACTCACCTTCCTGCAACGAATGGGGCGAGCAAGTCCTCACCAGTAACAACCCAACTTCCATTCTGGCCTGGGGACTGAGCATCAAGCACCCTATCCTGTTCGTACCGGCTTTCTACCCCGGCTTGGGATACGCTAGTCCGAAATTCGAGTACGGAGGAAAGATCTACGGTCCTTCGGATTGCAGCTGTCATGTAAACCCAGCAAATGATTCGCACGACTGCGTTTGCCGGTTTGATTGTGTCCCCTTTCAGCTTGATAGCAAGGCTAAGGTTGACGCGGAGGCGGAGGCTGAGGCTGAGGTGGCAATGACAATGTGAAGTGCATGGGAAGCAGGAGCGGCACTCTTCTAGGAGCCTAACTTGAGCAAGGAGCTGCGCTCTTCGGAAGTCTTTGTTGAAGGAAAAGCATTCGAGCTTAGATCTAACCGGCATTGGGTCTCACAGAATGAAAATTACGTCACCATGCCAAGAAATTCCATGTTTACGTGACGAATAAAGTGCGCTACCATGACTTCTCAAAGGTCTCCATAATCGAAAAGCTGCTGTCTCGTCATCCTGAAGACACACCCTTGGCCACCAATATGTTCCTACAATGGCCACCTCCTCAGGTCGAACACTTTTATCCCCGTTAACTTTTCCCTCTTTCCCTTCTCATTCCCCGTCTAAACCAGCGTCACCATCTCCGTGTCCACGGTTGTATCAGTCGAGCTCTACTTCCATTCCCTTTTATCTCCCCTCGACTTCCGAAATATCTCACCAGGATGGAAAACATTCAGTACCACGCAGGCAGTCGCGCACATCACGCCCTCAAACACCATAAACGCGGCCTGGTTCTGCATAATCGGGTTCCTCAACCTTCCAGACATCTCCGCTATGCGATAGATACACTTTATAAGGACAGCAAGATAAGCTATCACGGTAGCAAGAACCGCCTTTTTGAATTTCGGGTCGGAATGCCGAAGTGTTGGCTGGGAGATTGGGATTCGATTTCGGGTGGAGTTGGTGGTTCAAAAGGAGACAGAGATGTCTCTCTTGTAGCGGATGTAGAGTTCAAGGGCGAGTGTGCAAAGATGAGGAGAGTCACGACTTGGAAGGTAATCTCATCGAATCCAAACCTCCCTTCTTCTAACGTGGTTAGTCACCATTGCCGCTCTGCTCAGGCGCTACTCACCCTCGCCTCACCCTCTGCTCAGGTTGCTTGGTCACGTTCCTGCTCTCCCTTCCATCAACCAACCATGATTTCGCCTCCTATTCTGCACTGCTGGGCGAAAGTTGTTACCTCTACACGATTATATTCAAAGGACCAAGTCGGCTCCTATGGAGCCCAAACAGGAACCCCCTCTCCCCTGAAAAACCATTCTTAAATCTCTCAAGGCAGATTCTTTTCGCAATATGGCATTATCTCACATCATCTCTCAAATCTGTGCTCTGGGACAAATGGCCTAGGAGAGATTCAAGTGTAGGGCTAGTCACCTAGCATGCTCTGCGCATCCAGGACCTCCCCAGTGACAGAAATAGTGTCCCACCTAACCACCAATAACAGGACACTTACTCTATGCACAAGATAAGAGGTTTATTGGTTATTTATAAGTAAGCACTGTAAAAGTGCGTTATATTGTCGTATTAAAAGCCAAAGCAGTTCGGGTTCTAGTATTTAAATTTAGTGTGCTCCAAATTTTTATTACCCCTTGTACTGCGGCACGCACATCTCCCCACCAAAAATAATGAAGCGAGCAAACTCACGACCTTCACTTCGCGATTCAAGTAGTAATCTTTTTATGAAATAAAAAAAGAATTAAAAGTTCTTAAATCTATAAAGACATAGGTCGAACTTAAACTCCATATAGGGATTTTATTTCATATAATTGCCATATAATTGCATGGTACGATGTGCGGCTTTGAAGTTCCTCAAATATCCCGTTGCAAGGGGTGCGCGCTATCGCAGTAAAGGGATACGGAACATTTATACTTCAGGCTCGAGCACTTTTAGTTGTAGTACTACAAATGAGGGTGCTCGGGCTTAAAGTATAAATAAATGGTGCACGTTATTATGTAGTAATCTTACATTTAGGTACAAGACTTTAGACGAAATCACTCTGAGATGCAGTCTTGCAAGCTGATTTCTCTTCGGTTCTAATAGAAAACTCAAGCCTACTTTTAACATTACTGTGACCTTATTTTGTGCTGTTCTCTCAAGCATAATAAGCTGCGGACTGCTTGCGAATTCAGACAACGTGCCTTAGGCAGTAGCACGTCGTGTATCTGGCTTGAAAGGCTTCGATAAATCTCAACAACTATGCAAGTCGTTACTGAATTAACGTAAGAATTAGGGTTACAAGGTAATGTATAATTACATTTCTAAGCATGGCGATAATAGTTGCAAACATATTGGCTATTACAAGTTTTTGATAGTAGTACATGAACAGAAATTCTTTACCAAGAGCTTGCAACGAGTTGTGAGGCTTTCTAAGAAGGCTCTACAGACTTTTAATAAATGAAGACGCGAGCTTACCACTAGAATAAGGCTAGATTAGGAGCCCGCATGGGCTCCTAGCCTTGAGCTCTTGCCTTGAGCTCTTGCCTGGACTCCTTGTGAGGAGGAGGACCACGTGAATAGTCACGTGCGCCAGCGGCTGGCTTCTCTTTCTCCCCGGAAGCTAGTAGGGTAGGAGTCGCTAAAGTCTATTCTAACGGTCTATAAACTCTTCATCTCTTCCCTCTCACAAGTCACGCCCAGCTAATGAATCCAGGCCTCAGTCTACCAATTAAGAAGCACCCATGCGACGAACTGCGCGAAATGGTACGAGGGCAATATTATATGTCATTCCGCGTACAAGGTAAGTTCACCTCCGTGGACACGAGGACTTCACAGAGTGTGCGACAGAGCAGAACGATATTACATTAAACTCTTGGTTTCGAAACCCTGATTCCAGGGTACCCAAGAATGATCCTCAAAACTTGCCATACACTTGATCTGTTCAGGTGGCTTGGTATTCCACACAATCCTCAACGACCCATCATAAATATCCTCCCCTTTTACAGCCTCAGAAACACGCCCATGCAACTCCTTAACCTTCGTAGTAGACTTATCCGAATACCCTAAATTAACTGACGGCACTACCGCAATCTTCGAATACCCCTCTATCCACAAGTCCTTACAGAACAACCGCGGTTCACCAGCAAAACACTCATCAGGCTTCGACCTCCTAAATCGGATTTTGTTCTGTATTATAGGCTTCGCGGAGAAGACTACGGCGCCGTTCCAGCATGCGAAGACTTGGAAGGCTTTGTGCTCATCGTATCGCTGACGGGATGGTGGATGGTTCCAAAAGAGGTTCGAGGCAAATCGCCAGCCTCCGTCCATTGGAATCTCCCAAAATGTGTCTCCATTTATAGCTCTTGCGACCCAGATATCGTAGAAGATGGGTGGATCTATATCTGACCAGTCTAGTGCACATATCATATCCGCCTCCTGATAAACGCGTTGGTGAACTAGCTCCAGTATATCATCCATACATATAGCGACGTCGTTGAGGAAAATCACCGCTGTATCTGGGGAATAGTGACTCGGATTGTTGATTAGTGGTTCGAGGGCTAGGTTTCGAAGGGCTGCAAGAGCTTCGATTCGGTCTCCATTCTTAGGATCTATGTCGCTAGTCTGGAAGTGAAATTCAAGTCCCAAGCTTCCCATGTCTTTGCGCAACGCTGCTAGTATTTCCAGAGTCCCATCATCGGAATTCCCCTCCACAATTGACAAACCGCAATTTTCGGGACCAAGAAATCGCACAGTTTCCACAATGGATCCCATTAATCGAGGAAGTATACTAATACATTGTCGCAGATTGAGCGCAAAGAAGTATTTTATCTGCCCGCCTACATTTTTCGCATCGCTACGATCAACTTGAAGATAATCGTAGCGCTTAGGAGTAGGTGCTGGGCACTGGAGTCGGTCGAATTCTTTGTCCTTGGGGTCTAATATTGCTTTGATGTAGCTGGGCGCCAGCAGTTCGAGGAGTGTCGTATTTCCCACTTCAGACGCGGTTGCAGGTCAGCTACGGGGTTCCATAGGTGTCCTGGGCATGAGCTGGGGCAGGGGGAGGGGGAGGGGAACTGCCTACCGGTCTCCGCCTTTGTTGGATCATTGCCTTTGTTGTAAGGAGGGAGTCGTAGCTTCATCACTGAATTGGACGATCGATAATGCAGATTTGAAATGGTTGTGAAGACAATGATGATTGTGATTGCGACAGCGGCGACTGAGAGTCTCTTTCTAGGCGGCCATGATCCGGTTAGCATCGTCTTCAGATGTACCTTATCCTCGGGATTAATAGGAGATATCGCGAGAGGGAAGGTGCATGTTCACTGGCATTGATGAAAAAGAAGCTGCGTAATGACATGCGGTTCGGATGACAATAGCGGCGCCCGAATGGCCCTTATTAACGAGCCAATAGTGTTCTGGCCTTACGATTTACCGCTCACTGGAATCTACCCATTTAAATGGAGCGAGATAGGGGGGTCTAGGGCTGGCACAGACCAGAAAGTCAACGGCACGAGCTTTTTGAAAGACTATGCGCTGTGCCTGCCTGCGCTCAGGGGCTAGTGGTAAATCCACGAGGTCTAATTGTTAGTAAATATATTTAAAACACCAACACCAAATCCCAACATCTTCCTCCCCAGGCATTTCAAGGAAGACGACGCCCATCCAGAAATGCGCATGTACTTCGTAATAACACGAGCTCGGTTTCGCTAATGTCGTCCTGGCCGGCTACCATAGTCTTTTTTTTTTGGATCTATTTGGACAAGGGCAGCGGCAGCAGGCTTTTCCTTTCGCTGCGTCCCGCTCAGTTAGCAGGATAGGGAATATCGAAAATTGCAGTGCCCCTGAACCCCAAGGCTTTGATATATCTTTTAGGTAGTGGTCGTTCCCGTAACTTATTGTGGATTATTTCTGTTTTGCTTCACTCTCGAAATAATGCGCCATCTGGTAGTCTCCTGGGTCCTTCTCTGCCGTATTCAATATACCGCAGTGCAGGCACAAACAGCGATTTGGAAGTTTCCATCGCAGGGCGCAAATCTACAGCCCAATGTGAACGACACAGTGTTATTGGATTGGACGTCGACCTTTCCCTCCACAATCTTGCGGATGTGGTGTGTGAATGGAACAGATGGGGTTACTCAAGATCTAGGTTCGTCACTTGCCCTTCTATGATTATTTGAGTGGAGCTAAAATGCACTGTTTATCCAGCCAGCTCCTTCAATGTTGAATCCACTGGACCCTTTAATTACATGACATGGTTGGGCGTGATTGGCGGCGGCCGATTTCATAAAAACACGGCGCATCTAGCAACGCCTACTCCCCAGTCTCTGCTTGAGTTGTTTCCATAGACTAGCCCATATTAAATAGTTTAGCGGATAATAATTCTGCTCGACGACAGAGTAGTTGGATGAAGTGAAGTCAGACTTGAGATAACAGGGCAGCTGACTAATCTGGGCTTTCTCCATGGGATCAAACGCAAAGGGAAGCACCCATCAAGAAACTGTCACCATGGACGAGTACGATCATGGTTGCGAACAAGCCTTTGCGGCGAGAGGTGAAAGACAGTTGCCCAATCATGCCGTATTTTGCTACGCGGACTGTGGTGGCCTGCAGTGCGGCTGGGGCTATCTAATGGCGGGACCAGACCGCGCTCGACTTCCAATGGCCTTCGATAATGTTCTTCTGCGGTCTGCTTGAGAGATTGGTATGCCAATCTGATGGCTTACATGTGCGGGAGTTATAGCTCTGGAGATTGTATCCCCAGCAGTGAGCCAGTACAATATCCGTATGACCCACCCCTCCCTACCTTGAGCATATTAACTAAGGCTGCATCAGGCTGCTCGACATCAAACCTCAACTCGCCGCAACCTCCTACGAACTCGATTGCGAGCGCGACCCTTCTCCCCCGGGACCTAAACTACTCGCGGAACTAGACATACCGGGGAATTGGTCTGGGAAGGGGCAACATGTCGAATTCGCGCGGGATGAAGCTATTCCCTTAGAACAAGGGACACTCTTGGGCCGAGGATCATTCGCAGATGTTTACGAGGTGAAATGCCGGGGCTTATCCATGGCCAGGAAGCAAATCTATTGCACTCGACGCATGAAGATCGCGGACGTGAAGCGGGAGCTCGATATTCTGAAGAAGCTGAGTCACAAGCATGTGGTGACGTTGTTGGGCTCCTACACACAGAACAATCAGAATAATATCTTAGGATTGCTCTTGCACCCTGTTGCGGTTTGCGATCTAGGCGTTTTGTTGGATGAGCTGGATGAGAACCAAAACCTTGCCTGGGCCGACTGTTCAGAAGACTTCAAGAAATTGATGGAACGCCTTGGGTTTCGGGACGACAGACACAAAATGAGGGAGCGCTTGGCCAGGGTGTATGGATGTCTTGCCAATGCTATCCAATATCTTCACAACAGTGATATCCGGCACAAGGACATCAAGCCACAGAATATTCTTCTGGACAGGAACGACGGTCTCCATGTTACGGATTTTGGGCTAAGTCGGGATATTACGGATGCCTCTAGCAGCGCCACTGATGGTAACGTGAGAGGGACTTACAAGTATTGTGCACCCGAGGTTGCGATGTTGGAACCACGAGGTCGAGCGGCAGACATATACTCCCTTGGCTGCGTGTTCCTAGAAATCAACACGGTCCATCGCCGACTTTCTTTGGGTGCGTTCGAAAATTTCAGGACGAGGTACAACGATCGTTCATACCAGAACAATCCCCAGAAAATACAGGAGTGGATGTCTAAACTCCGACAGATCCGTATCGACAATGTTGATAGTGGAATCTTCGATATCGTCGACATTATCGAAAGGATGGTTTCTCCTATCGCAAAAGATCGTCCTGCTATTGGGGATATATGTTCGAGTTTGTATTTGCTGGGTGATCTTATATATTTCGGAAAGTGTTGTCCGTCACGGCGGTATCAGGACGTTGTGGACAGAAGCACCAAGCTGGGTTCGTTATCCGTTTCTGCATACACGAATCGCGCTGATGTAATTCACAGAACACGAATGCGAGATCTTGCGGGCGCAATACGATACCGAAATGAGCATCATCCGCAAAGATTGGACTGAACGAATGGATGAGATTCGCTGGTCCCACGAATGTGAGAAAGCGATACTAGTTGAGGAACACAGATCAGAAATGGATTCTATGACCAAAAGGCTCTGAGAAACTGATCAGCAGTGCAAGCCCCACCTAGATGAGTTGGACTGAGCATATTAAAATGGATCTTTCACCATCCAGCGGTAGGTTCAACCGATCTCTAGAATCTAGGCAGGCAAGCTTTTACCCTCAAGGGTCTGTCCCCCGGGCCATGCCCGTGCAGGGCCCCCCATATGTGTACCTATACCCTCAACCTGGCTACCAATCAATCGCGTGCATCCCTGGACAATATGCTCTACATGCACAACCAATATCACGAAACTCCTCGCTGATATCAGAACAGAGATCGGCTTCAAGCATAGGACAACCTCAAACTTCTTCTATGACACCTTCTATCTCTCGTACTTATACTCCCCAGCCAAAAGCTAACTCAACACCATTCCCTGCCTTTACTACACCGAGCGCTCGAGCTCACTGGCCGCCTATCATTACATCTACTCCTACGCCTCCACCAACAATTTCGACTCCTCAACATGCCCGGACTAGTACTGCTTGTGTCAGCGGCAAGACACGAGAGCAGCATCATGTCGCGCTCCAGGAGCGGCTCAAGAAAGCCGCGGAAGCTGACAGCAGTCGCAGATTAAGCAGAGGCGAAAAAGATGCAAAAACTGTTAAATCCAAGTTGAAAGAAGAGCAAAAGGCAAAGGAAGAAGCAGCGCCGTTGCGAGGGCTCTGCAGGGAGAGGAGGAAGAGTTGGAGCGTCTAATCCGTGAAATGGGGGACGCGGAAGCCGAGCGCGAGAAGGAGGAAGTCAAACGTCTTACAAGGCAAGCTGCCGAGAAGGCTGCAGCTAACAAGTTCGCGGCGGATAAACGCACGTCTCTGGACCAACTGTCTGCGATGGAAGGCAAGTACTGGAAGCACTCAGACGACAACAAGACCCATTCCAAGAAGGAGCTCGAAGACCTCCACACACACAAATTCGCAAGCATGAGAGAGAACTGCCTTATATCAATCGTGAGCACGAGAAGGAACTAGTCACTAACAAAGTCCAACACAGACCAAGGATCTCTAGACTCAACTTATGGGGCGTGCTCATGGTTCCATAGCTCCGGTTGAAGCAACTGTACCGAAGATGTTTTCATGGATGTTGCCTCTAAGTCTATGGAGGCTGAAGAGCCAACAGACAAATCACCTTTGCAACCGGCAACCGCTCGTGGAGCTCGTGAATGCCATGGAGGTTATGAGGAGTGAAGACCCAGCTGGCACAGGAGGGCGTGGTGCCACATTACATGGCCGTCTTATTTTCAGGATGGATGATAGACAGGATCAAGAGCTAACTGGGACAGGAGAGTTTATGCGCTCACTACAACCACTTCCCCTTTCTGAGCCTATAGAGGGCTTTAAATATTCGGGAGGAAGTTGGAACCGGAGAAAGTGGACCCGAAACGTATGAAAACACCCTTTACAAACTCATAGAGAGGAGGAACTATGTGTCCCCACCGAGTGTCACGCGAGTTTGGCGGGACGAGGGGTTTCTAGCTTGATGGACCCCATGGATCTCGCATGGTAGGAGGTGTTGAACCCTCAAAGCCAGCAAACCACTATTCCGAAGCTCAGAAAAGATTCCTGCGTCGCCCCCACAGTATCTCCCAATACAGCCCTTGACCGTCCTTGATCGCTAAAGGGGCGAGTATTTGTGATCGCCTGCGCACAAATATTTGACTATTCGAAATATATAACTATACTTGAAGGCGGACCTCACGACTTGGTAGGAGCGAGGAGAGCAGATCAAATCGATTCGCGGTCCTACAAACGCCACATGTCCGGAAAATGCAGTTCCCTCTCGAGACGGTTCAGAGCAAGCAAAGCGAACTGGACTGAAACAATTAGATCAGAACACCAAACTTGGGAGATATATAGAGCAAAAACACCACCGCTCTCCTCTTTTCTGCTCTCTAGCGAGTCTCAATCTATCTTCCTCCGACCGCCCCTAAATCCACGCACATTACAAATTCACGATCCCGAACAAGCGGAAGGCAAATTCACACTCTCGACCCACACCTCCCTAAAACAAAGCACTGGAACAACCACCTCACCCCAAATGGGTCATTCATCGTAAAAATATTAAAAAACGCCGAAACAAGCGTCTGTCACTCATCCACTCACCCTTCGCACTCGTCGCAAAATGCTCGAAATGATTCTTATACCCATCCTCATCCGTGTAGCAGCTTACTACGCCATCAACGGCGGGTGCATTGACGCATATTGTTGCTTTGTAGACGGGCTCGAAGCAGCAAGATGGAATTGGAAGGGTTTATTGCAGCCAGAAGATGCCGGGAACGCCTTGTGAACTGTCGTTATTGGCCAGGTCGTAGAGGTGGATTTGGCAGCCTGCGAATACGGGGCGACCCGGGGGGGGATTGAGCCCGGTTGCAGGGAGGTGACAGTGAATTGGGCGGCGGAGAGGAGGGTCCAGGCTGTGAGGTCGGGGGATTCGAAAGAGGGGTCGACTAAGCCGGTCGGGCATGTGTATTGTTACGGTTGAAAATGGTCGTCGTCGATGTATCCGTTTCGGTTGAAGTATGACTCTCGGTCGCAAGGGTGCCAAAATGGATCCGTGCTTGGAGACACGACGAAGAAAGTATAACCGAGTACCAAGGGAGTCAGAACGAGCTCCTTTGGGTGCTAAATTGCCTTTTAATGCTTGCTCAGGTTGTCCAAGTCGGGCTCACTGCTCAGGCCGGGCTCAGGTGTGCTTAGGAATATCCACCCTCAGAATAAAGCGGCGCTGTCCACGTCCAAAGATTAAAATGGAACCAGCGAAGCAAAAATCGCGTCTGACTTATCAGGTATTATGAATCAACTTTCTCTCTCTTGTGCTTCATTCGATTAGGAAGCGCTCTTACCCAGGCGGCGCTGGCTCACCCAGCTCGATAGGTCCCCAGACATCGAATGGCTACAATTCAAATGGATTGCAGCTCCTTGGAGTGCCATTGGTTGTTGGTGTTCGGGTAGGAGGGTTCACCCACCAACCGCCCAAACCCACTTCCCGCCCGGGCAAAAAATCGATTTTTCTCTCACGGTTTATTACTAATAATTGACCAAAATTGACCAAAATTGATTTCTGCTATTTACTAATACTGTCTCTCTTAATTATAGGAATTTTTATAAGAGGACTTATTTTAATTAATCTTTTATATTGCCTTAAATTCTTAAAATATAAATAAAAAATTTGTTTTATGAGTAATATTAATAATAATTTTTATATGAAAAAATAAAAACGTAATTAAAGAGTATATTTATTAACCAGAACTTAACAAAGTATAAAATTATATTAATAATTAATAAATTAATATTAAAGTTGAATTTTGGCTTGGGCGGGAAGTAGGTTTGGGCGATTAGTGGGTGAACCCTTCTATACGCCATGTGGCTGTAATGTCTCAGCTCATGGATCTGGTTAACCATAGTAACTAAAAGGCTTAATGCCTGATTTTCGCTATTTTCGCTATTTTTCTAAGGCTATATATAATTATTTTGACCCTATTATCTGAACTATATTAAATAATTATATGATTTATAGCTTTATATAACTATTTCTAAGGCCCTAGCTAATTATTTTAGTCCTATAGTCTGAATTATATTAAATAACTATATAATTTATAATTTTATAGCCCTATTTCTAAGGCCCTAGTTAATTATTTTGCCCGTATTATCTAAATTATACCAAATAACTATATAATTTATAGCTTGATTTATAGCTTAATCTGAATTATTTAGGCTTCTATTTGAGTTATTTTTGGCCCTAAATATTTATAAAATAGGCCCTTAGCTTCTAATTCTTCCTTTAACTTCCTTATATATATATATATACTTACTCTTTCTCTTTTTCCTTATATATACTTTATATATAATACTTTATATATAATACTTTATATATAATATTTTATATATAATACTTTATATATAATACTTTATATATATATAATTATAATAGATATATATAATAGTATATAAATAGATATTAGATATTATAGATCTAGTTTCCTATTTTGGGTATAGCTTATAATCGGAATTATATGAATTATATAGGATTTCCTAATTAAGTAAAAAACTTTATATATCTGGCTAAATACTAGGGAATATATAGGGAGATATTCCTAGTTTTAGAAAGGGGTATTAATTAGTTTTTTATTAAAATTAATTCTTGAAATTAGTTATACTTATAAGTATTACTCTATAACTTACTTACCTTAATTACTTATATATTACCCTACTATTATATATCTTATATTCTAATTAATTCAATTTTTGGGAAGTAGTTTATTATAAGGTAATTAAGCTATTAATAAATAAAATTACTAATAGCTAAAGTATTAACTAGAAGAAGTACCTTTATTATTACTAGAATAACCTAGTTAAGTATTTAGGAAAGTGCCTAGTTAGTTACTCTAGCTATTACCTAATTAGAAAAAGAGAGTAGAACTCAGATATTTCTAGAACTAGCTAGTAGAATAATAATAATAAAGAAGCTAGTAGTAGCTTATTATTATATTACTAAGTTAGAAATAGAGATATAATAGAGGAAAGATCTAGAGAAGCTAGAAACTCAAATTTACTATTTTAAGGATATTTAGGTATCTATTATAAAATTTATTATATTACTAGTAGTATATTTAGTTTATAGGGCTCTAAAAACTCGAAAATTACTAACTTATAAGAAAAAGAGTATTAAGGAAGCCTAGAACTTCTTTTACTAGATAGAGCTAAAGTAGTATAAAGATAATAGAATTATCTAGGCTATAGATATAGTAAAGGTTATATATTATACTTCTTATTTTAAGAATATAGCTAGAGATATTTAAAAGTATAGGAAGTAATTAGTAGGTATTAATATTATAGATTAGAAGTTTTTATTAAGTTTATAAAGAATTCTATCTTAAATCTAGAGAACTATAATAATAATACTCTTATTAAGTTTAAGAATATAAAATAGTAGCCCGGTTAGAATATCTAAAGCTTTATATTCTATTTAAATAGCCTATTAGATAACTTGGGATATATAGATTTACTATAAGAGTAAAATAACTTATTTAGTAGCTTGAGATAGAAGATTTAGAATAAGATTAATTACTAAGGAAATATTCTATAAGAAAGAAAGAAGCTTATTTTTATAGCTATAAGAATTAAGAATAATTTAAACTTATTTACTTAATAGAAATATATTAATAAGCTAATAGAATAATAAAAGAAAGAAAACTAGAGAAAAAATAAAAGAAATAATAAAGGGAAATAGAAAAGAAGTATATTTCTATTATAAGATTTATATAACCGGAATAGTAAAAATATAATAATAGAATCTAATATAATACTTATATTAGGATTTATAAAACCGGATATAACTTGCTTTATTTACTAGAAAAAGAATTATTATATTACTACCTGCCTAAATTAGGAAAAACTAACTTATTATAATTATAATAAGTCTAATTATAAGATATATAAATATCTAGAACTAAAGAAGCCAGGAAATAGATATATTCTATAATAGTTATACTTATTTATACTATAGAAAATAAAGCTTCTAAAATAAGAATAGTAATTGAAATTACTATTAAGATAAGAAAAGGTAAATATAGGGTTAGAGTATTAGTTAATTCGGGTATAAAAGCTAATTATATAAAAAGAAGACTAGTTTTAAATATAAGTATTCTATTAATATTAAAAGTAATTCCTTTAACTTTACTAGAAAAAAAAAGAATTCATTTATATAGAAACTATATTCTTGGAATTACTACTAAAAATATACTAGGGAACTAAAGAGAAACTAATATATATTTTATATTATATAATTTTAATTTAAATTATATTAATATAATACTTGAATTCTTATAGCTTTACTAGATTAATTTTCTAATTTCCTTTAGGGAAGTAATATAGAAATACTAGATTTGACTATAAAAGATTAAAGTTCTAAATACTAGAAAGTTTACTAAAGTAGTAAAGTATAAGATATATATATTTCTATTAATTACTTATCTTATAATAAATAACTAAAGAATTATTATTATTATTATAAATAAAATAGCTATATTTTTTAGAAAGTATTAGGATTTTTTTTAAATATTTTCTATAGAGATTATAAATATATTACCTGACTATTATATAATAAAGTATTATATAGATCTGAAACCAGAATTCTAATTATTATATAATTCTATATATATTTTATTAGAAAAAGAACTTAAAGTTCTTTAGAAATATCTTAATACTAGTTTAGAAAAGAAATAGATTTATTATTTTACTAGCCTAACTAGTATCTCTATTATATTTATTCTAAAGAAAGAAAGTAATTTATATTTATATATTAATTACTGGAATCTAAATAGAATTACTATTAAGAATTAAATATTATTACTTATTATAAGTATAAGATCTAGGGCCTAGAAAATATAGTTAGATTATTTTTATTTTAATAATTTAAAGCTAAAGAGAGAAGAGAATCTTAAAAAAGCCTCGGATCTAAATAATTATAAATTATATATAAGCCTATATACTAGTTTAAGTACGGGGTTATATATAACTATTAGATAATTATAGATACTATACTTAGATACTAGATATCTTATTTAGATACTAGATATCTAGCTAGCTCTAGTCTAATTCTTACTAGTACTATATTATAATAATTATAATAATTTTTTTATTAAAGTAAGCTTATTCCCGAGCTTTAAAAGTCTCTATTAAATTCTCAAGTTATAGTTATATATAAAAGGCCAGGGCCTTTTATATATAATTTATAAGAATTTTTATTTATATTATATAGTTCCGGTAATCTATTATTCTTGGTATAGTCTAATTAATAAAAGAGATTCTAGGGTAATTCTAGTTATTTAGAGTTCTTATTATAGAAGCTCTAAAAAGCCAGGATATTATTACTTAATAAGGATATAGGATATTATTTCGGATCTGAATTCTATTTTTTTTATTAGACTTAATACTTAAACTTCTTATAAAATAGCTTTATTACTAGTATTTCTTAAACTTTATATTTCGTTTCCCTATTTTATAATTCTAATAATAGAGGCTCCGGATTTACTTATTCGGGAAAAGAATTATCTGAATCCTTATATAGCTTCTTTATATAGAATACCGGATATATTCTTATTAATTCCGGAAGTTTAAGCCTAAAGAAATATCTTACTTATTTTAGGATTTTATATAGTTCTTCTATTTAGTAGGCTAGTTTATAGTTCGAATAGTTATTTTTCTAATATTTAGTAATAATTTATATCTTATTTTCTATTCTAAAGTCTATTAGTTAATAATACTTATTAGCTTAGATAGTATAATACTCTTATATTCGTATTATATTCTTCTATATCTTTTACTATAATTTATAGAACTATATTACTAGGGCCTTTATTTCTTACCTATTTAGCTTTTTCTTCGGGATATTTAATTATATTTGGGTTTTTTAGTTAAATAATATCTATAGTTTATAGCTCTTTTCTATAAGAAATAGGAATTAGCCTATAGTCTTATAGACTAGAACTATCTATTAGTAGTTAATTATTATTACTTATTTATTCTAATTATTCTAATAGTAATTTATATAGAAATATAGTTATTAATTAAAGTACTAGTTAATAATCTTTATTTAGCTATTAGTTTAGAAATAGTTAGTAATTAATAACTTAAGTTTTATACTAATATATTTATAGAACTTGTTTCAGAAATCCGATATAAACTAGGGGCCTTAATTAGATACTATAGTCTCCGGAATACTAACTTAGTAAACTATATAAATAAGAAATAGGGGTACTAACTTTTTAGTTATTACTATATCTTAAATAGAAATTATAATAGGGTACTTGCCCAGATAATTAATAAAGATTACTATTATATTATACTTATTTTTACTCTCTAGATATTTCTTAAAATCTACTAATATATATTACTAGAAGTAATTAGAAACTAGTAATAGATATAAGAGTTCTGGTTTCTTATTTCTTGAGATATAGAATTATTAGTAAATATAGTAGTTATTTCTATACTAATTAATATCTATACCTTAGCCTAGCTAGTAATAGTAGGCCTAAAGAAGCTATTAAAGCTTGGCTTATTCTAGGTATCTTATTAGGAACTATATATATATTTTCTAAATAAGAATAGTATATAGAAGTATCTCGGGTATTATTATATTATTAGATATAAATAGTTTACTATATTATAAAAGGAGATTGTCTTATAGTATCTAGATATCTTTCTTTTTATTTCTTATCTTATCCTATAGTTTTTCTAGTTCTAGTAACTCTCGGTTCTTACTTAATAGCTTATCTATTAGCTAGATATTATTATATTAGGTTTTTTCTTAAGCCGGATTTACTAAGGTTTTAATTAGGGCTAACTAGAGATTCTATATAATATTATTATTAATCTTTTATTATAGGAAGAGAATTTGGGTTTAGTAGGCTATTATTACCTTATTCTAGGTAATTATATTCTTATATTTTCTATTTAGAATATTTACTTATTTATTTAACTTATTTATCTAATATATAAACTTGAAATAATAGTAAAAAAGATATTTTATCTAGTAAGCTTATCTTACTAAGAGCTTCTTTATAGTTATAAAATACTTGAGAGCTCGATAGTCTAAGTAAATTATAAAAGATATTTCTTATAGGTCTTCTAGCTCTATTTACTATTTAGTTAAGGAAAGAATAATAGTAAATATTTCTTTATTATAGATATTATAGTTTAATTCTACTAATTATATAGTCTTGGAAAAGAATATTACCGGATACTAGAGTTTTATCTAGAGGTCTTATTATAAGAAAATACTAGCTATAATTCTATTTAATATATTTGTCTTAACTATAGTAGAGAGGTTTGAATTATAGTAATATAGAATTAGTATTAAGAATATAGTTTATTTTAGTTTAGTAAAACCTTTTTAATATTAATCTATTTACTTAAATAGAACTCTCTTATATATTAGGGCTATTAGGGGCTTTATTATATAGCTATATTCCATAATAAAATACTAATAAAAGTTATAAAAACCCAGAAAGTCTTATATTTCTTTAATTATCTTTAGTAATTATTAGTTCTTAATAATTACTCTTTTATTTGGATTTATTTTAATATCTCTAGTAAAAATAATAAAACCTAAATACTTTATATAAATAACCTTAAATTCTAATTTCTTAATATCTATTTAGAGGCTAGTATCCTATAGCTACTAAAAAACCTTTTATATATAGTCTTTATATTCTAGGAAATTATCCGAATAAATTAGGATATTATCTAAATAAGCTATATAGAAAATATTAAGGTAATTAAAGAGAATATTATTTATATATCTCTAATATATAATAGAGCTATTAGTTAGGTCTTTCTAAAAAACTTTATATTTATAGGCCTTATATCTTATATAGAATATAGTAAGTTCTTCTAATTCTAGGTCTATTTAAATCTAATAAAATACTTATTAAATATCTAGTTTTATATAAACCTTAATTTAAACTAGCTATATAAAAGTCTTATAAATAAGGGAAAAAGAATATTAATTCTTCTATATTAAATTATATAGCTTATAGTAATTAATATAGAATTAGAGAGCTCTATTAGCCTTTTTTATAAAAAAGATTAGGGATATAAAAGGGAACTGGTTTGGCTTAATAAAGCCCTATTAAAGGTTCTTTTTAAGGAAATACTTAATCTCCTATAGCTTATAGGTTAATTATTAATAAAGCGGGAAATACTCTAGGCTCTCTAGGCCTTTAGAATTATTAATCTAAATCTTATAATTATATAATTAATATAGGAATAAGATATTTAATATTTTCTTTAAAAAGATATTTATAAAATTCTTAAACTCTTCTAGTAAGACTTTTACTAGCTATTATAGCTTTGTCTCTTCTAGCTATTACTTGCCCGAAATAAACTCATTCTCTTATTATAATTCTAGTTCTTTATTAATCTCGAAAAATATTATTATAAAGAAAAGGTTTTTCTTTTTCTATAGGTTTATCTAGAAAGTAGCTAGTAAGATACCTATAATATTAACTATAGGCCTTAACTAGCTCTTATAGCTTTTCTTTAGATAGTATAGTTTTAATATTTCTATTTCCGGTTTAAAAGAAATTTCTATATTTCCTAAGGCTACTTATATTTCTTTATAATATTAAGCTTAATTTTTTTATTATATATGGCTTTCTAAATCCGGTTTAGAAAGAAACTAAAAGAGTTTTCTTTTTATAAGCTAAGGTCTCTAGAACTTATTTATAGCTATAGCTTTATTCTTTCTATCTATATTTTCTTAGTACTAGTTACTTTTTCTAGGTTCTAAGTTCTTATATATAGTAATTAGAACCTTATTCTAATTCTTTTTTCTAGACTAATTATCTGGCCAAATTAATCTTTTATTTTTATAATTAATTAGGATACTAGTACTTATAAACTATTATTATTCCAAAATTATATTATACTTACTTAGCCTTATAACTAGTATAGATACTAGAACCTTTTATTTATTAATTAAAAATATAAGCTTAATATAATAAGTAATAAATATAGCCTATTTATTATTAAACTCTCTTATATTCTAGGGTAATACTAATTAAGTAGGCTTAATATTTAGAAATTATTTAATTATTCTTATAAATTTGGAATTAATAAAAATATATTTATTTACTTTAGTATTAATAAAAGAAGAAATCTTAATATCTAATCTATTATTACTAACTATATAAGGGAATATAAATACTTTATTTCCTAGTAACTAGCTTAAATTAACTTTTACTATATCTATATAATATAGCCCTAAAAAAGAGATTTCTTTTAGGAGTTCTTATTTTCTTATTTTATATCCTTAAATAGTTTACTTATAATAAATACTACTAGTTTAGCTATTAAAACTTATTTTATATATTCTATTTTAGGCTTTAAATAGCTTCTAAATATAATAGTAGAATTGAGGTAATAATATAAAGATTTAAAGATCTAGGAAAATCCTATATATTAAGAATACTAAGCTAAGGAGAAAAAAGAAAGAAAGAAAAAAGAGAATAAAAGGAGGGAAATACTAGCTAAAACTACTAAAATACTAGCTAGCTAGGTAAAACTAGTTATATAATAGCTATTTCTTTTTAGCCTCTAGCTAGTACTATTATACTAGATATATAATTAAATTTATTATAGTTATAATACTTGAAATCTAAGGATCCGGACTTTAAGGTAATAAGCTTATTTATTACTAGAATCTTGGAAATAGGCTTTATATAGGAAGTACTTCCTGAACTTGGCTTATTTATATCTTTATTAGTTTTCTTAAATACCTAGTTTTTCTTTTTATAATAAGCTCGGATCTACTAGTTATTTATAGTATAGTATTATATAAACTTTATAGTATAAATAGCCGAATTATTATAGTATATAGCTATAGCCTCTTAGAACTTTTAAATAAGCTTATTATTCAGGTTATTCTTAAGGTCTTATAAGTTAATATTTCTATTTATTATATATTTTAGAAATAGAATATAGAACTCCTAAAAGATCTGGCCCTTTTTTATAAATAGTTTCTTAAAGGCTTACTAAGTATTATATTTTTTATTTGGGTTATTATATAATTTCTCTAGATAAGTATATAGTTTTTTAATAATCTCGTATATATATTAATTATTCTGATTTAGGTAAAAAAAGATTAATATAAGAATATAGCTATTTATATAGCCGGAAATATAAATAATCTTAAGGTTCTTTATTTAATAAGTATTAAAGTTACTATAGAACTTATTTTTAATCTAAACTAACTAATTATTAAAAGTAATACTATTCTTAATTATATTTTTAAAGATAAAAGAATTAGGGAATTTAACTAAATATTTACTTTCTAAAATAGGGAAACTAGTTATTTCTATAGACTATATAATAAGCTTCTTAATAATAGCTTTATTCTTTTATAGGACTTACTTAGTTTCTTTTAGCTAATTATAATAATTCTTATTATAAGTAAGAATATTATATATTTTCAGAATTAGCTTAATAATTTTCTTATATAGAGTTTCTAGGCTTTAAAGTAATTCTTAGAAGTTTGCCTTTAATAGAATAGGTTTCTTTTTTCCCTTAGTTCTTTAAAAGAAAGTATCTTATTTATTATAAATATTAATAAGATATTCGGATTCTTTAGGAGACTTAATAAGAGGCTCTAGTTTACTTTCTAGTAATATACTAGTAGTATCTTATATTATAGTTCCTTCTAACTTATCTAGTTATTCTGGGACTTACTTTCTTATAGGTCTTTATTTAGTAATAAGGTTACTAGCCTATTTACTTATCTAGCCGGTCTAGGGCTTTTTTATCTAGTTATTCTAGGGCTTTCTTTTATTCTAATATTAGTTAACTAGTACGGAAATAGCTATAATATATTATATCTATACTTATTAAAAACTAATTAGGTAGATATTATTTAAATCCTCTATAGAATTAAGAAATAGGTAAGCTTTAAATTATATTACAAATATAAGATCTAGAATCTAGAAGATATAATTAGACTATTTCTATTTTAATAATTTAAAACTAAAAAGAGAAGAGAATCTTAAAGAAATCTTAAATCTAAATAATTACAAGCTATATACGAGCCTATATACTAGCTTAAATATAGGATTATATATAATTATTAGGTAACTATAAATACTATACTCAGATACTAGATATCTTATTTAGATACTAGATATCTAGCTAGCTCTAGTCTAATTCCTATTAGTATTATATTATAATAACTGTAATATTACTACTTATTAGTAAGATAATAAATAGGCTTTATAAAATAAAGATATATATAAAACTAGACTTAAAAAATACTTATTATTAGTTATAAATCCGGGAAAGTAATAAATAAAAAATAGTATTTCAAATATATTATAGATATTTTAAATACTATATTATATTTTTTAGATTTTCTAATACTTTAATAATATTTCAGGTATATATTAACTATATATTAGTAGGCTTTATAAATATTATTTATATAGTCTATTTAAATAATATTTTAATTTATTTAGAGAATCTAGAATAATATATAATAATAGTCTAATATATATTTAAGTAGTTATAATAATACTAGCTCTTTATAAATTTAGTAAAATATAAGTTTAATATAGAGAAAATAAAGTTCCTGGAATTTGTAATTAGCCTAGATAATATAGAAATAAAAACCAGCCGGATTATAGTTATTAGGAAATAGCTAGCCCCGAAAAATAATATTTGAGAAGTTTAAGTATTTTTGAGTTTTACTAACTTTTATTAGAGATTTATTTATAAATACTTTAGAATAGTAAAAAAATTAACTAATTTATTAAAAACTAGTAAAAAACTACTATATTAGTTTAGCTAAATAAATGAAATAGATAGGGCTTTTAGAAAGCTATAAATTATATTTATAATAGTACTAATTCTTTATTATTTTAATCTAGCCTTAAAGATTTATATAGAAATAGATACTTTAGGATTTATAATTATAGATATAATTTCCTAGTTCTTTAGTAAAAAAATAGAAGCTAGATAGTATTCTATTATATTCTATTTAAAGAAAATAACTATAATTAAGAATAAATATAAGATATATAATTCTAAACTTTTAGCTATTATTCTAATATTTTATATTTAGTAATATTATCTAATATATACCCGGTATACTATTATTATTAAAATAGATTATAATAATTTGAAATACTTTATAATTAAGAGAAAACTAAATAGTTAATAAATAAAATAGATAAAAGAACTAGTTGCCTTTAACTTTATTTTAAAATATTAGCCAGAATATAGTAACTTTACTAATAGACTATTAAGGAAGCCAAACTTTATAGTAGATATAAATAAAGATATTTTATTACCTATACTTTATAATAAGCTATAGAATATAAAATAGAGAGTTCTATAGATAATAGTAATAGGATATTATATTATTTCTATAATACTATAATATAAAGCCTAGAAAAAAGAAGATAAATACTTCTTAATTAGTAAGATACTAAGGAATTCCGAAAAGAAAGTCTATTTTAGTAATAAAATAATATTAAAGATATTACTACTTAAATCTATTACTAGTATAACTAGTTATAAATAGTATATATTATGAATTCTAGCTATATAAATAGCTAGGTCCGAAATAATATATAAGGAAAATAGAGAAATATTACTTGAATTACTATTATAGTACTAAAGGCTTAATTTATTAGTATAATACTAGTAATATAAATAGTTCTTAAAGGAAATCTTTACTAGAACTATTAAGACTTAGAAACTTAATATATTTAGGTTATTAAAATATTAGAGTATTATTTATATACTAAATAAGCCGGCTTTTAAAAAAGAATTACTATAAGCTAATTATAATAATTCTATAGATAAGTATTTTAATACTAGTAAGATACTAGAGATTTTCTAGAGAAAATACTTCTAATAGAATATAAGAAAGAATATAAAAGATTATATTAGAACTTGTTTTATATATTAATAAATTAAGATAAAAAGATATTTACTATATAATATACTTAGTTTATTCTCTTTTTCTTTTAAGCTATAATAAGAAATTACTATAGACTTTATTATAAAATTATCTCTTTCTAGGCTTTATAGTAAAGTATATAATTTTATACTTATTATTATTAATAAATATATAAAAATAATATAATATATTCCGATTATTAAAGAGATCTTAGCTCTTAAGCTAGTAAAGCTATTTATATACTATATTATTAAAGACTTTAATATATTTATAGATATAACCTTTAATAAAGAATCTGTTTTTATAAGTAAGTTCTAATTAAGTCTATATTTCTATTTAAAGATTTAATAATAGCTAAATATAGTATTTTATTTATAAACTAATAGATAAATAGAGAATCTGAACTAAATTCTGAAATAATATTTAAGGTATTATATTAGCTATTAGTAAAATAACTAGATAATAAAGCTTACTCTTATAGAATTTATATATAATAACTCTATATATTTAATAATAGAAATATCCTTATTTTATATATTATATAGGTTCTATTCTAGTATTAAACTATATATTAAGAATAATATTCTAGAAAGAGGAATATTAGTAATATAGGAAAAAGTATAAAGGATTTAAGTAAAATAGAAGATACTAGAGAAATAATAGTAAGAAGTAGTAAATATATAGAAAAAGTATTATAATAAGAAATATATTAATAAGAAGTTTAAGATATATAATAAAGTTATACTTTATATAAAGAATATTTAATAGCTATAATCTAGTATAAAGCTAGTAAATAGATATCTTAGTTCTTTTAAAGTTCTAGAAATTATAGAAATATATAAATAAATATATTATTTGGAATTACTACTATTATATTAGATCTATAATATTTTCTATATTTCTTTCTTAGAACTATAATACCTGTAAGCTAGTACTATAGTAGAATTAGAGCTAGTTAAGATTAAAGGCAAAGAGGAATTCGAGATGAAATCTATTATAGCTTATAAGAAAGGCAGAAAAGAAAGGAAGTATCTTATTTATTAAAAGAGCTACTTACTAGTAAATAATATATAGGAACTACTAAGTAATCTGGAGAATATAGCTTAAGAATTATAAGAATATTTGGAAAAGAATAATATTATAATACTATTAGCTAAATAAAGATATAAAAAATAAATGCTTTTATTAGAAAACTATTAAAAACTATATATTTATTCTTAGAAAAGCTATATAAAAATTACTAAAAACTCTAAAAACTCTAATTTCTATATTTTATAAATACTTTACTTTTATAATTACTTTCTATTATCCTTATTAGGATTCTTATTAGAATTCTCTCGAGAAATAAGTAGTAAATTGGCTTATAAAGCTATTAGCTATTAGAAAGAAATAAGAAGGAAATAAGCTTATTTAATATCGAAAAATATTAACTATACTATTAAGAGTACTTTATACTTATACTAAGCTAGTAAGAATTACTTAACTTATTTCTTAGATTATTAGAGGAATTTATTAACCTCAAATAATAGCTTTAATATAAGAAGTATATATAGTTTAATATAGAAAAAGAATAGTAATAGCCTTCTTTTTTTCGGGTAAAGGTTAGAGAAGATACTTGTATATATTAATAGCTTAAAGAAAGTAGTTTAATTATATTATATATATTTAAGAAACCTTAGATAATATTAGAATAGGAAATAAAAGAAGGAATTTATAGCTTATAGAATTATACTTTTTATTTTTAGAGTAGTAATAATTATATACCGAGTAATTATTACTTTTAATATAAGTAAGATTAGGAAACTTGGTAATATTCTTAAAATATCGAAAATAATAAAAGTAAATTAAAGATATAGAAGTATTAGCTAAATAGATAGTAATAGGCTAATAAGTATTAAGAGAAGTATTTATCTTAATAAATAAAGAAGTAGAAGAGAGAATTAGAAAAGAGCTTAAATAGAGCTTAAAAGAGCTTAAAGGAGCTTAAAGAAGGCTTAAAGAAAGAAGGTAAGAGATAAGGAAAAGCTAGATATTATATTATAGTTAAGGGAAAAGAAGATTAGTTAGTAGAAAAAGAGAGGCCTTTTTATAATATCCTTTTCCTAAATAGTAATTATAAATTTGAAACCGGCTCTATACCAGAAATATCTAGAAAATTCCAAAGAAAAGATTTATAAATAAACCAGAAGATCAGATTAACTTTTCTAAACTCTTAAGCTTATAAAGTAATAATTTATTTGCGAATAGAGGTTAAGTTAGGATTTATAAACTAATTAGAAGACTAGAAGAGCTTTATATCTAATAGTATATACTATATTTATACTATTTTTATAAAAGGAAATTACTAGAGGTAATTTATAAGTTAACTAGATAGAATTAGTAAACTATATCCTTAACTCTATTACCTGATATAATAATAGGGCAAGTATAGGAAGTTTTTAGAGAGAACTAGTAGCCGAGAAAGTTTTAGGGAGTTATTTATAAAGCTATTTATAGTTTTCTCAGGCCTTTTAGAAATAAGGGCCTAGAAAAAGAATTAATATAATAAGTATATATAATAATATATAAATAGGTATTAGATATTATAGATCTAGTTTTCTATTTTAAATATAGCTTATAATCGGAATTATATAAATTATATGGGATTTCCTAATTAAGTAAAGGGCTTTATATATCTGGCTAAGTATTAGGAAATATATAAAGAGATACTTCTAGCTTTAGAAAGGGATATTAATTAGTCTTTTATTAGAATTAATTCTTGAAATTAGTTATATTTATAAGTATTACTCTATAACTTACTTATTTTAACTACTTATATATTACCCTACTATTATATGCCTTATAATAATAGTAACTTAAGCTTAATAAGATCTAGTTATCTGAACTTATATAAATACCTCTAATAATATTTAGTACTTTTTTTATATAAGAAGAAATGAGCTCTAGCTTTTAGTTATTAATAATAGCCCTTAATAGAAATATATCTTTAATATTAATAATTCAGAACCCTTAGATATTATAATTAAGGGTTCTTATATTACTATTACCTTTAATATTCTACTTCTTTCTAAGGTTATTAATATAATCTTAACTTAATAAGTATAAGTTATTTCTTCTAAGTTTATATAATCTATACTAAGTAATATAGTAACTAAATTAATACTCAAACTTCTTATATTATTTACTAAAATAGCTAAAGTATTTTTAAGAAATACTTAAGGATTTCTAGAGAAAAGTAGTATAGAATATATAATAACTATATTCGTTATAGTTATATAATCTAATATAGTACTCGAGATATTAATAATAATAGAGAAAAGAGTAATAGTAAAAAATAGCCTAAATTCTCTTAAATTATATAAAATAAACGGATTTTAAAGCCTAGATATTATTCTAGCTAGAGTATTTCTTTTATTATAAATAAATAGATAAAACTACTTTTAATATATTATATAATTACCTGACTTTTATATAATATCTAATAAATTATATTAAGCTCTTAATATTTATTCTCTTTTAATTTTACTTATAATTATAATTTAATTTAGAAATACCTAAAAACTAAGAAAAAAAGAATTTAATCTAGTTCTAAAGTATTATATAATAAGTATAGAATCTCTTAGTATTAAATTAAGTTAAGAAGCCTTATTTCTTTCTTAGATTCTTTTCTTCTTTTTTTAAATCTTTAGATTTAACTTATTTAGTCTTTTTTATAGATATTTTTCTAATTCTTCTACTATATAATATATTCTAAATAAATAGAATAGTTCTCTCTATCTTTCCCTTAACTAGAGCTTAATTCTTCTTAGTCTAAATATAATCTGCCCTAATTTACTTCTTAGCTTATTCTTTTAGATAAAATATTTCTAGACCTAAAAGAAATTATATTTACTTTTATATATAATTACTTAAGCTTCTCTTTTCCTTAAAAATATAGTTTACTAAGTCCTGAATTATATCTTTCTTCTTTATAGAGTCCTTAAGCTCTTAAAGCTTAATAAGAAATATACTCTTATATTCTTTAGCTATTTCCTTATACTTAAGGATTATAGATTACTAATTTATATATTAATATATAGTCTCTGGGAAATTAGGAAGTATGAATTAGAGAGAAGAAGGGGTAGCTTCTTTTAATAAGACTAGAATAGATTTTTTCTTAGAGAAATATTAGTATATAAATTAAATAAATATTATATAATATACTACTAATCTCGGAATAGGTTAAGAGAGTTCTATTTTAATAGTAGGTTTGACTTTTATATATTTGACTTTAGCTACTTTAGTAAACTAGAAATAAATATTAGTTAAAAGTAGAAGAATAGCTTAGTAAAAGAACTTACTTCTTAGGCTACTTAATTATATAATAAAATATAGCTTTATAAAACCGGGTATTTCTCTTTTTTAATAGCTCCTAATTAGAAAGAAATAAACCCTATTAAAAAAGGAATTAGAAAGAGAGATAAAGAAAGTAATTTCTTTTCTTTACTATATAATAGTTTAAATAGTTCAGATAATATAAGAATAGTCTCTATCTCCTTTAATAGTATTAAAGGCTTTTCTAGATAAGGTTTTTATTCTTAGTAAATAGAATTAAATAAGCCTGGAATTCATAAATATTCTTTTAGACTAATATAATTAAATAAGGTAAAAAATTTCCTATTATATAAATCTTTCTAGAAAAAAACTTTTTTAAATCTTATAAAAAGAAGTTATCTCTATTCTTCTAAGCTATAGCTATCCAAATTTTATACTTCCTGGTTTAGAAAACTAGCTTCTTTATATAACTATATATTTAGCTATATCTTTTATTTAAAATACTTATTATAAGCTTATTAATAATAAAGGCTTATATTAGGTTATTATTTCAATATTTAAATCTTAAGAGATTTGTTCTAAAAACCTTATATTTAATATTATCTCCTAAGATAATATAAGTATTATATAATTAATAAATAAGAAAAGTATATATATACTAAGAATATAGAACTAAGAAGATATAAGAAAAAAAGAATTAAACTCTTTATTAGATAACTAGATATAATATCCTTAAACTTTAAAGAAAGCTAATTATATAATTTCCCTTTAAAACCCAAACTTGGATTTTCCTGCCTGAAATTATAAAAAATAATAAAAAATAAAGAAGCTAGTATTTAAATGTTTCTACTCTTTTCTAGTAATAATAATAGCAGAAGCTTAATATAAACCGGCTATAGTTATTATATAAGAAATAACTTTTAGCCTATATAATTAGATAATAAATATAGGAGAAAGTAGACTTAAATTACTTACTCTAGAGAATCTTAGCTTTAATTTAATCTAACTAGAATAATTTAGATATAATTTAATAGTCTATATATTATATAATATAAAAGAAAAGTATCTACCCTTTTTTTCCTTCTTTTACTTAATTAGAAAGGCTTCTTATTTAGGCTCGGCCTAGGCTTAATAAAATTTAGTAAAGAGTTCTATAAGTAATAAAAGAGGAAAAAAGAAGGCTATATAATAGAAGCTACTAATAGGGAATACCGGATTATTATCTAAAATCTTAATAATAGTCTCTTTTATATTTTAAAATATAGAAGAAAATATTATAAGATTAACTAGAGAAGTACTATAATACTAAGGTCTTAAATTATATAAATCGGGTAAATAAGGAATTTCTATATTATATTACTTATACTAGAACTAGCTAGGCTTATTAAAAATATTTCTATATATAGAATATCTAGAAAAAAAGCCAGAAATCTTTCCAGAAAGCATTTTTAAATAAAGAAAGAAAGAAGATATAATTATAAATAAATTATATAATAAAGATAAAAATATAGCAAGATTCTTAAATAAAGATTTACTTCTTCTTTTAGGCTTCCTACTTTAATAAGTCCCTCTTATCCGGCTATTTCTTATCCTATTTCTCCTTATTAAACTTACTCAAATTGCCTTCTCTACTAATATTTACCCCTTTAATCTCTCTTTATTAGAATTATATAGTCTCTATAAACTTCTAGTTTTTTAAGATTAACTATTTAAGGCAAGATCCGTTTTACTATATTTTCTTAGTACTAATTTTAATTTTTAGAATAAGTTCTAGCTATAGGCTTGAGTTTCTACTAGTAATATAATATTATATAGTAAGCCAAAGGCAGTAATATACCTTAATATAAAGCCTAGAACCATCTGGTTTACTAATTCCTTCTATCTAATATACTGCAGCCAGGTGGGAATTTTCCGGAGCGGAATAACTAATTATCCGGAGAAATACCAAAATCACGCTCTGCTATTTACATATAAATAAACCACTTAATTAATTAATTACACTACAATTACAATGCCAGACGATACTATATTCAATTCTACCGATAAAGGGACCCTTTGGCCTAATAAGGATTCACTATATAAGCAGGGGAGTACTTTTAAGCCTATATAATTGCCCTAATTCGGCTGGGAAATTACTTTACTTGAAGACGTCTCTCCCGATAACCCTATTACTTTATTTACTATATATTATATTACCGAAATCGTTAATTTAATAGTTGAGAAGACAAATAGCTATCTGCGAGAGCCTCAGAACGATTTGTGCCCTTATATAAGAGCAAAGAAGTGGTACCCGATATATAGAGGAGAGATTTATATCTACTTTGCAATTCATATATATATAACCTTATATATATATATATAATAAGATTGCAGATTATTGGATTATAAAGAATATAGCTCCTAAATATCTAATTGCAAGCTATATAAGTAGGGATAGGTTCTAGAAGCTTTATATATATATGTAATTCCATGGAAATCAGGAACAAGGCCCGTATAAGAAGGTAGCCCCTATTTTCCTGTTCTTTTTACCTGAAACTAGCTAATAAACCACTGAGTAGTGTGAGAGGGAAACTGTAATAAGACAAAAACCCATATAAAGTATACTAGAGCGCAAAACGTAACTTAATAGCAAAATAACAAATCAAAAGCGTAAATAGTAAAGTATAAATAGTATATAGTATATAAAAGCTTAATTAATTAAATACTTATAAAGGATTATTCTCTAAGTCTATAGAAAAACCAGCTTTCTTATATAATTTCTGCAAGTTATATATAAAAGGCTATAGCCTTTACTATATAACCTAAACCTTAAAACCGCCAAAATAATATAATTTTCGACGAGTATAGCCTGCCGTACTATATCCGACCCCCTATTTATTTATACTTATTCCCTAAGTATCAAAAATAATAGAAAAATCTTACTTAGAGTCCGAAATAACGAAATATTTAGGATCTTCCTTTATTAGTAAATCTAATTTCTCCTCTATATACCTAAAATAAGACTTATTACCTTTAAATAGTCTTATTTTATATTTCCGAACTTGCTTAAAGGCAATCCGAACTCGCTAAGCTATATTCTTATACCAAATCTAATATAGTTCTCTATATTAATTAGTATTTGCCTTTAACTATTACTTAATTTCCGCCTTTACTACTGGATATTAAGGAGGCTTATTATAGCGAATTATATTATATATTATACTAATATATTCCAAATAGATAGCCCCTTCAAATTTTATATTATCTGCTATATCCTTAAATTAACCTTTAATAGGAGGAGAAAGCTCTAGATAAGAGGCTTTAATAACCTTATAAAAGACTCTATTTTCGCATATTCTATCCTTAATAGTAACTAGACTTATTAGAATTATAATAAAAGGCCTATTAAGTAATAAATTATTATTAAGCTATCCTTTAACTTATATATTATCCGAGAATTAACGCTTTCCTATAATTCCAGACTTATAGATTATCTAGCTAAAGGCATTTATTTATCTAGTTATATAGACTATACTTAAAGTCTTCTCTCCTACTACTTTTAGTAGATACTTGCTTAATTCCTTAGCTACTTCTAGCTTAAATTCATTGGAAATAGAGAAGTAATTAATATCTTTAAAGAACTTCTTACTAAAAGTAGTAGCCTTTTTATAGTCTATAAGGAAAATATAGCCAATATTCCGATATTCTTTACTAAGGTAGAATTCGCTACTTAAAGCTTTAATAGTAGCCAGATCTTTAATATTACTTTTATACTAATTATAATTAATGTTTCCAGAAGTAAAGTATTAGGCTGGCTAAAAGTAAGTAATTAGGTAAATAGAATACTTATTTAATGCCTTATAGAATCCGAGCTATATTAATAGATCTGCTATTAAAAGTTAAGAGGCTAAGGTAAAGTAGCTATTACTTAGATCTCTATATATTAATATATTATCTTTTCGGAGGTAGAACTATAGTATCTCTATCTCTACTATTAAGAGTTCTCGAATACTAAGCTTCTTAATCTACTTTAGGTAATCCTTCTTATAAATATAGCTATTTATACCCAGATTAGTAGTACTAGACTCAGAAATAGAAACTATAGTATTAAATTAAAGCTATAAATTTAGGCGGAATTAATTAGAAATATAGCGCTTATATTTATATTACTTAATTTTCTATATTTTAAAGAAAACATCCCGTATTTTCTTATTTACTTAAGTAACAGAAATATACTTTTTGCCTTTAGTAACTTTATAGATCTTAGTAACTAGCTTTAGAGTATTCTTAATATCTCGTATATTAATAGAGAGAGTATTAGCAAGTTACTAAATATATCCTATATAGGAAGCTTTAAGGAATCCATTATTAACTCTATAGTATTCTCGCTTATAAATAGATCCCAAAATACTGCTATATACTTCCTTAAAGATATACTTATCTTACTAAGTAAGTATTAATTTCTATTTAGCTAGTATTTTATAAATATACTTAATACTACTATTAAGTTCTCTGGACTCAATATCCTTAGTCTTTTACTTCTTAGTTCTGGGTATAGTTAAGGGAGTCTTTCTAGATAATATCTTTCCCTTTAGAATAGAGGATTCCTCTTTACTTTTCTCTATTTTATTAACCTTACGCTTAGTCTAGCGCTCAGATCTCCGTTATCTATTAGAAGTCTTAGGCTTAGCTTGCTCTCTATTCTTGCCAGGTTCTTCTTATCTAGTTATACTAGTTCTACTAGTCTTACTAGTTCTACTAGCTTTACTAGTAGCTTTCTTATTAGGCTTTATTAAATTAGCTTTATTTTTCTTAGCTAGATCCGATTAAATTAAAGCTGAAATTATAATAGAGGCCTATTCTCTAGGCTTATCTCGGAAAGCAGGAAAAGGCTTATTACTATAAGCTCTCTTAATTAGAATTCCGGAAATATTAAAGATATACTATCTAGTTTTAAGGTTATTAGCTAATAATAGCTTAAACTTTAATTCTCCAGGTTCCGAAATAGCTTCTATATACTTGAGTGCTTTAGTAATATCTAATTTAGTAAATATACTAGTATTTTAATACTTCTTATCCTTAATATACTCTAAAGTAGCTTTATTAATTAACTAAATAGCTTTATATACTAAAGCTTTTATCTTAAAGAGAGAGTATAATTTCTTATAAACGTTTTTACTAAGATTATTATAGATATTATTAATATATTAGCTAAAGGTTTTACTATATAGTATAATTTTATTCTAACCCTTAATTTTTAGACTATTTACTATAGTTTTAATCTTATTAAGCTTCTCTTATTTGCCTTTAGAAATGCCTTTAATAATATTCTCGAATTCCCTATTATTAGCTTAGTAGTTCTTTAACTTCTCCTTAGTTAATTCCAGTCTAGTTCCGTTTCTAATAAAGGTTTTCTATTTTAAGAGCTTATTATATATACCGCTTAGCTTATCTAGAATATTTATATTAAATTTAGTAATTATAGCTATCTTTTCTAGTATTAGTAGATCTTCTATAACTACCTAAACTTCTTTAATACTCTAAACTTTAATACTATTAATCTATAGGCTTTTAATAATATTACGGCTTATAAGAACTAGCTACTGCACTTCGCTAGCTTAAGGAATCTATACTTTAGCTATTTTATTATTCTTAATAGATTATAAAGGTATTATTAATATAATAGTTATAGGTTATAAAGTTAAAGGTTCTCGAGATTACAAGAATTTCTTTTAAATATATTCCAAAATAAAGAGTGAATTAAAATAGTTTTGAATTATATAAAGGCATTATATATATTCGAGTTTTTCTTTCTTTCTAGCAAGAAAATAAAGCTGAAATAGTAATATATATAATAGAGAAAGTAGATATAATAATTAGATATATTTAAGGTAATATAGTTATAAACTAGAAATAATTATAGAAAGTAAAATATAGAATTAGGCTTCTATTATAGAAAAGAATATAAATATATATATCTAAGGAAATATAATTAAGGAAATAATTAAGGCAAATTAAACTAAATAGTAATAATAGAAAAATAAGAAAATAATATAATAGAAATATAAATATAATAGTAATATCTGAAGTATTAGAATATAAAAGGAAATAACGAAAATTTTATAATATAGGTATATTCCGATCCCCTATTTATTTAGAGACATTTCTATTAACTTAAAGAATAGTATAAAAGAAGGGAAATAATATAGGAAATATATAAAAGACAAGATATATAAGTATACTAAAGGTATTAGAAAAATATAAAGTAAATATTAATAGAAAAGAAATTAGAATAATAGAATTAAGAAATAACTTAAAATAAGGTATTACTTCTTCCGAAACTAATTTATATCTCTTCCGAAGGCTAATTATATTTATTTAGTACTTATTAAAGTTAACTTTATATAGTATAAAACTATTTAGTTAATTAGAACTTTAAAGTAATATCTATATCTATAAAAGTAATACTAAAAGTATTAGAATATATAAAAAGAAAAACTATAAAATAGTATAAATAGAGTTTATAGTACTATTATTAAGTTTGAAATAGTTAATATTAAAATTAATATAGAATATAGAAAGATTAGATATTCTAAATTAGTATTAAGGATATAGTATTAAAAGTATTTTCTTAATTACTTAGATAATATTTAATAATAGAAAACAGATTAATAGTAAGAAATAGCGAATTATACTAGCTTTTTAAAGAAGTAATTAGTTTCTAGTAATAAAATAGTATTATAGTCGGAGAATAGGTTCTATATAGGAGAAGTTTTCTTATATAAAGGTAGAAATATATAATATACTAACTAAGCCTCAGTATTAGTTTTAAGAGTAACTATAGTTATATTAAAGAGGAAGTGGGTTTTCTAGTATAAGGTAGGCTTTAAATAGGCAGATCTAGTTTATTTAATATCTAATAGATTTCCAGAATTATATATTATTAAGTATCTTCGGAAATAATTATTAGATTTAATAAGGTTTCTCTTTTCTCTTATAGGGCTTCTAGTTCGGCTATTCCGTCTATATATAACTTCTAATTAGGAAGTTTATTTAAATATTATAAGGAAACTTATAATAGTAGTTTAAGTTAAAGTCGAGATCTATAGATATTATAATTAAGCTTTAGACCGGTATAAGCCATAAGAATAGCTAGATAAAAGGGCGAATAGAGCTTTTAAAAGGTTTCTAGTTTAGTAAGATATATATAAAAGGCCCCCTTTCTTCTTCTCTTCTCTCTCTATCTTCAAATATAGATATTATCTATTACTATAGTTCGGAATTAAGAGTTTATAAAGTAATCTCTCGACCTTTCTATTTAATTTTATACTAAAAGAGACGCTTTATATTCAATTCCTAAGATCTAGTAGTAGAATCTTATATATTAAGAATATTATCTAGTAATAATAATTAGATAATAGTAAGAAATAAATAATAGTAAAGCTCGTCCGATTTCCAGAATAATAGTCCAATAATAATATTCTCTAAAAGTTATAAATAATAGTTGGAAGGAAAATTTAAAAGATATATAAGAAATTAAAGATAATAAGCTTTATTTTAGGTTAAGAAGAGCTTCTATTATTAAATACTTCCTCCCAGTCTTCTATAAAGGAAATATACTTTACTCTCTCTAATTCCGGTAACTCTAGAATATATATAATAATACTAGTAGCTTTCTTAATTTCCTAAATACTATTTCGCTTATAATACTCTATAACTGCTTTTTTTTCTAGTTCTATATTTATCTTAAAATATTTATTTATAGATATATACTTATTATTAACCTTATTTTTAAAAGAATACTAGAATTTATTTCTTTTAATAAACTACTTAAGTTAATTTCCGGTATATATTCTTTAGAGTATAGTACTATTAAGTTCTTCTAGTATATAGTATTCTTTTAGTTAATCTATATATCTTATTCTATATAGGCCAAGCTAGTAATATAGTAGCTTTATATTCCTTAACTTATTTTAATTTATTAATTTAATATTATATATAAGAACTAGATTCTTTTCGGAAATAGAGTTTAAATAAATCTAGTAGATAATATTAAATTACTTCTTTTCTTCTCGGTATTATCTATTCTTCTTTATTCTAGCTTCTTTAATATCTTTATCTCTTATTTATATTTGCTTTATATATATCTCTAGAAGCATTTCCCTATTATAGACTTTATTCTATCTAAGTATTCTTTAGGTTAGAAAGTATATTTCTATAGATAGTATAGTTTCTTTACTATAGACTATATAAAAAGGGGTAAATTTAATTAGTTTATATATAGTAACTTAGTTAGTAAATAGAATATATAGTAGTAAATTTACCTAAGGCTTCTTTTTACCTATTATAAGTATAATAAGTACCTAAATAATCAATTAATACCCTCTTTTAATTATACTATTTCTTTTAGAATTATAGGCCAAAATAATAATTCTATTAATTTCTAGCTTATTAAGTTCCTGAATTACTACTTCTTTAAATTCCGATCCGCTATTTACCTTAAGCTACCTAAATAAACTATATCTATAAATAATTTCTTCCTAAATAAACTTAGTAATCTTTTTACTAGTTAGATTCTTTAAAGATCTAGCTTTAATCTATCCTGAGAAATTATTTCTGGTAATAACTAGTAAATTATATCCTTTATAATCTGGTAGTTTAACTATATTAATTTCAAGGTAATAGAAAAGAAATATAGCTTTTATTAGATATAGAGCTTCTTCTTATCTTCTTTTATTCTTATACTAATAGATCTTATAAGTATTAATATACTTCCATATATAATTATAGTAACTTTCCTAATAATAGCGGCTAGCTATTAAGTAAAAGATACTTTCTTTTCCGGTATATCTAATCTTATTATATAGCTCTTTAATAATAATTTTCCTTTACTCTTAATTATTAATAATAAATTAAAGCAGATATACTTTAGATATAATTCTCTATAGTAATTAATCTCTTATACTATAATTTAAAGCTTCTTTACTTAATTTTCGAAACTCGGCCCTAGATATTTCTTTCGGTCTAGAGAATATTATAAGGTATTATATAATATTCTAGTATTATTTGAAATAGCTATTATTTAAGGAATCTAGTAAAATAGCCGGATTATTAAGTAAAGTATAGAAGTTAGTATTATTATTTACTATTTTACCGGCAGTTATATATAAAAGGCTATAGCCTTTACTATATAACTTCCAAATTTTATTATTTTTTAATATTACTAATTTGCTTCCAGATATAGTAAGGCTTTAATTATTAATCTCTAGTAACTAAATACTATTATTTAAATATCTAGTAAAGGTCTTAGAAGTCTAATTTCTTAAAATAATATTATATAACTAAACCGGAACTGCTTTCTTTATCCAAATTTTCCGCCTAATAGGTACTATTCTAATAGTATTAAGCTCTATTACTAACTATTTATTAATATCCTCGTTATTTTTAGTATTGCCTTCTTACTATAGATATCTTAATAACCCGTTAGTAGTAGTATACTTAGTTCCCTTAATATACTTGACTTTAAAGTCAAATAACTAAATCTATACTAGCTAGTAAGTAACTAGAGCTCTAGAAAGATCCGTAGCCGCTTTACTTAGCTATATAATAAGTATATTAGCGTCTAGTTTAAGGATAAAGTAAACTTTATATAGCTAGAATTATACTTTCTATAAATACTTTACTAGCCCTCAGTATTTTCTTTTAATAATATTATATTTCTATTTAGTATTATTTCAGATTCCAGACTTATATTATATAACTCTCTTTTTCTCTTTATTATTATATTAACTAAGAGTTCCGCCCTATTTATTTAGGCTAGTATTTACTACTAATATAATTATTCCCTAACCTTCTAATAGATTATAGTATAACTTATAAAGTATTAAAGTAATAGTAAGCTTTTCTTAAAGAATTTATATAGCTTATTTTTATTTATTATTCTAGTTCTATATTATATCTTTCCTTATTAAGCGGTAAATAGGTTTAGTAATAATTATAAAGCCTTTAATCTAAATATAATAGTAAATAATAATTCCGATAAATGCCTTATTTTTAGTTATACTATTATAATACTTCTATCTTAAGATTTTAGTAATTCCTGAACTTAAAGGGCTTCTTTTAAGTACTCTATAAATAAAGCTAATAATAACTATACTATTATAATAGAACTATAATTTTTTTTTTATACTAGCTCTAGCTTATTTAACTCTATCTAAGGTTATATTTAGGTTTTAAAGATATTTAAATATAAAATGCCGAATTTCGGGTAAAATAAGCTGCCTATTATATTCTATATAAGGTTCCTTAACTCTAATATTATTAATAAATAGTATAGTAATTTTGGGAAATAGATTTTCTAGAATAGTTATAATAACCTATATAAACTATATAACGGAATTAGTAGCTCCCTAAAGTAGTATAGTTATTTTTAATAGTTCCAGAAATATTATAAATATAGTCAAATCTCTACTATAAGTATCTAGTATAAGTTAATTATATCCAGAAAAGAAATTAATTAGAGAGGTATAAGTATATCTAGTAAATTCCTTCGAGATCTTATTAGTAAATAGAGGTAAGTTAGTATTTTATAAGGTTACTAAATTCATTTTTATAGCGGTATTAATTAGTCTATAAGTTCTAGTAATCTTCTTTATAACTAAGAACTATAGATTTCGGTAAGGTCTATTATATTTCTTAAAAACTCTATAATCTAGGTATTCTAATAGTATTTTTACTACTACTAGTACTAGAGCTTTAGGATATAGGAAATTCTTCTCTTGCCAGGCTCTATACTTAATAGTTTTAATTAGAATAGATAGGCTAATATCCTTATAGACTTTTCCTACTTCTTTCTAATTAAATATAATTATATTTTCTTAATTAATTATTAATTCTTGAAATATAGCTAGTTTCTTTTTCTAGAGCTAATTACTAATATTTAATTATTTCAGGCATTCCGGAATAAGTTATAAATCTCTTGAAATAGCTAATATCCTTAGTAAAAGGTAGTTCTTATATTTCCTAGTATACTTCTATAAGTATTCTCTAGTTTTAGATCTCTTAAACTAGTTCGAATATTTACTAGAGCCTTCTCTAGTTCTATTATTAGTATTTACTAGTCGAATCTTCTTATTCTTTATTTTATATATTCCTATAACTAGAAATAGACTATAGTTATTATTTTTTTCTTTAAGAGCTATAGCTATTTTCTCTAGTATTCTTTTTATCTAATCTCCGGAATTTATAACCTTCCTACTTAGCTTCTTTCTAGTTAGATATAGAGAGTGCCTTTTTATCCGGTATTTTAATATATTTTCTTTAAGCTTTTATATATTCCAGAATTCTTTCTAGTCTTAGGTTTTATATTTCTTAGCTTCGGAAATATATTTCTTTACTATTAGAAGATACTATTTTACTTCTTCTTTAGAAATATCTTTACTTAATATCCTTTTTACTTCTTTTTCTATTAGTTCCGGAACTACTCTTAATAATACTCTAATTAGAGCCTTTTCTGCTTTAGTTTCTCTAAAAATATTATTAATTTCCTAAATTTCTAAACCTAAAATAAAAGAATTTATAGAAAATTCCGGTATCTTTCTATTTTCTCTAATATTATTACCGGTTATAATATTAGGCTCTATTTTTCCTCTTTACCTTTAGTTTTCTGCTCTATATTACTTAATTCCTTAATTCTAGAAGCTTAGTATTTTTAAACTATTACTTTCTTCTATTTTCTAATATTCTTTAAAAATAGAATAATTATAATAATATAGGTATTCTAGTCGTCTTTAGAATTAGTAAACCTTCTATCCTATAAACTATTACTTCTATATATAATATTTATCTTTATCTTTACTAAAAATAGTTAACTAAGCAGAATCTTTAGAGCTTCTTTAACTAGAAAGAATATATCTTTATATTCTACTCTATTTATAACCTTAGCTCTAAATTTTGCTATTTCTGCGAATTCAAATTCTGCCTTAGTAGTAGTAAATATTTAATAATTTATAGTATTATATATTACTTTACTAATACTTCTAGAAATCTTTTCGGGAAAAATATTAACTTTAGCTCTAGTATTAATTATTTCTTTACATTTAATATTCTCTTAAGGTCCTCGAAATATAAATTAGAGATATAGTAATTATATAATATATTTATAAGCTAGTAATATTCGAATATTAATACTATTACCTTTAAATTAAATAATTCTATTAGTATTAGATATCTAAGCCAGTATTTCTAATTCCTTAAATATTCTATCTATTATATAAGCTATAGCTACTAGCTCTATAGATCTCCTAGTATATCTAACTATACTTAACGCAATAGTATTTCCTATTTATAAGATAATAAGATAGAAAGTATTATTCTTAATCTATTAATTCTAAAGTATAATAGCTAGATCTGGTATCTTTAAGATATTAATAAATATTCTTATTTCTTTCTAAGTCTTTAGAAGTGGAATAGTTACTTTCTTTAGTAGCCTTATTAGAATATTATTAATTTCAGAAGTCCTATACTTATTATAGTTAAGAGTATACTAAGTTCCTAACTTATCTAGTTTATCTTTAGAAGTATTAATATCTATATTCTTAGCTAGACTATTCTCTCATTTATTACTTCTTGAAGCAGTATTCTTCTGGCCTCTTATATAAAGTAGCCTTTCTTTTACTCTAGCTTGTCTTTAGAAAACCTCTTTAGCTATTTTTACCTCTTTTCCCTTTCTTCTTAATAAGGAACCTATTATAGTATTAATAGAAATGCTATTTATAGCCAAATCTTAATACTATTTATTAATTCCAGAACCTGAAGTATTAGTAATTTCAATATAATTTCCTCTAAAGCAAAGCGGCTATTTAGATTCCTTAGATATAATTTGCTTGCTTTTATATATAGATTCCGGTTAGCTAGTTCCCTTTTCTCTTTCTTACCTAGTAAACTGGATATCCCTTATTAATCTCTAGATATTTTTGGGTTAAGTATTTAAATTATAGTTGAATTCTCCTCCTTAAACTTGGGAAACGATTTAATTAAACTACCGGCACTTACTAGTAAGGAAAAAGGAAATGCTTTCTTATTTAGGCTTAAATAGCCCTTTATATTATTTTCTATTAAATTAGTAAATATATCTATAATTTATAAGTTCTTCTATTAGTAAATAATAGAACTAAAAGATATAGATATATTCTAGGTTAATATTATTATTCTTATTTCTGCTATAGTATTTATAGCAAATTCGTTCTCTCGGTTTTAGGCCTATATTATAGGCTGTATTAACTTAAGTAGTATTTTCTAATTATATTTGAGACTAACTTCCTCTAGAATACAGTTATTTAGACCCTCTACTTATTCTAGCTCGACTACTATAGCTACTATAGCATTCTCTATATTCTTTATTATAACTTCTAGTATATTTTTCCTAAAAACCCGAATTATATCTATTAGGCTATTAATACTATTATACTTGCTATAGTTAGCTAGGCTATATAAGCAGGCTATAGATATCCTTCCGAATTATAATAGTAGCTATATTAAGTTATTTCTATAGGTTCTCTTAAGTTATAGTAGTAATAAATAGTTTTTCCAGACTTTTCGCTAGCTAGTTAATATTATCTTCCTTAGGTTTACTACTTTTAGTAGGTTTTATATAATTAGCTATAGGCTAGATTCTCTTCTTACCTATACCTATAGTAGCTTTAAGAAGTATAGTAAGAGGAACTAATAAAGAATAATTATCTTCTAATTTAGGAACTATATTATAGACTACTATATTCAAGTATTCTTATCTAAATCTGGATATATCTGGATTATTAGTAATATTAAAATAGTATTTCTTTTCTTTATACTAATAGAATATTACTATCTTCTTATATATCTTACTATATTTATAAGTAGAAATATCTATAGGCTCGAAATTTATATTCTTAAGAATATAATCTCTTACTAGAATAGATAATTCTCTTATAAACTCTTAGTACTAAATAATTTCATTTATCTCTTTCCTCTTTAGTAATTCCTTTAATACTTTATTAAATATATTAATATAAGACTTGGAAGAGATTCCTCTATTCTGGGCTTATATAATAATCCAATTAAGAAAGTTATAGCTAATTTTAAGTATTTCCCAGTTATACTCTCGGAATTCCTTTAATAAGGCTTTAAAGAACTTGGTTTCCTAATAATTTTCTGGATTATTAGTATAGTACTCTAGTATAGCTTTAATCTAATTCTTATAAATAAGAGAGATATAACGGATAATTCTCTCTCTTTTAGTATTATCGGAAATATAATAGTTCTTATATATATTTATATACTATTTTAAGAATATAGAGATATTACTTTCCTGAAACTATAGTATTTTAGAAGCTTCCGCAAATAGTAGATTTAAATCCGGTACTAGTATATACTTATTCTTAGCTATATTAATCTTAATAATTTCTTCTATAGCTAATTATAAAGTTTCCGTACCTGAAATTTCTATTAATAATATTTCTAAAGAGCTAATTTCCCGTTTAAGTATATCTTTTAGTTTAGAAACCGGAATTAGGAAGAAACCGGTTAATAATAACGGATATAGTCGAGGTTTAAGTTTTAGTATTAGTAGTAATAAAGTAGTAGCTTTTCTAGTCTTATTTCTATTACTTATACTCTCTTTTCTGCTTTATTAGCTTAATATCTATAATATTTTCCCTTAATTTTGCTAAACTAGATATACTTTATAGTACTATTAATAAACGTAATAAAAATAATAATAATAAAAATAATTTCTCTAATTCCGCTATTTTCCCTAATTTCTCTGAATTCTCCTTATTATCTCTACTTAGTAATCTTCCCTTTCTCTAGAGGCTTCTCTAATTTATTTATACAATTTCTTATTTCCGATTTCCTTTTAATTCTTTCCGATTTCTATTTACTATCTTATTTGAAATTAAGGGCATTCCCTATTTTGGGTATTCTCTTCGGACTTAGAAGCAAGCTTTACTACTAAGATTAAAGCTGCTTTAATTCCGACTTTTACTATAACTAAAAACAATATATAAATTAATAGTATAATTTTATTTCTATATATTAAAGTCTGTTTCTAACTAAGATCTAACTTATACTATCTTAGTATAATATTTTCTATTCCATTTTCTCTACTTCTTTTTCTTTTATAGTTAGCCTCTATTTCTACTACCTCTATATACTATACTAATAACTATATCTTGCGGCCAACTTATATCCAAGTCGCTAGATATATCGGAAATTAATATAAGATACTGAGATTAATGCTTATATATTCTTAATATTTCGGCCTTAGGCTTAAGGCATTATAATAGCCCTTTTTTCCCCTAACTTGCTAAGCTAATAATCCGCCTTATAGATATTCCTCAGAACTTTATAAGAGTATTACCTTAACTGCGAAGTTTCTATCCTTCCTATATCGCTTACTATAAAATATATAGAAGGGAAACTGTAATAAGACAAAAACCTATATAAAGTATACCAGAGCGCAAAACGTAACTTAATAGCAAAATAATAAATTAAAAGCGTAAATAGTAAAGTATAAATAGTATGCAGTATGCAAAAGCTCAATTAATTGAATACTTATAAAGGATTGTTCTCTAAGTCTACAGAAAAACCAGCTTTCTTATATAATTTCCGCAAGTTACGTACAAAAGGCCGCGGCCTTTGCCATGTGACCTAAACCTCAAAACCGCCAAAACAACATGATTTTCGACGAGTACGGCCTGCCGTACCACAGTAGGTCGAAGCTTTAAGTTCACATATTCAAGCGGTTAATTTAAGGGTTTGGAAGCCTGGACGGGACTTGGCAGTGGACAAGATAATCGTACGATTTGAAGGGTGATCAAAAGAGATAACTACTGTTCCAAACAAGCCCACACCTACCGGATATAAGATCTGGGGGGCAGCTCAGAGGGGGTTCTTGCTCGTATGGAATTGGCATATTTCTGGACAAAAAAATGGGCCCTTGGGAGTCCGCACTCCAAGAGAGCTTGGTGGGACGATTAAGGCTGGAAATGGGGGAAATAAGATACAAGCAGTAGTCCTATACTTAATTAAAAGGCTACCTGAGCCTCCTGAGGGTTCTGGATATTACGTTTATCTCGATAATCTCTTTGTTTCTACCCGCTTCGTTCAATATGCCCGCTCCCAGGGAGTTGCAAGTACAGGGATATGCAGAACAACTGGTGGAGTTATTAAGGAGCTTCTTAACCTTCAGAAATCGGACAAAAAAGATATAATCTCCTGGGGAGAGACCTATTCTAGGTATACGTCTAATGGAGAAATATATTATGTTGGATGGAAAGATCAGGCTTTTATTTTAATAATGTCTTCCTTTATATCAGGTGACAAGCGTATTTTACGGCTAAGGAAGAGGCCTAAGGAGACTTCTTCTAAAGCAAAGATTATACGAGTACCCTTTGGTAGCCAGGCTATAAAGGTGCTTTCAATTCCTGTAATTGCGGACAGATATAATTATTATATGGGAGCAGTTGATGAGTTTGATTACCTGACTGCCCAGAACGCTGGTTTACGGCACGTGGAGCGAGGAGGGCACCAAGCACTTGAGTACTGGCTACTCCGTACGGTTCTAATTAATTGCTATTTACTAGCTTTATGTAGCGATGTCCCTAAACCTAGGGAAATAAGCTTTAGAAGCCAGTAGGATTTCAGGAGACAGCTAGTTAGTGCTTTACTAGCTAAAGGGAGAGACAGTAAGATCTGTCCAAAGAGAAGAATATTACATATTAGCCAGGGAGCAGAGGAAGTATCTAAGGAATTATATATGCAGGTAAAGCTTAGTAAAAAGGGCTTGTGTGTGTATTGTAAGGGGCTAAGATATGGGGACCGGCCGAAAAAACGGGTTGTACTAGCTCAAATTGCATCGAATTAGGGCAGAGAGAGCTTGATATACCAGTCCTTCTATAGCTATAAGGAGTGTAACGTTCATTTATATAGGAATCGTGGTTGTTTTAATGTATTCCATAGATAAAGATAGAATGAAGCAATATTAGGGGGAAATTCAGCCCTCTGATTGGCTAGAATTAAGCGAAAATCGGGGTATACGGACCAATTCCCATCTGGCCGCAGCGCATCAGATAAGGCTTAAAGAATTAATTCTAATATCTATAAGCTATAATTTATATTATATTAAAGTATTATATAGCAAGTATTTATTAATATCTATAGCTAATAATCTTAGTATATAAAGATAAATTTATAGTCTAGCTAACTAAGAGGCCCTAGAGCTAAAAAGGGAAACTAGTAATAAAAAGATATTAGGGCTCGGTTTATTTACTTAAATAAGAATTATACGAGCCCCTAAATTAAGCTATATTATAAGCTATTACCCAAATTAGGAAAAGAAAGAGATTATAGAAATAACTTACCCTAATTAATATAATCTTATTCTAATTTAGCTAAAAGCCCCTTATTTACTAGAAGCCTATATTATTTAATAGCTATATACTTATAGAGAAATATAGAAATACCTATTATATAGTATTTTCTCTTTAGATCTTTCCGAATCCGGTAGTAATTCTATATATCTATATATAATACTATAGTATATTATATAATAGGTATATAAATAGCTAATAGAGTAATTTGGTCTATAAGAGTACTATTAAAATTCCCAGCTATTATAAGGGCTTAAAAAAAGTTCTATACTAGATTAGTTCAAGTAAAAGAATTATATAAATAGGTATAAATATAAATATACTAGTAATATAGCCGGAATTTCTCAAGTTAATTTTACTAAGACTTAATTCTTAATTCTTTATATTAGTCCTAAAGCAATAAACCTTCTTAAAAGAAAGAATTAGTATTATTATATAAGAGAGAGTATATTAGACTTTAGTAATAAAAGAAATCTCTTCTTCTTTATTAGAGGAAATTACTTGGGAATAATAGCTAAGCTTTCTAAATACTTAAAGAAACTAGCTAAGTATACTATATGCCATATAATTAGAAACGCCTATATAGTACTAGATAATATTAATAGTAGTATAGATTTGGAAGCCCTATAAAGCTAGCTTATTATACTAATTAAGAGATTACTTCTAATCCGGGCCTTTAATTACTATTTCTTGCTTCTTATACTATATATTATTTATATAATACTTATAGCCTTTATTATCTAGGCCCTTAATAATATTATAGATTAATTTATAAAAAGTAATAACCCTCATTTAACGGAAGTATATCTTAATTAAGCCTGCTCTATAGCCTTTAATTCCCCTATAATCTAGCTCCTCTTATATAATACCTATAAGCTATTAGTACTTCTAATCCCTCTCTTCTATTATTATTCTCTGAATAAGGCCAAGATCTAGCCTATATCGCACGAGCTATTAGTAGTAGAGGGATATTCCCTTAACTAAGAATACTTGGAAAATTATATTATTATTATAATTGCCTGTAAATAACTTAGAGATATATAATTTGATCCTCTTAACCTCAGGAGACCTATTCTTCCTATTATATAATATACCCTACTCCTAAAGAGTATATTTGAGTATATTTAGGCTATATTTAACCTGTAGAATCCCTATTATTTTACTTAAAATCTCCGGGATTATATGCTTCTTAGAGATCTAACTAAGAATCTTATCTTTATAAGGCTCAAGATTAATCTTTGGAGGCATTTTTTATACTGCGTAATATATATAATACGTTAAAAGTGGAATAATTAAAGTAAGTAGTACGTGGTAGGTCAAAAATGCGATTTTCCAAAAATTCGATTTCGCGGAAAAAGCCATTGAGCCTTTTGGTCGCTAGGGTCAACCGTAATGGAGGCGCAACATTCTACAGTACAGATCTTGTTTTCGCACGTTAAGATCCCCATCTGCTCCTGCAAAGAACCCATCCACCTCCAAACCTTCAATTCGCCCCACAGATCTAGATCCAGACATCTGAGCTCCTCAACCTTCCTTTTGATACATCAGCGCCCAAGTCATTGTCGGTCTCCTAACCCGAGGGCAAGCTATCCAACTGTTATCGGGCAGCGAGACACGAGGCTATCGCCCTGCTGTTAAGCAGTCTAAGCTACACAACAACATTTCGAAGAAGGAACACTCTCACAATGTGGCTTGTCAATTCCAGTACCCTTCAGCTTGAATATTTCGTCGGCTCTAATACCCCGAGCTATGCCATTCTCTCCCACACATGGGAGGACGAGGAGGTCACTTTCCAGGAGCTGGCCCAACCTTCTGCGGTATCTAAGAAGGGATATCTCAAGATTAAAGAGACCTGCCTTAAAGCACGGCGGCACGGACTCCGGTATGCGTGGATTGACACCTGTTGCATCGACAAATCTAGTAGTGCGGAACTGACGGAAAGCATTAATTCTATGTTTCGGTGGTACAAGAATGCTGAAGAATGCTATGCCTTCCTCTCCGACTTCCGGTCAGGGGCCTCAGCTGAAGATGGATTGGCCGCCTGCCGTTGGTTCACTCGAGGATGGACACTTCAAGAGCTAATCGCACCAACGCGACTTCGCTTCTATGATCAAAGATGGAGCTTCCTAGGGACTAAGAAGGATTTCTCCCGTACAATCTCATCAATCACCAATATCAACGAGGATGTCTTACTAGGTCGTAAGCAGCCAAAAGCCTATTCAGTCGCTATCAGGATGTCATGGGCTGCACATCGTAAGACGACACGCACTGAAGATCTTGCCTACTGCTTATTAGGTATCTTCGACGTGACCATGCCTATGATTTATGGCGAAGAATTAAAAGCGTTTCATCGACTACAAGAAGAAATTATCAGGCATAGCAATGATCTCACTGTTTTTGCCTGGGACCAGAAGCAAGAGGAAAGGTCTCCAGTCAGCCTATTTGCATTGTCACCTGCTGCGTTTGCCGAGTGCAATGATATTCTGCGACTAGATCGAGCAAAAATAGATCCGGTGTTTGCTATAACGAATAAAGGACTGAGATTTGACAATTTCAAGTTCCTAAATTACTTCATACCCGAAAACAACGGATCCAAAATCGCGAGCTATATCATTCCGGTAGGACGTCGGAACGTTCGGAAGCTGGGATTAGACACTATGGAAGAGATCACTATGCAACTTCGAAAAATTGGACCAAATCTTTTCATTCGAAATGGAAGCTTATGCGCCATTCCTGGATCTGTTTTGCATGTTCAATTGCATAGCTTCTACATACAGACGACCATTTTTAATTCTCAGGACTTTCAAACCTTGTCTGCTTGGAGGTGCCAGTTTCCCCGGCAAGACAACTTGCAAATCCTGGCAATAATTCCCGAAAGTCACTGGGACGAAACGGATCGGTTATTCTTCCTCCCGCTTGATGACCACAGCCTTGTCTTGGCCGCCTTGTGTGCTGTAACTTGGGAGGATTCGAAGATCGACGTGGTGGTGTGTATCGATTTTGACCCGGATAATGTTATAATTTGTCGAATCTTCAACGCTGCGGAATACGATCGAGAATTATCTTGGCTTTTCCAGTACCAGAGATTGGGTTATGATGTGACATGGGATGATGTTAAAGCCGACGCACCAAGAATTCTCAATTTTACTAATACGGTTGGAGTCTCCGCAGATGGAGCAAGGTTTACAATATCAGCATCTATTAACGGACTTGTCTCTTCTTTATCAGACCTTGAAATCTATTCTGTTAACTTCGAAGTTGAGACACTCACGCGAGCGGAACAAGAATCAGTTCAACGGCCCCGCCACAGGAAAGCACAGGATAACTCTTTTGGCTCAGCGGGCAACGACTTATCCTTACGCTGGAACTAGGAGATTAGCGGTTCATCTCAGCCGCTCCAGTTCCGCGGTAAATGGGGTGAAGCTGGAGAATCGAGAAATTATGACACGTGGAATGGGTCTACCGGGAGACCTCCTGGAGTGCGTGAAGTTGATAAAATGTATACGTAAGTAGGTGGTCGTCCGATCTACGATAGGAATATTCGAAATGATAATAACAACGTAACAGTAGGAAGTAACTCCAAGAATGACGGCGGACGTCGAAAACGTAACTAATGGAGGATGTTACTTAATGTATAAATCAATGGCTATTTTCCAAAGTGCAAACTTTCTCAGTGTAGGAAAAAAACTACTCAAGCTACTCAAGCTACTCCAGTATAGTCTTGAGTAGAGTAGAGTAGAGTACTACTCTAGAGTTACTCAAGAGTAGTTGTGACGGCTGGTGTTACGAAGACAACGGCATAAAGTATCGGGAATACAGGGCATTGGGAGACTTTCAGGCTCTCCAGCGTACAGATCAAGGTAGCAAACTCGCTACAAGGCCCTATATTTCCAGGCCCTTCCCCTAAAAGCACATTTACGCCTTCGATAAGGGCTACCACACCTTTTCAGGGCTTCTTCCCTGTACTTACAAGGGAGCCTTCGCTAAAGGGGCCTATAATAGTTGCTTGTTTAGCGTCCGAGCGCTGTGGTTGCTCTACCAACAGCGCTATAACCCTAGAAGATCTACTTACCCCATTCGAATATCTTATAGTGTATCTTTACGTAGATTTAGGGAGCACTACCTAGAGTTATAGGGGCTTGTAGCGAGCTTCTGCCCTAAATTCACACCCTGTAGAGCGCTGAGGGTCAAAATGCCCTGTATTCCCGATACTTTATGCCGTTGTCTTCGTATATGGGTGCTACGGGTTGGTTTTAGCTAAGGTTCAAAGCTATGGTTCAAACCAAGCTCGGCGTTTCAGTGGTCTTGGCCATATCTACTTATCCACTGCCGCACCTCACTTCTTTTCCCCTTAGCTTTAGATCCTTAAGACATTGGAATTATAGATCTTTGAGCCTCGTTCCATTGCTTTGTTCCTGCCGTCACATTATCTAAAGCTCCTTATATCCTCAGTAGCGGGTATTAGTATTGCGAAACCTGCAGCCCTCTGTCTGTCTGTCTGATTGGTAAAGTATAGCTCCCAATAAAACCTCTGTCTGGCTTGGTGAAGCACCCCTACTTCCAAGCACCCATCCTGTCCATTCTGTCCATTCTGTCCGCAGGGGACCCCGACCATCCTGGCAAGATATATATCCGCACCATTCAGGATTCCTTCTTTGTTACGAGCAGAGCAGGGGATCCCCACTAGTATTTAGTTCACGAGGTCCTTTCCAACGACATATTGAGCCTCCGGTATACTCGCCCAGATCGTAAACTGCCCGAGGCAATACTCAAGCAAATTTTGTTCTATTCGCTGCTCGTACTAAATCTCTTGTATAGCGAGTACTATATTATTTATACAGATCAGGTCGCTCCTCTCATTATATATTAGAAAACATTAATAGAGTACTAGATATAAAAGAAGAAAATATCTTACTAGGTTTAGTTAATTTATCTATCATAGAATAGCTAGATATAAAAGACATTACGGTATCGAGCCTCTATAAAAGTATTAATAGATATAATCTCTATAAAAATGCAAACTTCGGTATTCTAATAAGATTTGACCGCCCGATCCTATATAACTTCTCCCTTGCTCGGAATAGACAGGTCGAGTACTACTATAATATTTAGCCGGATTCTTACCGGGCTCCCAAAATTATTCTAGAGATATCCTGGGGCTATACTATAGATATATAGAATGCGGGAGTTACGGTAAGAGATTTTCTGAATATAGTTAATAGTACGAAAGTAATAAGAGCTTCTAGGTCTGGGACATATTTGAAAACAGATATATATTTAATAGGCTTAACCCCGAGACTAAGAAGTATAAGAACCGCTTCCACCTTACTAGTATAGTTAGTCTTTTGGGACCTCCTCCCTTCGAGTTTCTCTAGTAAAGCGAGTATAGCTCTGTCTACTTTAATAATAGAGGTAAGTACTTGATTCTAAATATATATATCTGCTAACTTAATATATATATAACAGGCAACTAGAAGTATCTGAATCCTATCCTATTAGTATCTTGGGAAAATTCCCAGAGTAATCTCGAGGTTTCTAATAAAAAAGGCTTTCTCCCCTTCGTCCGCAAAATGGTCCGGTAGACGCCAGAATCGAGAGCGTCGCCTTCTGAGCTATTAGAAGACCCTTGGCTTCTTGGAGATGTAAAGGAGTAGGGGTTAGTCTTGGTTTAACAACCTATATGCCAGCCTTACTTATATTCCTGGGTTCTGTGTTTTATCTGCGTTACGGTACGCGAATAAATGAACTATCTCAATATATCGCGTGAGTTGAACTAATTAAAAGAAATAGTAATTATAAAACATAAGATTTCCTCAACAAAAAAAACAGCTTAAATAATTAAAAGAAGTCTTTTTATAAGTAATCCTGTCGCGAGGCCTAGCTCTGGGCTTGGAAAGCGGGGTTGTTACAATAAAACGTTGTTGTTGTATTGTAATAATAATATATAGATCGATGATCAGGAAAGAGAGGTGTGGCACGAGTGGCCAAAGCTTAAATACAGGAATGTAGTCACGTGAGCCTGCACGTGACTACTAGCACGCAGTTGCCATGTAACAGGGGTAGAGTGGCTCTTATTTCGAGAATACTAAACTAACGAGCCTACACCCCATAAGTCTGTGGATTATAGGGCATTTCGCTAATAAATAACCACTAAAGGAATAATCGAAATTTTTGCGCAATGCGATAAATATTTAAATGAAATAGTAATAGTATTATTTAGCTTCTTTCTTACTAAATACATTTAGTTTAAAGGAAAAGGAATGTGTCGTTATTTAATTAATTTCACGTAAAGTGACTAACTTTGTTTTCGCGAGGCCTAGAAAGCCTCGCTTAAATGCCTGTAATCCACAGACTTATGGGGTGTAGGCTCGTAAGGAGAGAAGTATATACAGGTGTGCGAACGACAGGTTAGTACGCGTGTTGAAATTAGGGGCCTGAAGCCCCTAATAGGCTTAGTAAGCCCTGGAACAGAGCCTTAGGGGCTGTGCACTAATGGGGCTTAAGCCATAGGCTTATTACTGAGTATATTATGCCCTGTAAGGTTAACTCAGGGCATAATATGCCCTGTGAGGGTAAATCGGTTCAGCTGAGGTTGAATGGTTCAGTATAAGGCTCTCTGGTTTAGGGGTTTAGTGCATGTGACTTAGGGGGTTCAGGGCTATATATACGGGCTACTTACCACTGTAGAACAGCAGTCAATTCAGTACGTTTTACTTGGTTTACATTGCAAGCACGTGACCCTAGCTATATTGCTTTAGCTAGTTCAACAACGCGAACCAGCCTAGGACATCACGTGTATAGAACACGCGACAGATATAGAGCGTGCAACCATAACAATTCCTATAATTAAAAGATATTGTAGCGGGTCAAGACCCGGCTTTTATGCTTGGCACACGGTACCTGCGCTAGCTCACCCTTATGTAATCGCACCCCTTTATTTCCCAGGAAATCAGGGCTCGCTTTTAGCTTCTCTCTTCAATAAATTCTCCTTGTACCAAGAACCACCAGTCTTCTTTGCATTAAAGGCCTGGCCCGTGACAGATATACTATTAGCAGATGAGAACTTGATGATTATAAAATTTATTTAATTATTAATATTATAAACGGCAAGAGAAAAATCTTTCATTTGCTTGTTGAAACGTGGGTTTGGGCGGCTAATCGTTCGGCGTTTCCCACCTACAATTTGCCGAGCACGCCTTGTAGGTGAGGGATAGCGATACGCAACGAACAGCGATATGCAAATAGCACCAAAATTTGTATGGGCAAATTGGGCAGATTTGCATCACAACAACGCCTTAATTTTTTAGTCTTAAAATTTACTAAGCTGAAGGACCTACACCTTGGAATCAATTCCCAATACTTAGACACTATTTTATTACGCTGCGTTGTGAGAATTCAAAGGGAGAAAAGGAGAGATTCCTACCAAAATCTCAGATTTGCGTATCGCTGTTCGTTTGCGTATCGCTCTCCTCACCTACAAGGCGTGCTCGGCGAATTGTAGGTGGGAAACGCCGAACGATTAGTAGGTGAACCCTTTCTATCGATAGCGTAAGACAATGCGGCAGAATTAAGCTTATCTGATCTGAAACCTGACGTGCATCCAACACTCCGGTGACATTTCGCCCCCTGACGAGGGACCCCTTTGTACGACGTACAGTTTCGATAGGCGAGACGTCAAGGCGAGAATTCAGTCGCTTGCCGTCCCATATGAGGAAGGAGCAATCCTCGGGGAGGATTTCTACGACTGCCGCAACCGCCGCATTCTCATCGTCGGATTACATGAAACACATAGGCCGTAGCATGTGGCCGTACGGCTGCCAATTGCCAATGTATCATACATATGTTTTCAAACACAATGGCTTCCGCATGCCTCTGGTCGTAATATTGCGAAATCAGCCCCACTCAATTTGAAACTGGCCCAGCGAACGGTCCAATCTTCAACAAGGACCCCCCATCTACTTAAAGCCCACCTCACTTTTGATGCCTACTGTCCTTATTGAAATACTTTACACAATAATATACGTCTCCAATGCCGACCTTCTCAGCTTTCAAGAATAGCGTGAAATCAGCCCTGAGGCACGATGCCCACAAACCACGATCAAGGCGACGGGTCATATCATTCAATGAAGCGTTCGAGAACTTGAAGGCTTCACAGACTGGCTTCGTCACTTGCGCCGCTTTTAATTCCCTAGGAAAATGCCCCAAAGAAATTACCTTGTTTGACTCGGAGTTCCTTGCCAATTTGGACCAGTTAGACATGGCCGACATCCAGACTCCCATCAAACTGATGCCTTTGTTGCTCTGCTCCACCCACTGGGAGAAGACTGTCTATTACAATGCATTGTTTCTTGACTGGTTATATAGCTATGGTTCGAAGAAAGATAAAAAGCAATTCGAGAACATAGTCATCGACTACGAATCAGCCATTGCCACCGAGAATGAAGAGCACTCTCTATCGGAGGTTCCCATTTCACCCAAAGCTATAGCAGGCAATCAAGAAAGATCAGCTTCTGCACCTAACAGTCACACAAAAGGTAGTTTATCCTCCAATTTCCACAAAGGTCAGTTTTGCGGAAAGACCTTGGTCAGACTTTTCACTGCCATCACATTTTGACCTGATTTTAGCATCCTGTTAATGTTGAAGCAGACCACAACCAAGAGAATAGCCTTCAGACCACGGATCAGCAGCAAATACCTATGGATCAAAACAAACCCCGTCCGTCGGACTCCGAGACTGATCATGCAAGTATCAATCCACCGGAAAATTCAGTTCTCGTGGGTATGAAATCCTACGCATCAATTGAACTTGGAGTCGCCAAAATCGAAATCATGTACTACTTACTAATGGCCCCCCAGAGATAGGTGTGCCAGTTCCAGCACCAGTTCCAGCCTCTGAGCCACCCAGTATAAGCATTGATTTAGAAGATGGCACAAGCACAGTTCCCGATTTGAACTTTACAGATCCTTCGTCTATTGTGTCACAGGGTTTGGCGGGCTTAGGGCTAACAAACGATTCGCCTCCTCAGCCAGAGGCCAATACCTCTTCAATATCGAAAGCAGTAATCGAAGAAGCGATTCCACTTGAAGATCAAATGGGTGCTCAAAATGCACGACCCGGAATGAGTATGACTCCGTCACTGTTCGAGAAAGCTGCCAAGCCACCGATCCAGACTAATCATTCTCCAGATGTCATTGACAGCAACTTGATCAAAGAGATGACTTCGCCGATTCCACAAGGGGGCTATGTGTACATTTTCAAGTCACCCGCTAGAAAGCTAGTGAAAATTGGGAAAGCCACAGATGTCAACCTCCGCCAAAAACAGATTCAAACTGGATGCCAACTCGCATATTTTGATCAAGTTGAAGTTGGTTCCGTGCATGTCAAGCACCCCGACAGAGTGGCCAAGCTTGTCCATTTAGAGCTGGAGAATTTCCGAGCCAGAATGATCTGCCAGTATCATGAACATGAAGCTACCCGCGAGGCAGTTGAGCAGGAGCATAAAGAATGGTTTGATGTATCTGAAATCGTAGCGCTCGAATCAGTCCTACTCTGGAGCGATTTCGTTGACCAGGCCTATACCTCTGAAGGTGCTCTCACAGAGAACTGGGCAAGAATGCTGACTTTACTGCCGAACCCAACCTCCGCGGAAATTGATTCTTTGGAAAAGGGCTTAAAGAGTCTCGAAGCTGGCGACGCGATTGAAGTTAAGATACATCATGAGCTTCGCGCTCTTCGGTATAGGTCATGGATCAAGGGTCAGATATGGACCAGTTCTCGACAGGCACAATCAGGAACCAAGGGCCCGTGAACTAGAGGAGTAATGGAATGTAAGGTGCCTCAGAGATCTCTTACGAGTACCAAGTATTCCGTAGCAGCTCGTGCTCTCCTTTCTAAAAACAAATTCTACTACACTTAGGATTCAGTTCCCAATGTGAGATTAAGGAAGCGCCTTGGTGATGCAACCCAAGGTTTCTATTCACCAGATTATCTCGCATGATTGAGAGCTGTAATTTCACAGGCCTTTACCGCTCAGCTCATGGAGGTATTGAAAAGCGAAGAGCAGCGAAACTCCTAGTGAAACTCCAACAACCTCTCGCGAAGATCAACTTTTACATCAACTTCAACCTCGGGTCAAAAAAAATACCACCGCAAATTCAGCAATACCATCAAGACATAGCCATTAGCAAGATGTCGTTCTCAAGAACCAATAATGCCACCAAAGTCGCAATCGACACCAACAAGATCTTTGCCTCGGGCACCTTCAAGAATGTATGGCAAGGAGATTACACCGATGGTGCTCGGAAGGGGGAGCTATGCGTTGCCAAGGAGTTCAAGTCCGGATCCGTATTCCAATCACATTATTTCGAAGAGGAACTCGAGATCATCCGACACTCGCAAGCGATCATTGACGCTTTTGCTGCCGCAGGAGTGATCCGGGCCCGAATTCTGCTGAATATCCCAGAGGTCTGGGTGTACGATGAGACTGGAGAAAACATCCTTGTTGAACCGATGATCGAGAACTTTGAGAAATTCAACAGCAACACGGGATGGGCACCACGGACTGGCGATGCATGGAGCGAGGCAATGCAAGCACTCAGTCACTTCTCATACCATGATTCTAACCAAAAATTCCTGCTGTGCGATCTTCAAGGCGGCTCCTATCGCGACGGATAGCAAGTTCCCTCCTTCATATATTGGATCCAATCCGGCTAACTTCAAATGTGTACAGTATCCTCACTGACCCAGCAATCATGTCACGGACCAAGACCTGCGGCCCGGCAGACTTGGGTCCTGATGGAATCAATTCGTTCTTCCACCGACATCGATGTGGTCGATTCTGCAATAGAAAGTGGTTGAAGCCGGCTATGGTAAAGCAGGCGAGGTATGCTGCTCGGCGGGGTACCACCATGGCTTTGCTTCCAACGCGTCAAAGCCGCATGCCTTTGACTTCAGTGCGAGAGTAGAGACGTGGTGGTGAACAAATTCGGTGCTAGATTGGGCGGAATGCTAGGATGAGGTGAATATCTTGGTGACTTGAGTACTGGAAAGAGAGGAAACAAAATACCGGAAGCTGAGGCGGTTATGCTATAAAATCGCCTGGAGCGATGCATGTCTTTTGGGAGTTCTTTTGCTGGGCAATGTAACTCTAGATTTCACTAAGCGAGTTGTACCCCTTTTCAGCTTCCCCCAGGGTATGAAATGGATAAACTTTTATACATTCCCGAGACTCCACATTACCGTGGAACTGTTAAACATATAAGTCAAGTAAATAATCTCTTTCACACCTCGAGAAGTACCAACTAACGACCAGCCGCTTTACAGTCCTTTGTTTTGCCCACCTGTGACAATCATAATGCTCGCTTATTCTTTCACTCAAAGCGCAACAAACACTTCCAATTACAACCCCTTACACTAAATAAACAGTTTATTCGGAGATCGAAATAACTGATATAAATATGTGCATTAGACTCTCTACCATGGCTTATTTTGATTCTAAATTCAGTCGCTCTTCAAATCTTTTGAAGTGTTTGGCGTATTTCACTGGAAATAAGCAAGATAGGTCGCCTGTATATCCGGAGGCGGAAACAAATGAATAATCTTTTGCCGGGGTCAGTATTCAGTTGAAAAGCGTTGACCTCTGATCTAGTTAAGTATTTGGATCGTTGGCCGGCCCCTCTCTTGATCTACGGAGTGTGAACAACGAACGTAACACCAGCATATCCAGGCTCCGTGCAGTCTGTAAATCCCCAGAATATTACCGCTCTCTTGCTTCCTTTCTTCAAACCAACAACACCCTTCCGAGCTTTCAACCAAGACAGAGATGATACACCCAAAGGATTTTTCATAATAGCATCTAGGAAAAAACTACATTCATTCAACATGCCGAGGTGGCCGTTAACTTTCGATGAGTACACCGCGATGGACGCCCTATACAACTCCAAAAGAAGGGAAATGTTAACGGCACCCCTATGGACAAAACACCTTTTGGATGAATTATGTGGACCGTTTTGAATCTAGCTATCAATGTGGACTAACCAAAAACCAAATCGACCAGTTTCGTGAAACTGATGAATAGGGTTCCAACCTTCTATTACAATAGGAAGATTGCAGCATTCCGGGACTCTTCACGGAGGCGGACTGGTAGCAGTGTACGATGAATAGTTGCTGGTGACTGCAACTTACGTGCTTGTAGTCTGCTAGTCAGAGTTACTCGTGATCGTTGTGTTTTTGGAATTGGTTTGAGATATCCGCTGGACAAATAGTCCTGGTGAATCGCTAAGCCTTTGGAGAGATAGATTTAGAGATGAGAGATAATATTCCAATACGTAAGATTATGTATTGCTTCTGTGTATCATAACCGGTCATAAGTAGTGTAAATTCTGCTGATGATCAAATCATACGAGTGTTAACCAGGCCCGGAATACTGACATGAGCTTAGTATGAAGCCGAGTACGATTGAATGATCTACTTTCATTAAGAACACACATTCGTCGTCCTCGCTCTCCAATTTAAAATGTTTATGTTCAAATCACTGCTATTTCTGCCACTGAGATGAATAAGAATGGCGAATGCTCTCGAAGTATAGACCTGTCTACAAAATTCCTCGACATTTCTCCTCCTGGTCCTTCTTGCTTCAATCTTAGAACTCCAAATCCAAAAGTTACCGAAGAAATCCAAGCATCCAGAGCACAACAGAGCAACTCCAAATATCAAACATCACCTTCCAAAATGGCGCGCCCCTTTTCCCTCAGTGAGTACGTCACGCTGGAAAACCTCAACGACGATAGAATGCGTGCCCAACAGATGGCTGGAAGAAGAAGAGCCTTCTCTTGGAATGACTACATCGGACCTTTTACACAGAGATATGGTCGGACACCGACTAGACGCTAGCTGTGGAACTTCGCCAAGAATATGAATGCTAACCCAGCGTTCTACCAGAACATGGGATACTGCGACATTCACCCAGGACAATTTACCGAAGCTGACTGGCAACAATTCGAACGGGAAATGAATGCTCAGGTCTGCTTTAACCCCGACTTTCAATAGAAGTGTTTGAGGCAGGCATGGAAGTTCTGCTGGTTAGACGCTTTTAAAACGAATTTACGAGTGCCTGCTGGACAGACAATTCTTGAAATTGTTGGGTTTTAGAGAAGGTATGTGGATTAGACAGAGTAGATGGACGTTCAGATCGATGAGTTTGCCCAAATATCCCGGCTCACTGACAAAGTGTAAGACGTAGGGTCACATCCGGGTGTAAATAACCCCGCTTGCATGTCTTCCTCGAGTTCATGAATCGTCACACAGCTTCTCGCGAAGTGATTCACTCATTGTTGACTATTAGTCTTCTCAGCCCCATCAAGCCAATCCACACAGCCTCCTCGGTCCTGATAGTTCTGCTCCCCTGTCCAGGACAAACATCGATCCACTTATCGAACACATCCTTCGCCTCCACAACCCCGAGTTTTTTCAATTCCTCATCATTTTTGACTGCCACTTCCAATCCAGCAACACCTCCAAATACAATGAGCAAGTGCTTGAACTTGCCCGGTATTCGTCCTTCCTTCTCCTCATATATTGTCTCCAGAGGTACTCCTCTTTCGGACGTCCCGATCGTAACATCATATCCACCCCCGTACACACACTCCGTGAATACATCACTCAAACTCCCTGCTTTCCTCACATTAAATCCCCAATAATACCCACTCTCTTCTCTCGGCTCGTCAGGGCTGACTGGATCCGCAGGAATCACATCGTTATTGGCGCCCTTATGTGCCTCTTCTGCACCCGGTCTGAACTTCAACGTCACTCTCGTATTCTCTGGTATTTGTTCCTCAACCGTGACCGGGATCCTCAGCCCCGCCTCCACAAACGTGCCATGTTCATCTGCTCCTGGTAATGTAACTCCTTCTCGATACACACACCACTCATCCGGCTTCAAATGGTGTGGTAAATCTAAACTCGGTAATGTGCCCGCCGTTCGTAGGTTCGCGTGCATAGGGAAAAGGAGTCTTCGTAGATGTGGCGGCGTTTCGAGGTAGCTTAGCAGGTGGATGAGGAAGTGGTCAGGGTCGGAGGTGCCTGTGTATACATCCTGTGAGGAATCTGGTTGGTGGGCATGGGATTGGATGTGATTATGATGCTTCTTTTGGGTGTGGCCGTCTGAGAAGACTACAATTTCGTCGACACAGAAGACGGAGAGGGCGCGGGCTATGTGACCGCAGAGGGAGGTTCTTAGTTCATGGGATTGTGCGCTGCAGATGAGTTAGCAGAGATGCGATTGAGAGGATGTAGAATACTGACTTGGCAATTACACTGCCAGGTAGAGCAACGCTCACCGTCCATTCTCTACCTTTGGTGGGCTTAAAGACCGCAGTTGGCTTGGTCGTGTCGAGCTCTGCGGGGTTACTCGAGGACTTGCCATTGGGAAGAACCTTGGCTTCAGACTGGCGTTTCCGCTTCTACAATACATTAGCTATATCCTATAAAGTTTCTCCAAAGTCGGTAAAGCCCACCTTTGCATTTGTCTCTCCTCTGCCCATGGTGGTGAAATTATGTGTAATGCTTTCGATTTCTTAGGCGGTGTAGGAAGAAACTTTGAATTCTGCCGGCCGCCAAGCTTTTCGGTGATAAGAGAGACCAGATATCAGAATCTCGACGTCGCTCACTAACCTCCAGCAGCTTCCAACAGCCCCGTTGAACCACAAGAATCCACGATGTCTCCCACAGTCAATATCGGCTCTTCTGCAGAGTTCAGCAAGCTGCTGAGCTCGTCCTCGGTCGTCATCACAGACTGTAAGCTCACGTCCGGGCTTCCTGTAGTGCAAACTGACTATACACAGTCTACGCCGATTGGTGTGGACCATGCAAGACTATCGCTCCTACATACGAATCTCTATCCACGAAATACTCAAAGCCAGGTCGTGTCACATTCACAAAGGTTAATGTCGATAATCAGCAAGCAATTGCACAGCAGTATGGCGTTACAGCGTAAGCTCTGTTCCTCTGGATCCATCTTCGCTGCTGACAAAAGCACAGCATGCCGACATTCCTGATCTTCCGCTCTGGCTCTGTTATCAAGACCATCCGTGGCGCGAACGTCTCCGAACTCACATCCTCCATCGAGTCCGCAATCAAGTTTGCAGGCCCGGCTAAGCCGGTTTATTCCTCTGTGGGACGAACACTCGGGGGCAGCGCGGCACGCGGTACAGGACTTTCTCGACCTTACTCATACACTTTCAAGAAGTACTTTGATGGGATCATCGCGTTCTTGGGATTGTATTTTGTGACGCTGTTTTCGTTGGATGCGTACCGGGCTGCGGAGCAGAGTCCGTTCAATGTTAATCGGGAAGGAGAGAAGAATTTCAATGGTGGCACAAAGCTGGGAGAAAAGAGAACAGGGGCTGCGACGCAGATTGGCAAGAAGCTGGGCACAATTGCTGATCTTGGAGGCGACTAGATGATTGTAGCCAAGTGAGCGGGAATAGGAGTTTAGGCGTCAGGCGGGCGTCGTCACGACAATCAACATTTTGCAATTTATACCTGAAGCAAATTCCAATAAGCTATCAACGACGTGCAATAGCAAAAAAGGAAGTACGACTCATTTTCACGGATGTCAATGCATGCTTTTTGTTTCGTCGCAAGAGCTGAAGAGGTGCAGAGCGTGTTCTCTGTGACGGAAGGTTGCAGACACCTCAGTCATTCCTCTCAGATATTGCTACTTTCCAATACATCGTTGCGCCTTGCTCGTGGGTCTCCCCGCACCCACTTAACTCCAACTTCCCACACCTCGCTCTCTTCTCTTCTTCATCAACTTTCATCCTCATTTCATCAACTCTGCTTCAGTCATCCATGAGATCGGACAGGGCATCACCTCTCCACCTCTAGGCACCATCGGTCCACATAGTCTCGAGCTCAAAACCCCCACCTTCACAAGCTTCACCCATAGGCAACTCCGATTGTAGTCGAAGGCCTGGACGGGTTTGAATCCTCGCAGTACTCCAAAATACCGATAAAGGGCCGACAATGTGTGATGTGCGAATTTTTGTTCTGCAACCGCTCTGGGTGTATCTGGCATTTCGGAGCCTCTGTTCTAACCCTTTTCAGGAACTGCCTCTTTTTCTGTGCCCCAGGTTACAGCTCGATTCCAAGATGGGAAAGGTGCAGTCTGTGTTCAGCGGAGTTTGGTACGGCATTCCTTCTTTGTTATCATCTCAATGTTGTAATATAGGCGAGAAGCTCTAACAACTTGATTTATGGGTTCGACATGCTAACGGGAGACTTGGAAACAGATCTACTGCTTCCGAGATCGGTGAATCTTCACGCCTGCAACGCATTCCCCAGCGCCGCGGTCCTTGACCTCTACCAATAATGCCTTATCCACGAAACTCTTTCGATGAGATCAGCCTCCATGAGCTCTCCTTCTACAAAACCTACGTTCTCCCCTTGATACCAACAGAGATCAAGGATCGGAATCGTTACTTGAGTCTGATTAGCGGTCACAGACCACTAGATTTCTATTTACACTTGTTGAGTATAGTCGTTAGTCGGTGTCCAGACCGAAGCTCACCAACTCAATACAACCGCAACGATCACAACGGAATATACTTTGCGTCATCTCTGCATCATATTTCTTGCCTCCCGATTGTGCCTATCATTCATTTTCAAAAGGACAGAGTTGTCACATATATCTTGCCAGCTTTGCTCGCAGAAGTTGCATACCTCACCTGGTATCGTTTTAGCCATGATTCACGCTCGAGATATCTCGCGGATCTTGACACTCTGCCGAAAATACAACAGAGGTAGTGATATTTCTGAGTAGGCGTTGCTGGTAGCAGGTCCATCTATCCCAAAGTTAAACCCCAGCAGGCAAAAAGAGTCAAATAGAATTGTCCAGCAAATAAGATTGTTTATGCCTCACATCAGCTTTGCGGGGGACACGCATTTTGAAGTAAATCCAGCCTGAGATGCCTCTGCAGTACCATCAACGTTTGTTCTGATTCCACCACCACCAAATCTGCTGATTCCCCACTGGCACACGCTCAGAGGGTACAGGCGTCAAGCCTGGGAGAAATTGCTGTACTCGGGTATTTCTCTTCATGGTCCAAATTTTGTGGTCAAAGATGGTGGAATGCAAGTGTGGAGAGCAAGTCCAACGGGTCAAGAAGGTTGACCTCCGTGGCAAGAACGATTTTTAGATAGACCGATCGCCCTTCTGTGCTTGTGCGGCATTGCTCCAAGGCTTCTCGGAAGAAGATTGCGTGCCAGATAAATACCAACCCCCTTGTTTCTCGCCGACTGCTGCAGATCGATCGATACGAAGACGGAGTCTAACATATCGTTATGTTGAGTAGAGGTAAAGCTCCCAATCCGGAAGTCTAAAATCTCAAACACTTGAAGGGTAGAGCGCTTTATCGCTAATATCTAGATGCGTGGTTCAGGACCTAAGTATCTATCTGTGTTGCCGTTCATTCTCTCTCCGTCGGATCATTCCACGAGAAGCCTCCATTGGGGTCGAACTTCTTAAATACCGGGGAATACTGTGCAAGTTTAACATGTTCCCGTAAGGCGAAAACAACTGGCACCAACGGATAGGCGTCACATCGAGGGTCACTCCTCTCAGGCTCCCATATATCAAACTGGTGACCAAGACCTCGCAAACCTGGTGCAAGGCATTCTTGCTGTCCTCAGGTCCCGACTTAGTCTCGAATTTCGCGTTAACAGCAACAAATACGAAGGAGATTGTCGTCCCATCTGGTTCCATTAGACGAAAAATGTGGGTATCCTTCGCGAACCATATCAAACAGGCCGCTTTGGCTTGCGAAGAGGCTATCGGTGGCTAACGGTGCTAAGGGACTAAAACCCTCAACGTCGATGGCGCTGTCAATCATATAAAGGATTATACTGAAGCATGCCCGTCGCATTTCCTCCTCGCTGCCGATGCGCTTGTACGTTTGAAGACTTCGCGCATGTTCAGGCGATCGCGGAGAACTGCCTCTTCTTCGGCTTCACTGAGTCTACGCGGGGCTGAACGCCAGCCGCATTTAGTTGGGGAGACCGGAGACTCTCGAGGTGGGACTTGGCAGTCTGCAAAGGGGCGCTCCATGGATTGAGCCCTTGCGGCCTGAATCTGTCCAGAGGGAGTCCTACGAAACCGACGGCGGCGATCGTGCACACGGAGACGGCGATAGCTAGTATTGTTCGAACTCGGCTTGGTTTACGTGTGGGATCTCGAAAGAATTGACGCAAATCAGCCGTATGAAGACGGGGGAGGCTGAAGCCCCCAGGCAAGGGCGGTGGAGCAGGTGGCTTGCTGAATTGAAACGAGGCTTGAACATTATGCTGGTTCAAGCGTCGAAGTAGTGATAAACCGCCAGTGGGTTGCGGACAGGGGGCTGTCCATTGGAGTAGATGAAGATGTTCGCGAATTGAGGTGGGGACGTTGAAATCAAATTAGCAGGGGCGGGGAGGAGGCCTCAGCATCGTGTAACGTTACTAAAGGCATGGTTTGGCCGGATCTAGGAACCATACGCGCAAGAAGATCTACCGCCAAAACTGTAGAATATAACTCCTAAACGCAAAGGGTGAAAACCCAACGAAGTTCGGATCCCAAAAAAAACCGAGGAATGCTTCGAGACGGATACGTCTTGCAACATTTTGGTCTCGTTTGAAGTCTACCTCCAGCTGAAAGGTCACCAAAATTCGAATTCAAGACGGGTGGCAATTAATTGAGGAAAATGAATTTAAAACGCATACAGTACGAGGCAAACGTATGTTCAGAGTGGTGACGAGGCAGCTCGTAAGAATAATTTTCGAAATTCCTGGATCACTTGTTCAGGAAGGATATCACTTTTGAAGAGCAGTAGGATGTTGCCCAATCCAAGTAGCTTCAACCATGTTAGACTCCAAGACCTCGGACACACTCCCTTCTTCTTAAAGATCCGGTGTTTGGATTTGCGGTGATCTGCTTGATGAAACTCCGCGGCACTTGACACCGCGAAAACATTCCGTCATGCATCAAACGCGCAGTTAATGTCTTCTGTCTGCCATCCCAACCATCAGCTGGCATATTCTGGATGCGTTTCCTCTGGATCCAGCCTGGAACAATGAATTCGGCCGGACTCTTCGGCCCAGAACTTGTTCTTCGGATGAAGCGGTTGATGTTGTGATGAAGCCAGTGGAACTCTTGCTTCTCCTTCCCAATTCGCTCCTCCCCCGTTTGTTCGCGGTTTTCGATGTGCTCAAGCTGGGAATCAGATCCATTGTTGAAACCGAAAACGCAACAGAGTTTGAATTTGGCGGGATGAAGATTCAAGCATCAGACGTTTCGGGCAGGATGATGGTGCCGTCGGCTGCTAACCGAACCCGTGCTAGCACGATCAGATTGCCAGCAATGCACCCCTGAAAACTCGACACAGTGGCCTCGCTTAGCGAGCGACAAAGTTGCGCAACGTCCCAGAAGAGTTTTGGCTTCAGCCATCTTCACGACCTTCGCCCCAAAGCGCCAAACAGCAACACGGCCGGGACTATCAACTACTGGAACGAAACAGGGCCCCTGGTGTATCTGATTGTCATCTAATATGATCATCAAACATAGCGTCGTCCGTTCTGGATGGCCGCAGTCAAAATTTCCCGGGCTAGAGTTGATATGTCACAGGGGAAGCCTCCGCATTCTCATGCTGATCGGATGATCCTTTTTGTTTGAGCGTTTAGCTATATCTACCTAGTTCCTCAATTTTGAGAATCGATGTAGTTCATAAACTGTCAGCTGCTTCCGTCTTTCGCTTCACTTCTGCAAGAGCCAGGTGCTTCCCCTTACAACTTTCATTCCACTTTGTCGTTTGATACGAGCCACCTTCTTTTCGAATTGATCACTGTCCATACTTAATCGACTCTCACTTTTTTTGGTCAATTGCCAACAAAATGAAATCCTTTACTATTACAACCTTCCTCAGTCTCGCCTTCGTGGCGTACGCTGTCCCTCCCTTCGATCCCGCTGGCGCGAAAAACGTCGGCAATGGTGCTGGTGGGCAATTTATTGGCGGTCAATGTAAGCTCAGTCAAAAAGCAATTTCCATGAGAGCTAGGATTCTAACTTGCTAAACAGGTTTGAGCAATGCCGATTGTGGTAGCGGATGCTGTGCGAATCCGACTGGAATATGTTCTGGCCCAGGAGCATCGACACAAAATGGGAAGACAGGTTGTGGTTTTGGTTCAACAGGCTCACCAGCAGCGGCACCAGCAAGCCAAAGCGCAGCCGCTGTCTCCGTCGCGAGTACAGCTTCAGCAGGCGGACCAGCTTTCGACCCCGCAGGAGCGAAGAACGTCGGCAACGGACAAGGGAAACAGTTTATCGGAGGACAATGCTTATCGGGAGCTGACTGCGCGTCCACATGTTGCGCAGGTCCTTCCGGTATCTGCAGCGGACTCGGGGCGCAAACCCAAGCTGGCAAAACAGGTTGTGGCTTTGTGTCTGGGAGCTCGTCTGGAAGTGTATCCTCTGCTGTCTCTGCTCCTGCGGCGTCTTCGGCTCCCGCTGCAGCGAAAAATGCCGTGGCAGGCACTGCATCCGCCGGAGGCCCAGCTTTCGACCCAGCTGGAGCTAAGAATGTCGGAAACGGCGCCGGACTCCAGTTCATTGGAGGACAGTGCTTGTCGGGGTCTGATTGTGCTTCTACGTGCTGCGCCGGACCGAGTGGCATCTGCTCTGGCCTTGGAGCGCAAACACAAGCTGGGAAGACTGGGTGCGGATTCGTCTCTGGGAGTGCTTCCAATGCGGTTGCCGCTGCCCCTGCAGCTTCACCCGTCGCTGTTGCCTCTAGTGCAACAGCTGGTGGACCAGCGTTCGACCCAGCCGGCCAAAAGAATGTAGGGAATGGCAAAGGCGTTCAGTTCATTGGGGGACAGTGTCTGTCGGGAGCGGACTGTGCTTCAACCTGTTGTGCTGGCCCCTCTGGAATCTGCAGTGGTTTGGGAGCACAAACCCAGGCTGGAAAGACTGGGTGTGGTTTTGTTTCTAGCGCGAAGCTTTTGAGGGTGTAATGATAGTTGGGGCTGACGGAGCATTTCAGGGGACAAGCATATTCTTATCAATACTTAGTTTGGGGTTTACAGAGCGAAAATAGCATGGATGCATACATACTGGCCTAGGGGAATACCAAAAGATACACTTCGCATAGTTCCAGGAATCAACACAGACTTGGCAAGACCATTTAGGGCATCGCTATCACGTGATATCACCATTCTTGCAACCGGAGATCAGAAAACTGTGATGATTCAGGAGATCACCCAAGAAATACTTACTACGTAATCCATGTAACTCAACTCATTCGGACAGAAGATTTTTCTCTAGATTTAACCTCCCGACGTGTTGAGTGAGGTGGTAAGCTGGTGACAAAAGGAAGGAGATAGCTGACGCATTGCTCGTAACGCTGGGTCGGGGCAGCGCAGTAGGTACTAATGGCATCATCTCAGACATTTCAAGCAAATGTGTCTTTTACTTCTTGCAGGTAGGGCCTGGTCCAGGGCCTACGGTGCAATTAGCGACGACATGGACAAGTCATAGTTACTTGCCATTAATTACGATACCACAGGGACACATTATAATGAGACCAAGTATCAAGGTGATTTGATCGCATATGTCAAAGGAAAGGGGGTAGTCCTGGAATATTGGGAGATTAAGGATTCGAATATTGAGGCCTCCTCCTAGCGGGGCCGAATATAGACCACAGTAGAACGTCCGTTAATCATACACATTTGGCCATTTTGCAGCTCAGCGACTGAAAATCCACTTTGTTCAGGGCTCGTTCTAATAAAGAAAGCCTCTAACCCTCCACCAGCGATTTCCACGTAGCCCCTCTCGCTCCCCTTATCGACCACGACTTTGACCACATCCGGTGCCATTTCTGATACGAAAGCCCCTTCTCCACTATCCGCTCCAGTTGTTACGTGATGGTCAACTCTATACTGGTCCTTGTAGTCCTTTATCTGCAGAGGCTTAACACGTAACTCAATGCACAGTTGGCGATGCAACAATGCAACATACCACTTCTTTTGCTATGTCTCTCAGCGCTTTCTCCCTTTCTCTCCGTGCTTTCTTCTCCTCCTGACTCTCTGGCATGTCGCCTATCCGCGGCCTTTGCAGTAGGGAAAACCTTGAATATTCGTGAAAATAATAGGGTTTGAGCGATGAATCCGGCGTGTGTAGATTGAGGCCTGACGCAAAAAAATCGTTTCGTAGAGATCATTCACGTGACCTTAAGGTTACCTGTCGAGAGGCCGAGGTACCTATGCCTTGATCAACACCGTGACTCTTCCTTCATCTTTCGTTTGAGCCGTCCTCATCCACCGCGACGCCAAACCTTTCCCCATCACCACAACACGGCACAGTGCAGCCCTAAACGCGATGCCATGTTCATATTCCGCCAACTTTATTGGTTACACGGCATCGGCGCGTCCAATTAAGCTATTTAAGCTTCATGCGGGGCGCGAAGGAGTTTAATCTCCTTTCGGACCCGGGGGCCATGAAAAGGGGGCCAACTGCTGGTCTGGGCCGGCCACCACGATGAAAAATTTCGGGTCGAGGGATCGACATTACGAGTCTTTGGCTTTCTTTGGCTTTCAGCCAGCCACAATGGCGTTTTGATGCGCTCGTAAAGGTCGCTGTGTTGAGATGTGGCGCTGACTCGGAGGTCTGCTTTTTCAATATAGCTGAACCTCTTCCATTTCTATTGATCTGAACTTCTCAGCGCGTTGTTGTGTTCGACCTTTCCCTCGTTTCCCTTCCCAAGGTTTAGGGACTATCTGCGAAGATGCCACTCCTTCATCTCGCAATTGCTCTACTAAGCGCGATCAGTCCAGTGGCTGCAGCCCAAGTCTCCATTTTCCAGGTCTCGTCGGTCGTCTCATCGGCTGCTTCTTCTTTTGCTCCCGCTGTGATATATGCCAGTCCGACTGGAAGTGCTTCATCAGCTTTGGCCACAGCTGCTCCTTCGCCATACTGGTTAGAATCGATCACTCACCAGGGAATCTCTGCTTTCAATTCGGATCCGGCAAGCTATCAGGTATTCAGGAATGTAAAGAGTTTTGGGGCAAAGGGTAAGACTCTGTCTTAGGAAAAGCGATTCAATTCTAATTGCAGCCAGGCGATGGATCGACTGACGATACTGCTGCAATTCAAGCAGCAATGTCGGCAGGTGGGCGGTGTGTCCCAGGTTCCTGCCAATCCTCAACCACGACTCCAGCCATTGTATACTTCCCCGCCGGCACATACATCATCAGTTCGTCGATTATCGATTACTATTACACGCAAATCATCGGCAATCCGAACAACATGCCTGTGCTGAAGGCGACTCCAAACTTCAGTGGATTTGGGGTCATAGATGGCGATCAATATGGTGCAAATGGTCTCAAGTTTGGAGCTACAAATGTCTTCTTCCGACAAATTCGGAACTTGGTCTTTGATCTCACTGCCATTCCCTCGAGCAGCTCTGCGACTGGTCTTCATTGGCCTACCGCTCAAGCAACGAGTTTGCAGAACTGTGTCTTCAAGATGAGTGATGCTCCTGGGACACAACACCAAGGACTATTTATTGAGGGTGGTGCGTCAGGCTGCTTAAAATGATTTGAGGATCAGCTGACGGTTGATGTAGGATCCGGAGGTTTTATGAATGATCTGGTTTTCTATGGAGGTCTCAATGGTGTCGTCTTTGGAAATCAACAGTTCACTGTCCGAAATCTGACCTTCTACAACGCGGTCACGGCAATTGATCAAATCTGGGACTGGGGCTGGACCTACACAGGAATTTCCATCAACAACTGCACAACGGGACTGAACATGGCCGGTGGTGGAACGACAGGACAGAGCACAGGATCGGTTACCTTCCTTGACAGCAGTTTTACCAATACCAAAGTCGCAATTGCCACTGCTCATAATGCCAGCTCTTTCCCAGCAACGGCAGGAAGTCTGATCCTCGACAATATTGTTTTGACCAACACGCCCGTCGTAGTTCAGGGGCCCCAAGGAACCGTTCTCAAAGGAGGGTCTTTGACTATCAGCGGCTGGGGTGAAGGACACGAATACACTGCGAACTACCAGAAGAAAAACTTCCAAAGTAGCATCACGAAATTCTCTCGTCCATCTTCACTCACCAAAAATGGACAGTATTATGCTCGATCTAAACCGCAATATCAGGCATCGCCCCTTTCCCAATTCGTCAGTGTCAGGACTGCAGGCGCGAAAGGAGATGGACTCACCGACGACACAGCCGCGATCAACAGTGTTCTCAAGAGTGCTGCTGCAGCCAGTAAGATTGTGTTTTTCGATGCTGGGACCTACAAAGTCACTTCGACCATCACCATTCCCCCTGGATCGAAGGTTGTGGGCGAGTCATTCTCAGTCATCATGGGAGCCGGCTCGTTCTTCTCCAGCATCACGAGTCCGCAACCAGTTGTTGCCGTCGGAGCCGCAGGGCAGAGCGGAGTAGTCGAATGGTCAGACATGATCGTTTCCACGCAAGGCGCTACAGCTGGCGCGATCCTGATCCAATGGAATCTTGCCTCGACATCATCCTCTCCTTCCGGCATGTGGGATGTCCACACCAGAATCGGTGGCTTCGCCGGCTCCAACCTCCAACTCGCACAATGCCCAACGACTCCCAGCTCTGCTGCCGTCAATCAGAACTGCGTTGCGGCATTCATGAGCATGTACATCGCTCCCTCCGCAACTGGGCTATACATGGAAAACAACTGGCTCTGGACCGCAGACCATGACATGGAAGATCCAAGCGTGACGCAAATCACCGTGTACACTGGCCGCGGCCTCTATTGTGCTTCCACATCTGGCACTATCTGGATGGTTGGCACAGCAGTCGAACATCATGCATTATACCAGTACCAATTCGTGAAAACAAAGAACATCTATGCGGGGCAGATCCAGACGGAGACAGCGTACTGGCAGCCAAATCCTAATGCTAGCGTTGTGTTCCCGATTGCCAGTGGATGGAATGATCCGAATTTCGCAACGAGTTGTGCAGGTGTGGCGGGACAGTGCAATATGGGCTGGGGATTACGGGTTGTGAATAGTAGCAGTATCCTCGTCTACGGAGCCGGTCTTTACTCTTTCTTCAATAACTACAGCGTCGGTGAGTTTTCCTCCCCTCCCCTTCCCCCTCTCTCTCATGTCTAACAACGACTGACAATAACAGCATGCTCTAACTCTGTCGTCTCCCCCGGAAACGGCGGTGCTTGCCAAACGAGGATTTTCAGCGTTGAGGGAACGGCGACGAATGTCGATGTGTATAATTTGAATACGGTTGGCGCAACGCAGATGGTTACTAGGGATGGGAAGCAGGTCGCGCTGTTCTCGGATAATGCTAATGTTTATCCGGATACGATAGCTTATTATAAGAGTAGCTGATCTTAGTGTTTAATTAGATTGAAAGATCTCTTGTCAAAATGTTGCTTTTGATGTTGAGTAAGTGGGGATGCCTTGACCGGGCACTCCCCGTTGTTTATTTGTTCTGGTTACCCCTGCTACAAAAAACAACTACTCCTGTCAAAGCTCGAAACAAATACTCGTATTCCATGCACCAGCTCGAGTTAAAGGGTACATCCAGGAGTCCGACGAAGAAGGAAACGATTCTGATATACATGGTGGACGAAGATCACGAGGGGACATGCTGATCGTTGGGGTTCCTCCTCACGCCACAACTCGCCTTCTTGCCTAGTATTTTAACATCACCTCGCGAGCCATTCCCAACAAGCCACCACTCGTCGTCAGCGATCAGCACGTCTCGTGCCATCTAGTTATATAGGCTCATTACTCTTAGTGCAGGGAATGTCAAAGTACTTTTAATCAAAACCCACAGTCCCATTCGCAACCTCGTTACAAGTTGGTACAGCTTGACTTATCTCGCGGCGGACTGAAAAGCGGTACTCATTTTCAATGCCCCAAGTCAAAATTTGAACATTTATCTGACCCTTTCCGAAGAAGAAATTCGGAATTTGGAGAGTTTTGAAGAGATTCGATATGGTAGAATTTAAATATACCGCGAATCGAGGGAAGATTAAGAGAAGGGGCAATGAGATGTATACCTTTTACTTGGGACATTGAAAAGTCAGTTCCGCTTTTTTTTCGTCCACTATGAGCTTATCCGGTATACTTCACTCGAGTCCATTAACTGATTTCATTGGTTTTACTCTGTTCTCTACTATTCATGTAACATATAATCCACACATAGAGGTACCAACAAAGTGTCAATTTCCAGAACGCTACCCAACTCGCACTGCTATTAGCCCACATAAGGTCGAATGATCTCTGAGCATCCTCCGACTGATGCTGCAAGCTTTATTCACAGCTTCACTTCACTGCACTTCACTTTAACACAGCCAACACACAAGTACTCAATATCCTGCAATAGCTATTAGATTTAAGTAGTCTCTAGTGCTCTGCATTTCTAAGCGTGGGTTCTACTCTGGCAAGCTGCTTGCCGCACAGGCCAACCTTTCCCTCATTTCCTCCATTTCCAGCGCCTCTAGCCAGCTTTAATCTTTCAAGTCGTCAACTCTACACCCCAGTGGCAGAATCACCGTAAACTACTAAAGTTTGGCATCATTCTTTATTTTTCATTGGCAGTCTCCACTTCTTCGCCCCCACACAAACGAATGGAGAGTGTTCGATTATCGTGGCATGCAGTACCACACCCTCACATTACTTAACCGACCACAAGCCCTTCCTTGAGTTCAACGCACGCCTTTTGCAAAATGTTCAAGAAACTCTTCCGTCGCGAGGAATACTAGTTTGACAAAACATTCAAAAAATCACTGCCATGAATCACACATTGCCTCTCAAACCACCCTGAGTGTTTCACCGGCCCCCAGGCTCTCCCCACTCGCCTTCTCGACGTTGGTCCCCCAGATGTCTCTAAAGATTCACTCCTCTTCGTCCCAGCTAGTCCAACTTTCACCATAGCCAAGGTAGAGGACATGGTTCGCGGCAAGACGGTCTGGTCTCCGACACAGATGAATCTGCCAAAACCTTACAATACGCTAAGTTTTGGTTCGGCTAAGAAAAAGAATTGATAACATTGCCAGAGAACTTCGGGCAGAGGAGAAGGGGAATTCCTTGGGCAGGAATACCGCAAACGATAGGGATGCTATCCTGGTCACACGAAAGCTTGTGGGGTGTTCCTCTTGTGTCGGCTCTGAGTTGGACCTAGAGAACATCGTCCTTATGGAGACAACAACAGGACAGATTCATCTGAAGCGAAAGCAAATCATTGGAGCATTCTTCTATTGATTAATAATGAGTTCGTGGGTTATGGACTCCTGCTGGAAATTAAGAAGGGGGCTGATCGGACGACTTGTTTTAAATGAGCTGGGATTTTCGCCATCGAGGCAAATCCCAGAGTGGTGAAATATGCCTGAACAAGGAAGTGTTGAGGAAATTTATGGATTGTGCACTTAGTGTTATCACGTTCATGTAGTGAGTAGCGCAAAAGTGTACGGTTCGTCCGCTCCGTAGGCGTAACCTCTCGCGAGCGATTTTAGCAATGAAGTTGGCAAAGTGTATATACTGGATAACGAACTGAACAAAGGTGCTTTTGCAGGCCATTTCTTAAATTTGATTGACTTTTACATCACCGAGCTAAGATCTCATGTTAAAAGCAGTTAATATTTGAAATCGATTGAAGATAAGATGTTAGCCGGTTAGAGTTATACTTTCGACATTGAGTTAGGGGCGAGATCAAAAACTGTGGCCGTGGGCATGATTCAAGGCATAAAAACGGGCCGGACAGCACGAAAAACAACCCCTCTTCATGCTCCAGTTATTTCTCTCGACAGGAGAACAAGCATTTCCTCGGTCACGTGTTTTATAATAGAGTAGCCTCGACCTTGGTTGACCCAGACAATAAGAAGCCTTCACAGGGCCAATTGAAAGCGATTGTTATTGCTGTAATTGTACTTCATTAAGCAGCGGCCGGATTGTAAGGAAGTTAATAAAATGTATGTAGTCATGTGACCACGCCCTTCGACTTGCGCCCTTGACTTGCGCCCTTCGCTTGTAGGTCCGAAAATTGGCAGGAACTCTTCTGGCAAAAGTCTCAAGAGACAAAAGAATAGAATCATAGAAAGATCTACTTCATCGACGTCGCCACAGGAAAAAATTATCGAGCCTGCGTCAGCTTCAAACAGCTCCACGCCTCAGTCAATCGATGCATGCGGAATGGACGCTGCCGCATGGGCAGGGTGAACGAAGTACTCGCCATTCTCCTCACGGCGAAAAAGCTCAATATCCCATCGTTTCTCACAGTGTGTGTTATGAGCTTGTCTGCTATGAGAAAACAGCTTGAAACCAGAGTAGAGAAGATCTAAGCTGAATTTGTCACTAATTGTGGAGGTCAGGGACGGAAAATGCCAGTTTCATCTTACATAAAGACTGCAAAAATTCTTCTTCGAGTACATAAATACAGTTTTCCTTCCAATCTTTGATACAATTGCTAACTTGTGAAAACAGAAACAGTAAACGAGCCAAGAATCCAAGATCGACGCGTCTTGGCGGACCTCGTTGACGCACGCAAACATCTGGGAGAACTTCCTCTTCACTTCTGGAGCCGCGTGGTAACACAACAGAGTTTTTATTGCCAGCAAATGGATGCCGGATATTGAAAAGGTTACATTGGCGCATGCAAGGCGTGTCGAGGCTGCAACTGGTCACAAGTGAATTTCCAGCCAGCCCCCAGTCACCGATTGAGTTCGCGCTTGTTAGTAGACCCAGAACTTTAAACGGACTTCGTGAACGTTCAAATATGGTTCTCTCTCTCTCGAATACAACAAAGATCCATGCCGTGGAAGCATTTTTCGAAGTTTCGAACCTTCCAATGGCGAATTTGTGGCTTCGACAAGTGCTCAAAGCCGACGAAGGCCGCTTGCCACCTGCGGGGCAGGGGACACTATGAGGTAAACAGAAGTTTGGTGACATCTCGAAACAATCCGGGGGCGGTCCAGATCATTATTTCGCCATGTCCTGTGGAGCGAGAGAGTCTTCTTACTGTATCATTCCTGTGCTCCGATGTGAGACTGGCGGGGTCGTATCACGGTTGCGCATACCATAGTACTGCACGGTCATGATCAAGGGTCGTACCAAAGGCAAACCCCACAGCCGAGAAACCCCGGGTTGTGGCATGCTATCAAATCTATTTCTTTACTGTAAAGTCTTTGGAAGAATGGTCGGATTCGGCAAGTGAAACTTGCGGTGCTTGAAGTGGCAACTGGCAAGCCAACACACTTGGGGATCAAGGATGTGGTCATCAAGCCGCTGGCAGGACAAAGCCATATTACCCCATCACGCGATGCACGATTCCATATTTGCATGCATTTTGGAGCCCAGGAAGAAGTCTCCTAAGCACATTGCCGTTCGTATTACCCTTGCGTGGACGTCGGGTTGTCAGGTGGAAGTGTCGCGCCTCTTTGAGGAATTGTACAGGTGAGGAGAGAAAGTGGTGGCCACCGCGACGGCGAGGTTGGGAGGTTTGGGTTATGGGTCTGCATTGGGGATAGTGCTCCCTGCCGCTGCCAGCCACCCGGGCATCTTCTCCAGAAACGTCGAGAAAGCTTGGCTGCGGTTTTGATCCTACCGCAGCGCCCTGCAGCCAGTTACGCGAAGTCCCGCACGACCAGCGCTGCAAGCCGCTGCACCTCTCGAGCATGCATTCTCTCCCCGCTCCACTCCGTGTCCCTCACCCCATGGAATCTCCCTGCGGACACCTGCCTGTCTCGTCGATGCGCATTTTACCTGCCCTTCTGATCTTCCTCCCGGCACAATGGGTGACGGCCATCCCGCGACAGGTGTGCCACTCGCCAATCAGGGCTTCTGTCCGCTTTCACTTGCCGAATCACAGCCGGCATATTTCGCCAGGTGGTATGTCTTGACTCTTATTGACGGACCATGCAAGGCTCCCCAACTCCCCTGCCATATTAAAGGCCGAGCACAGGGCATTCTTATCGGGCCTGTGAATGAGCTCCTCTGAGTGGCAGGTAGCCTTCCAGCCTATCTTGACCTAGCCAGTTTTGGGATCTGCTCGTCCAGGTTCCCTTTTATTAGAAGAGCCCCGCCCCATGGCCTTGGTGTCGCAGCTCGCCGGATCTTACTTTGAAAATCCAAAGCTCTCAAAGGAGAAAACTAGTAGAACTACACCGCCAAGACCAACCGGACTCTCACCATGTCGGCAGAATCACCTCACACGGAGGGAGAGAAGGATCCTAAGACCTACGCGGTGCCTGAGACCAATGGCAACGACGTTGAGCAGGGCGATCATGGTATCGTCGTCAAGGCGAATCCTCTCTCAAGAGAGTTGAAGGGCCGTCATATGCAGATGATTGCCATTGGTATGTTTTGATATGTTTCCTCGCAATCCCGAGTGATCACTAACTTCCGACTTCAAGGTGGTGCCATTGGAGCAGGTCTCTTCGTCGGATCTGGGGGTGCTTTGGAAACTGGTGGACCTGGTAGTTTGGTATGCCACAGCCTTTTCGCACCAATCATGTTCTGCCTCTGAGACTAATTCTAATAACCAGGTACTTGGTTACATCATTATCGGTTCTATGTTGCTATGCACAGTTCAAGCTCTTGGAGAATTGGCTGTCTTGTTCCCCGTCAACGGCGCTTTCTTCACCTATATCGTCCGATTCGTGGATCCGTCTCTGTAAGTTCCAGTTTGTACTTGGAGAAATAGACAAAATCATGGGTCTGCTTGCTGACCCGTACGGCAGTGGATTCGCTGTAGGATGGGATTACGCGATTGGCTGGTTGACCGTCTTACCCTTCGAACTCACTGCTGCTGGTATCACGATCCGGTTCTGGAGAGACGACATCAATATCGGTGTGTGGATTGCCGTATTCTTGTTCCTGCTCTGTGTTATTCAAATCTTCGGTGTCCGTGGATATGGCGAAGGTATGTAAAATCTTCGTCTCAAAGGAACTTCAACTAAGCATTGCAGTCGAATTCATCCTCTCCACGATCAAAATCATGGGCTGCGCCGGATTCATCATCCTTGCCATTATCATTGATTGCGGCGGAGTTGGTAACCAAGGATACTTGGGCGCGAAATACTGGCACAACCCAGGAGCGTTCAACAACGGATTCAAGGGCTTCTGTTCAGTCTTCGTGGTTGCTGCATTCGCATTCGGAGGCACTGAGCTTGTTGGCCTTGCCGCTGCCGAAGCTGCGAATCCCCGAAAATCACTCCCACAGGCTACAAAGCAGGTGTTCTGGCGTATCAGTTTCTTCTACATCTTGTCATTGTTCCTTCTCGGATTGATTGTGCCGTCTGATAACCCGAACTTGTTGAACTCCTCGGGAGCGAACTCCAAGTACTCCCCGTTCGTTATCGCCATCCGTCTTGCTGGTATCAAAGCGCTCCCTTCGATTTTTAATGTTATCATCACCATCTCCGTTATCAGTGTCGCTAACTCGTGCACTTTCGGATCTACTCGCACAATGCAAGCTCTTGCTGAGCGAGGGATGGGACCAGCTTTCTTGGCCCATGTAGACAAGCACGGCCGACCTATCTGGGGTGTCGCTATCCAGCTTCTTTTCGGACTTCTCGCTTTCATCGGAGAGGCAAAGAATGCTACTACTGTTTTCAACTGGCTCTTGTCCTTGTCTGGTCTCTCATACTTCTTCGTTTGGGGATGTATCTGCCTGGCCCACATCCGATTCCGATCTGCGTGGAAGGCTCAAGGTCATGTCAAGGCGGAGCTTCCGTACGAAGCTATCTTCGGTGTCGTGGGTAGCTGGTATGGCTTCCTCCTCAACATTCTTTGCATGATTGCAACCTTCTACACAGCCCTTTACGTAAGTCCAAACCCCCTTTCACAATATATTTTTTCCCGCTAACGCAACGGCAACCAGCCTGTCGGTGGAAAGCCAGACCCTCAAGCATTCTTCCAATCCTACCTCGCAGGTCCGATCATCGTCGCCCTCTTTATCGGATGGAAGCTGTACTCCCGAATCTGGTCCTGGTACGTCCCTGCACACGAGATGGACATCACGTCCGGCCGCCGCTCCCTCGAACTTGACCCTGATGACATGCCGCCAAAGAAGACGTGGAGGAACATGCCAATGCGCGCGGTGCGTGCGTTGTTCTAAGACATCACATGCGACAGTATCATCCGTGTCTTGGGTACTTTGTGAGCTGCATTCATACTCTGTTTACTGTCCTGCCATGGTGGCTAGATCGGAAGGAGGATCATTGTTCGCTATCGCATTAACATAATCACACCAAACCTTAAAAATGAACTCCAATCTCCCTCTCTCCACTTACAAAGAACTCCTCACAATCCACAGAACCCCTCAAAGTGAAACTTGGAGAGCCTTGCAGATCTATGACAAATTTCCGAAACAAAACAGGGCCCCTTCCCATCATCGTGGAACGCCCACACTAAGCTGCAAGGAGCAAGCATTCGCCGATCCTTGTCACCACATATCACAACACACACGCGCCCCAAACGCCCACGGCGTTTTCCTGATCACCTGTTCGCTGGCGCACGGACAGCCAATCATCTCAAAGTAGCTGCCTTGAGGGAAGAGTTGTGCGGTGGCAAGGCTTTTTCGTTTACAAGCTGAGGCTGTGTCTCTGCCCGAGGCAAATTTCTCAGAGGTCGGATGATTGATTGGCAGTGTACTGTGTAGAATCGCTGGAAGCGTTGTTTCCGCTGCTGATACTGACCGTTACACCATAGTCGGACGAAAAGCTACATAACCGAGACCTGCATTCTTGGCCGTTATCAACACATAAGCGTTTCTGGCTGCGCTAGAGTCCCGTGATGCCTAAAACAGGTGACTTGGATAGGGGAATTTCCCGCGATAAGGGAGGCTGTCAGTGGCGGCAGGGGGCGTCCGCTCGAGGTCCGCTATTACTAAAGGAACCGGGCCGACTTGTTTACGGGTTGGTTTTCCTTTCCGAGGAATCCTTTGACGGGCGAGAGGCATTGCCGAACTAGTACTTATAGTTTTTTTTTTTTTTTTTTTGTTTTGATCGCTGTTTTCAGATTTTTAAGCATCTAATCGAACATTGAAATGCCATTAAGTGATGGCCTTGAGAAAGAACCGAGAGAATCGTTTTCTCCCTTTCTTTTTCTAATAGAAAGATTTACAATTGGTGAGAGAGGGAGTTACCGAGACTGTCTGAATTCGGTACAGAAACAAGGCAACCGAGATAGTTCAAGAACTGCAAGAATTGTACACCGAACAACGAGAATGCAGTTCATTCCAGCGTCTTGGGCTGAGCAAGACTTCCTCCCACGAACTTCCTCACAGTAAAACCACATGGTGAACACTTTTTTTTTTGGAGTGGCCTGTGGCGCACTGGTAACATGTCGGCAAGGCCTCCCGACACCTTGTTAGACTTTAGTCGTTCCGCTTGTTACTTTGCATAGTTATTATATTGTTCCGGTAGTTGACCCTCGGTGAGCGGATTTGCGGTCTTACTGTACTCTTGGCATGAAGTTCAGGGCCTTAGAATTAGTGGAGTCTTTTTTGATTGCTTGATGATAAGCCCAAGTGTAGGTGATACCAGCTGGAATAGATCAAGGCTTAGCTTTGGTTCCGAGAGCGAACTGGCTATTTGCAAGTCCCTTTGTGATTTCTAGTCACAATGATAGCGCTTTTGAACTGTAGTTCGCTGAAATAGTCACTTGAGTTGGAGGTCTCAAGTGATTGTTTGACGCCAAGTTCACAGGATTCTTTGTTTCGCTCTTCGCGGTTGCCAAGTACCTACTTGCTTCTTGGACTTGTACCTGTGGCGTGGATTGACGTAAAACAGACGGTGCTGCCAGGAGCAAGTCTAATGACCGCGAATTGATGGTCAGCGTTCTGCCAGATAGCGAAGACTATGTTGGCTGTGCCTTTGACAGTGACAAGATTACAGTATTCTTTACCTTGGCGGTTGGTAGCTCCTTAACACTTTCTCTTTGGGTGTCTGTGTGTGGCATATTTCTCAAGACCGTTGAATAACTCCTTGCAAAAGACAATAGTGCTGTTGCAACACCGAATTTCTAATTAAAAGCGCCTGGACATAACTCAAAGCTTTACAACTGCCCCCGAAGCGACTTTGGTCTCTAGCTTCTCCGCTCCTTTTGCAAATCAGACTTGTGAGAACTTTTCGGAGTATTAATCCTTCTTGCAGCCATGTCCAACAGCTCTTGGGACGTTCTACTCGCAATGTGCAGTGCCTTCTGGAGCACTCCACTCCCAAAACTACCCCAAAGAAGCATATTGACGACAGCAGGTGGGAGGTTTGTTATGCAAGGCTAATCATTGTGGAGGCAGACGTCCTCGAAAAGCTGAGAATTCGCATATGTTGTAGCTTGCTGCAATGCTAGTATAGGGCTGTTCCCACTGAACCCAAAGGAGGGTCTACTAGTTTGAACATACTTTGTATTGATACCTCAAGTAAAGGGCCGCACGCCTTTAGACTTGATCGAAGAATAAAACAGGATTTGGATTTTTGGTATCATTTACCGTCGAAGGTCGTCCAAGATATAGATCACGTGGTTTCCCATTCGTCACTTTTGCATGGGACCAACTGATTCTATCATTGAATAGAAAATGATCCCAAAAGGTAAAACTTAATCCAATAATAGACTCTACTCTCTAACAACAACCAAGTCCGAAAAATTCTGGTGAATTCGCGGTTGTCGGGGCAATTCGATTTCGCGTACCGTAAATTGACGGCGCGTCTTCCAACTTCGCGTGAAGTGATCTCGACAACGACCATCGCCTCCTCAATCTGACATCCCACTCATTCACGGACATACTACTCAGTGTGGAACGGCGTTTGTTCTGTCCATTGAATCGTAGTACTATTGTCTACGAGACGATAGCACATTTGTTCTCGATCTCGCCATTTCGAAGCTTTGTAGGCATCATCAAGCGGTAAAGATAGAGGCACAGCCTCGCAACGACCGCAACACCTCACTAATATCCCACAGACTCGGTATCACCTCCCAATCGCCGCGTCGCCTCCAAACTGTTCAGTCTTCTTCTATTGCCAATCAATTTCTACCAGCTATCGGTTTTTGCAGGCGTCCTAGGATCTTTCCATCATCCCACGAACTTCTCAGCCTTACAACCTCGAGATCTCAAGAACTCAACATCAATCCTCTTCAGGGCGTATTGGCCTGTCATTCGGACGACAGAATTCTCCAAGCCTTCAACTTTGCTATCTAATACCAATAGCGGAGAGCCATAATAACCTCAGGTGAGCTCAGTCCAATGGTTTATTCATTCTTTGACTGATCGACATTTCTGCAGACTACAGACCTCATCTACGATCCTCATCCTAACCCCCCTCTATCCATACACAATACAAGATGTCACGATCCGCCGGAAGCGCAAGCCCTGGTGCGGATCCGGAGCCAAAATCTGAAGACGCGCGCAAGCCAAAGCAGCTCAGCGTCAAAATCAAGAACCAGCAGGACAACGAGATCGTCTTTAGGATCAAGACCACAACAAGTTTTGGGAAGGTCTTCGATAACTACTGCAGCCGTCAGGAGATCGACCGCCGCTCTGTTCGTTTCTTCCTCGATAATATTCGCATTCAGGACGATGATACTGCTGCAGGGCTTGACATGGAAGATGGAGACGAAATCCAGTGTCATCTTGAACAACTTGGTGGTGATGGCAGTCCTGCTGCTGAACGTGAAGGTGAACCGAAACCTGAGGACCAGGCGCCAACCCAGCTCAACGTCAAGGTGGTCGACCAGGATGGCAACGACTTGTTCTTCAAGATCAAGAAGCATACCGCACTCAAGAAGGTCATGGATGCTTATTGTGAGAGACAGGGTAAGACTCGTGGACTAGTTCGGTTCCTGTTTGAGGGTCACCGTATTCAAGACAACGATACGCCTGACACGCTTGAACTAGAGGACGGTGATATGATTCAAGTGTTCCTTGAGCAGCAGGGAGGAGAAGATGGCGAAGCTGGCGAGCCAGATCCAGTCCAAAAGTACATCAACATCAAGGTGAAGGACGATGCTGGTCAAGAAACCACTTTCAAGCTCAAGAAGACAACCCCGCTTAAAAAGTTGATGGATGCGTACGCACAGCAACACGGTAAAGCTCCTGACGCGCTTCGTTTCTACACTCCAGAAGGTGCTCGAGTCATAGCCACCGATACGCCCGACTCCCTTGAGTTGGAGGATGAAGATTCGATTGAGGTCCACATTGAGCAGCTGGGTGGCTCCAAATGAAATATCCTGAGCGGTGTGACGACGGACAACACGACATTCACGGAAGGCGGACGTGTTCGAATACAGAGTTTCATTTTGGTGCGCAAAAGATATCACGGCGTTATCGGCGTTAATTGAGGGTGCCTTACGCCTTGATTTGGGAGCCAATTGAGAAGGGGAATGGGAGTAGATTTCACAAGCAGCCCTTTTCATCAGATTGGACCAAAAGGTCCGTATTCATGGAGGCGGGGGTGAGCACTGATAGCTCGTCTGCAATTGGTTTTAGCATAGTTGAGCGAGAACATGAGATGTGGATGAGCACTTGAAGGCTTTGCTTTGAGACGAGGCTGACTTGCTGAAGTACGTGTTGAATGGCCAAAAAGTGATTGTTTGCCATAAGCAGGTTACCTCAGCAAGTGCTGAAAGACCTTGTGCATTCCACATTCTTGATTGCTGCGTGCAAAGAGTAATGTGTGTCGTTCTCCCAACGTATCCCAAATGCACTTGAAAACCAGCGTATAATCTCGGCGAGACGAGTGTCTAAGCGTCGAGCTCAATCTTCGAATGCATATCGTCCAGAAGAATGAATTGTGTGTTATTGTTCAAATCGACGTGTTCTTTTTCACCTTGGTTGGCTAAGTTTGAGGCGGCCTAACAGCTTGCAATGTACAAGTGAATTTTGGGATATTGATGTCTTTGTATGTGATTCTTTGCAGGCGATGGGAGTCCAGAATTCAATTCAAGGGAAGAGCTAGGGTACCTTGTCAATGAATTTCTTGTTTGAAGCAGAACAAGATCTCCAGGACAGTGCGATTGTTTGAAGATAAAATCGGGGCCAAATTAAGAGAGAGGAGAGCCACTCACTTATCCTACACAAAGCTGTCCTCATCGACAACAGGACTATTGATTACCACAACTTGAACTCACCATTGTGCAGTAACACCTCATTCTCCGTACATCAAGAATCAAACAGTCACGATGTGTTTCGGAACAACCTTCATCTGTCCGAGATGTGGAAAGATAGAGTATTCTATACACCCAGATCTGATTTGTGGGGAAAACCAGCCCTTTCCGGCATGGCATCATGTGACAGGGCGCACATATAATGATCTTGTGTGCGAAGCATGCATCCGCGAGGAAGAAGAAGCCCTGGCGGAAGAGCGTCGTCAAATTGCGCAAGACAGCGCGCGAGCCATGGCTGTCAAGGAATATTACAGAGGGCAACGTGCAACCCCTTTCACAGATGAGGAAGCAAGAGGAATGGAGCTTCAACGATCAAGTGACATTGCAAGGGCCTATTCAGAAGGGAGCCGCCTGCACCCATTTACGACTGCATTAATTCCACGTACACTTGAGTCGATTCGAATCCAGACGGCTGCCTTCCCCGACGATCAGATCATGCAAACAATCCCAGAGCGGTTTGCCGAGTCCCTGAGACGTCAAGCAGAAATTGACGCCACGGGAAGAGCGATTACAAACGAGGATCGACTTTATAGCTACACTGCAATCCAACTCCTGCTGGACATGCAAACAAGATTGCTTGAAGCACAAGAACCTTCGCCCGCGCCACTCTCGCCAGCACGGCGAGCACGATCATCGTGGCCGATCGGATTTCAGACTTTCACTACCAGGCATCACCAAGAAAATCCGCCAGACCGTGAAGTTAATGCCCTGTCCCCAGAGGTAGATCTCCTTGAGGATGTGCAAAGGTATATCCAGTATCTCAGCAATCCGAGGTATGAGCGAGGCCATTTGAGACGGTTTAATGATTTATTCTTCAGCTCTCAAACGAACGACACCCGTAACTTCGACTTCGTACCAGGCCCTAATCCAGGAAATCACGTGCCGACTTTCCGAGAATGGATCACCTCAGAGCCTAGCCTGCTCGATGCAATCCAAACGGAGGATGAAAACCTTATGGGTGCTTGGACTGCTACGATGGTCGGATACACAACATATCTTGCTGAAGGTCTGGCAACAACTGTGCACTTTGAAGTGTTCGTTGCTCGTCGTGAGGAGATCGCCGATGCCAATAGACGACAATTCAATCAATTTCGGCCTACTCCGAATTTTGGCTCATCGAGAACTGGCAACAGAGCGGATGATTCGGGAGAGCCTGATATCTTCTCATTTCACCAGTGGGTTGTCAACGAGCATATGAATCCCAGACACGAACACCCACGACGTGTAGGAGATGCTCTGGAGCGGGACCTCGACGGCTACGAGAGATGGCTCCGGGTAAATGGCAGTCAAAGGCAAATCAGTGACTTCCGAATACTCAGAGCCAACGTTGACAACAGCATATTCGACTTCACACCAGCTCTCCCTGACTCTCCCTCATTTCTCACATGGCTCGCAGAAGCTATCCGACGCCGTCGAAGTCGAGGCAATGCTGAAATGGGTCGCAGAGAAGCGCTCCGAAGGTATGCCAGGGAAGTCGTTCGAGGAACTACGATAGAGGCCCAATTCGACTGGACTGCTTCTCTCACTCGTCACTATGAGGAGAATCGACGAGAAATCTATGGCAACGCGCGTGGGGCGTACTCCCAAATTATTGAGGACCTGCGGGCCGCTCGGAATAACATCCGAGAACTTGTATTGTTGTCTCTGACCTATTGGCCCGAAGAACCCAATCCTGTCTATGAAGAGACACTGACTACCCGTCGTTTATTGAGACGTCATATTACTACGGAATATCATCCCTCCGCTCAGGAATGGGATGACATCATGGGACGATACGTCGTGCCCAGCGAATGCTGGATGAAGCCGAGGCAAGGGAACAGGAAGAGAGGATCAATGAGATGGTTCACAATGCGATCCCAGGAACTCCTCAGACTGTTGACGAGGACGACGACGCCTCTACGGTCTGTGCGAGTCCGCCACAGAGACAAGGACGACAACGCTCTCCACACTTCTGGCTTGACGACGTTGTCCTGGAGATGTGAGTCACGTCTTATAATAAGTCTCGCCAAATCATTCGCAAGTGGACGTCGGATTGGGAGCCGTTCGAAGTCGACAGCAACCCAGATAAGTTGCTCACAGTGAGTAATTTATATCTCTCATGTCTCCTCGAGATTGCGAACTCTGGCGGTGTCAGACTTACTTCATAGATGCTATCATCCCCCCCGAAGCCAAGGTGCTTTCTTGGCAGTATTCTGAATGAGAAATAACATAAATAACTTTAATCTGAGAATCGTAAGCCCCTGTCGAACGTGAACTGGTCTCGAAAATTGAATACTAGGCACATCGTGGCTTGAAAATCAAACTCAATACATACTCCGCACAAAGCCGAAAAACACTGGCTTCTGTGGTGAACATATCTCCTTCAAAGTACAGCGTGAATACATGCCAAAAAGTCTTTATCCTGAAGGTCCCTCGTTTCCTTTCATTTGTGAAGTACAGAAACAATGCAAGTCACGTTCTTTGTCGAAAAATGAAAGAAGGGACAGAGACCGCAGAACAATTGAATTGTTCATTTATATGATAACACTCAAAACCCTGCACTTTTGTGCAGTATCACCCCTCGAAGAGATCCTCTTCACCAGTCCTCTTGCCAACTGTTCAAATTCCTCTATATACTCAATCCACAATGTGTCTAGGAACCACTGTCGCATGCCACTCTTGTCAAAGGGAGGCTATCCTCTTCTACCCAGGTGGTAGGTGTGGTGAGGTAGAACCGTTTCCTTCCTGGCACAGAATCCGTGGGCATTTCAGACGAATTCGACGCTGCCATGACTGCATCCAGAGCCATCAAGGGGCGCTGAGAAGGGAACGTGAGAACTTCATACGAGACTCTCGCAGAGCGAAGTCTCTTAGGCAGTATTTCAGAGGTGAGCGGGCTCATCCACTTCCTGATGAAGAGTATCATCTTCGGAGCCAAGGGCGCTACCGTCTTGAGCGTTTCGACTTAGTCACTAATATTCATTCGCAACCCCCGGCAGAAGAACGCACTCCTCTACAAGATGCGGCACCAATTGACTATTTGGGAGAATACCAAGCTGGAAGAAGACTCCACCCCTTCAATGTCACAACCGCTGAGGTAGAGCTTCTCGTCTTCCAAACAGAAGCACAAGCCTATCCACAGGATCAAATTCTCGCCTCGATCGTCCAGCAGATGGAACAATGTGTCCAACGACAAGCAGACATCGATGCCACATCCCGAGCAATAAATGGTGAAGACCAAGAATATAGATTTGGGCATATTCGTTTTACTTTTGATATGCATCAGGATTCATACAGACAAATTCCTAATATCGCGGCCGAGCGTCCAGCTGACACTCTGGAAGTTGAGTCTCCTGAAGGCCAGGAAGAGGATGAAGACTACCGTGCCCCCGAGCCACCAGAAATCTCATTCTATGAATGGACGATCAGAAGCTACCAGCAAGACTCCACTCACAACGTAGGTCTTTCAGCTCAGGATGCTCTCGAAGCAGATCTCGACAACTATATGTGGTACCTGAGCCACTACGGCACCGAGCTCCAAGCAAACGACTTCCATCGCCGTCGGGCGCAAATTGCAAACAGATGGTACGACTTTGACGACGGCCGCCTCGATGGTCCGCCTTTGTCCCAATGGCTCGCATCTGAGAATCAGAGACGAGCGGGAATCGGACTGAATCATCTCACCTGCCCTATCCAATCTCTCGAGCTGTACTGGCAACAAGTCCTCTGGTATGAATGTGGTGAAGTTCAGGAAGCTTATGAGGTGTCGAGAAGACTTTATTTCGAGGAAAATCGACGGGAATTATATGGTCGTCCGAGGGATGAGCATTGTCTGCTCACCGAGCGCCTCAGAGGGGCGAGAGAAGATACGTGGCGCGTAATGGCGTGGACTGAGCACGAATATCCACATCTCGTCGATGCTCAACTGAATCTCAACCAGATTTGCCAGATCTTGACGGCGAGAATTGCTATGGTGATGGAGCCGACGGATGAGCAATGGACACGAATACTGGAATTGGGACAAGAAGCAGTGAGGGAGATAAGAGAGGCGTTGGCTCAAGGCCCGTCGTCGCGCGAGGTGAGCTGGAATGCGATATCGGCGCTGCTCTCTGCAGACTCGGATTGCCCTCTGAACACCACGATTGGTGATGTCGATGAGTTTGGAGTGGAAGGCCAGGAATCCCCAAGAGTGAGTCTGAGTTCTGTACGACAGGATCCACGAGCTGAGTCGGTTGAGTCCGGGGATATCTGCCAACCTGGGGTATAGGCTATGATAGAAGCAGAGCTTGAGTGGCCTTCAAGTGAAGATAACTACGAGGATGATGAGGATGCCCTGTAAGTAAAAGGTAGTTCAAGGTGAGCGACCAGAAGCTGCTGCAGGCCAGTAACTTCTCTTTCCTACATCCTACATCTCAGGGAGGTAGAGTTAAGTATTGTGAATGCAAAAATTCAATTTCTGTTGAACTCTGAAATCTCTTTTTTTTCTTCAGGATCTTATACTAGTAGAAGCAATCAAGAAGTGATCCCTCGAACTCGCGTTTAGACAATCATCGGGTTAAACCCTTTTTTAAAGAACGATTCCCTAAATCCTGTAATCACACAATCACTAGATAAAAGTTATTTTAAGGAACAATTCCATGAATCCACAATCACACAGTCATAGAACAGAAACAGTTTTAAATAACGATTCCTTGAACTTGTCTTTAGATAATTATTGGATGAAAGCTGTTCTTATGAATGGTCTAGCAAGTACTGTACACTGCGGCTCCGAAAAGGGAAATTGGGGGTCTATGTGACCTCAATGGAACTCAGAAAATGGACAACAAAAACACCAGCAGCTTGACCCTCATAATTTAGTCTATTTTAACTTGTGCAGAACAGATACGAGATTTGCTCCTTGACTCTGGTGATTTCGTTTGAGTATTCCCCATCAAATCTTACTTAAACCCGATCACATTTTTCGGCTCATACAAGCGATCAATGCTGTCCACCTCCTCCTTCGACAACTCAAAGTTAACCGCCCGATTCGCTTCATCAACCCTCTCAATCTTCGACGGCCCAATGATTGGAGCTGTCATAAGCAGCTTGCTCAAACTCCACGCTGTCGCAACAACAGCCATGCTCGTCCCCCTCTTCTTGGCGCCCCTCACCTTCTTATTAACCCTCTCAACCGCCTCCGTCATCTACTTCCCCAGAAAAGTACGCTTCATTGAAGTTCCCTTTTCGCTTTCCTGGAAACTCTTGAGTGGAGGAGCAAGATAGGCCATCGCCAGCTTCGTCCGATCTGAGGTGACACCAGCAGAACCAGGTATGTTGTGACCTAAAGTCAGGTGATCAAAACTTGATCACCTGACTATCTTAGGCATTGAGCACTTGATGCCTGGCATTTTCCCGAAAGTCCAATTCCCAAAAACATGGAGCCGGACACGCATCATCAACTCAAGCTCATGAGTCGTCAACTGCTTCATATCATACGCCTGCTATGACTGCGGGAAGCTGGGATCAAATACCTGAGCAGACCCTGGAGACAGCCGCTGGGCCTAACCAGGAGACTGGGAATTTTCATCTGAAATCTTCCAGATGAAGAAGACCTCAACTTCGAGAACTCACGACTTCATGAACATCTCGTGAGGTTGGATGATGTTTCCCCACACAGCCTCATGATCTCCATCTCATTTCGCTTGCTGAACCTTGATTACGCTTGAGATCCTCGATCCTATGACGTATGGGCAATGAAGCCAGTGAGGTTGTCACGAAACACCGCAGAAGAGGAGGATCTCCGGTTGTCCCTTAGCCTTGGGCCGTGACAGTCGAGCCCACACGATTAAACCGAATTGAGTTTGAAGCCATCAAGATCAATTCCATTTTGCAGCACCGAGCTCTCCCAGCAGGCCATTTTCCAGGGCCAGCCGAACTGCCCCACCTCGCGGCGCACTAAGTCCAACAGCCGAGGAGGGTATCGTCATCGCTGGCATGGCATCACTCACTCACTCACAAAGACCTCGATAGAAACAAAGCCACAACCAGCTAGAGTCAGTGGTGTGCTGGTCATCTGTTTATTACCCCAGCCTCCTCCACGTTACATCTGCCCTCTTTTTCTTAAACATCCCCGACGAGTCTCAGCATTGTCGCAGCCCGAGAAGCTCTGCGAAACCGCCAATCCTCGCACACGTAGGTACGTTTACCGTGCATCCGAGCTCAAGCTCACCACTTCCCGTCCTGTTTGGGGAATGTTTGTGCTAAGATAGTGCCATATAGACCTCCCCGCCTCCCATTCGCACACGTTCCTCACTCTCTTCCTAATAATCAATAATTAATTCGCAATGGCGCTCGGAGGTCTTCGTGAGTGCCCAGGCTCCCAATTAGCATTCCACAGCTAACAGGTTGAAAAGGCGGTGGAATGGGCATAGTGTCCCTGATCCTGATCGCAGGCGCAATCGTCCTCCAATTCTTCGTCGTTCTCAGCGGTGTCACGAACAGCACGCCTCTCAACAAGACATACTTCTTGCAGGCCGATACATCAACAATTGCGGGGTCAGGCCGGGCTGTTTCTCAATGGACATACTTCTACGTTTGCGGTGCGGGTAACCAGGATTGTGGATCGCCAGTTCCTGGTCTGCCACTTGGATATGCATGGGTTGGGGGAAGCGCTGGTGCTCCAGATGCGCTCGTTGGGTATGTCCCAAGACACAGCTTTGCAAGATGCAAGCACTGACAAAACACAGCTCTCACGGCAAGAATACCACGAGCAAATACTACTACTATATGTGGCGGTTCGGCTGGGTTTTCTACCTGATCGGCCTCGTCTTCACTGTCTTCGCATTCTTCACCTCTCTGCTTGCACCCTGCAGTCGTCTCGCATCCGGAATCTCGGGCTTCATCACTATGTTCGCTCTGTTCTGGTTCACTCTCGCAGCTGCCCTCATGACGTAAGTCTCGATACTCTCCATCTCCATCCCATCAAAGCCCTCTAACACAGCCCAAAAGTACCGTTTTCGTCAAAGCCCGGGACCGCTTCCGCGACGCCGGTCTCTCCGCCAATGTCGGCAGCTACGCATTCGGTTTCACCTGGGGAGCCTGGGCCGCCATGTTTTTGGCAACCGTCTTCCTGTTCATGGGCTGCGGAGCCGGTGGACGCCGAAACGACGATCATGTTCGAAGCTCTGGCACGGGAGGTAGCACACGATTCTACCGCCGTCAACGAAGCAGACGCTCTGCTCGTGGCTCATTCGTCGACACTGAGAGCCAACGCCGTGTCAAGGATGAGTACGCTTAAAGTTACCCGCTCGACCATTTTCGTAGATGTTGAGGATAGCTCGGTGAGGGGACGGGACTATAGTGATGGAGAGGAAGGGGTTGATATGTCGACATGAATACCCACGGCCTTCCAACTACGTACGGCCGCTACACGCAAATCTGGATTTTAGACGGGTGTCCAAAACTTCTCAGATTTAGGAGACCAGATGATTGGATGTGGTGGGGTCGAAGTGTGAAATAATCGAGAGCAGAAAGAAGGGCGTTGATTTGAAAAGGTTGCGTTCTTCGCTCGCTGCTCTTTCGAATACGTAATGTCTACATAATGCGAAATAGTAATGCTGTATATACGATTCTTTTCTTTCTTTCCCCACATATGGTTTGCCGCGGACCATCCTCGGGGGTAATCTCTTTTCCCCATCCACAGGTCACTTACTCATCGTCTTTACATTATGCATCGCTGTTGCGTTTTCCCGCGGATATCCGGACCCGTCTCCCCTTCTTCGACTGCATGTGCAGCACCACTCACTCACTCACTTCCGTTAAATCACCTTCTCGTTCCTGTCCCGGAGGTGCCGGCTGAGCCTTCTAGGCTCACCTTCTGACAAAATGTACCAGGTTTGGCTCAGCACCGAAAGTCGCGCAATCGGATACCCATGGGCATGCAGCTAAACTCTCCAAGGTGCGTGGCCGAAGAGAGATAACAACGGCTGGAGGTTTGCTGCCCCGCCCAAGGCAATTGCATCCTCCAGATTATCGGATTCAACGCCGTGGTACGGAGAACTTGTCTGCACCAGGCGCGACTATTGGGTCTCTATTCTAAGGTCTCTATATACCTGGGACAACCGTCCTCCGGACGCGTGAGAGATGGACGGGAGCATCACTTTGCATCTCAGGTGGAGGGATATCGTCGTCTTTATGGCGCTGGTCATGCGCCGTTGCTCGTAGCGTTGAGGAAAGGTCGAGGGTTCGTTTTGCTTTGTACACGATATGTTCGCTAAACAATGGCGGCTCCTCTCCCATCGCACCCTGGACCACCTGCTCTTGACGCGAGAGGAGCCAGTGCACCGACCTTAACAAGCGGTGCCTCTAGTCCAAGGACAGACTGTAAGGGTGCAGAATGGATTGCCGGAGCTTGCTACACAATTTCGTACTGGTGACGAGCTGTGGCTCTCAGTGAGAATTCATGTGGGTGTGTTTGGTCCGTTCCCTGCTCAGTATGAACCAAGCCTGAGAGGAAAACATGCCAAAAGTAACGCCAGTAATCATACCGTGTAGCTGCGCCTCTGTACGCGATCAATTAAAGTAGGTGGTTGCGCTCTCCAAACCTTCTCGTTGTGCTTAATTATCTAGTCCCACTTCATCTCGTTTTCTGCACGTTGTACTATTCCCCATCAGAAAACCAGATCGCTTTACAAGCAAAATGTGCAACGTTTCTTTTCAGCATTCTCCAGAGAAGTTTTTGTTGCTTCGAAATAGCCATTGTTGTTTTACCCCTGAGTTGCCCCTGAAGCTGCCGAAGTCTTAAGCGAGAACGCTCTCGTTGACCCCCACCTCAATCAAGTCTTTATAAAATCACTGTTTTGTAGAGGAACAAGGTGATTGAAACTTTGCTCCACTTGCTAGTGTCCTCCGGTGGGTTGGATATTTCATCGGACCATCTCATACTTCGCGCTATCGTCTTCGTGCCTTAAGTTAGTGCTTCTCCACAACCTTGAGCAAGTTAACCTTTCATGTTAGCAGTATAATATTTCTCGAGGTTCTGATATCGCTGCATATATTGAGGCAAGAGCTACTTAACTTTACTATTGCGCTTCTATACGTAACTCTATCGGTACCCCGTTTTCGCCCTTGAGGACTTGGATGAGAAGTACTTGGAGGTTCAACGAGCAAGACAAGTTCCCTTCGAACATGACCTTTACAACGACCACTGCTGTGATGTCAGCAATACCGTCCATCAGTACGAGGTTTGGCGAGTCCGCTTGGATATCATTGAGCCAGATATTACTGTCAAGATGAAAGAGGCGGCATAATCGTATCTCGCAAATCTGTCATGGATATCTCGAATGCTGTGGCATTGGCTTCGCGAACGGTAATCACTAGGATTGAAATGGATATAGAATGGCAACGAAGGAAATCGTGGATAATGAGTGCTGAGGCGATGGGGCTTTCACAGGCGTGTTTTATCATGGCATGGGGAGAGGATTATTATGGTGCACTAGGCTTCTTTTGTAGCTGCTCTGGGGGACTAGAGTTCCGTAGAGCCAAAGAACATGGAGTATAATAATACTCCCGCACGTCTGACTTAATCTGTGCCCCAACCCGCAAAGTGGCGTTACTCATAACTGCCTCCTCTCCAGACCCGTAAATGCTCTCGCCAGGATCCCACGCCTCTTCTCAACCCCTTCACACACTTCCTCCAACACCCTAACATCACCCCCGCACCTCTTTCTCTCGACTTTCAAAGGAATCACAAGCTTATCCCTAGACTCTTCCAGGCTATCAACAGAGGGTAACATCTCCTTCAGCATCCCCTCAAATGCTTCCAGCGTGTAGACACCTTCCTCGTACGCTCGACCACGAAGTTCCAGATTCGCTTCTTAAGTTTTGAGAGCATTGGTTGAGGCGAGGTAAACAAGAGGTTCAAGTGTGTGCCAGCTCTGGATCTTGTTTTGTGAAGAAGGGTTCAAGGAACAGATTTGCGATGTCGAGGGTGTGGCATACTGAGATGAGAGGAGCGAGAATTTTGACCGGGGTCACACAGCGAGCAGAAGGAGGATGTACTCGAGGCTGAGGCATGGAGAGAATACGTATTGATTTAGAAAGCTTGACGTTCCTTGAAACTTGCTAGAGAGTTCTTACAGAGGAGTTGGCTGAGAGGGACGAAGGCAGGTGCGACTGGCCGACTCGGTCAAAGGAAGGAGTTGCCTTCCTGTGAACCACCCCATCTCGTTAACTCGATGCCGTTGACGAAAAAGTCATTAGATGAAGAGTCATCGTGAGACTTGAACAACAAAGTCAATAGCGGACAATGATTGATGTTTGATCCCCAAACTCGAATTAAGCTCCTGCTGGCAGAATTATATGAAAGCAAACAGAGCAGTTGTTTCCTCCATACTACACTACGTTTTGCAAACCACTTGAAGACTTAGACTGGTTTGCACAACCAACTTGTGAGCAGGATATACCCGGCCCAAGACCAGGCTACCACTTTGAAAGCCTAAAAAGTTCTCCACGATTACCGCACACAACCGGACGGAGAGCGATCGCAGGTTACAACTGGGGCCTTGTAAAACGAATAAGAGACAATGCGTCCGCGGAGGTAAATGCAATGTCTCTCAAGCCATTGTGCCCAGCTTGGGAGCAAGTTCCGCTTTATTGGTGTACAGATTCGGAATGGTGTAACATACTTCAAGCATGCACTGCGGACGAAGAGTGGATCCGAACCAATGAGATTGATTTCGCATCTGCAAAGAATATGAGGTGGCGGTATTATTGGCTGAAATGAATGGTCTAGAAAATTCGATGGCGCATTTGGCTTGCACAGCCCCCACCCATTAGGACGAGGCTCGGGACTTCAGTCGGAAGGCTGCGGGGCTCCAAAGATTGACAGTCTTTCCCAGAAGCGTGCTCTACTTTTGAAAGATGGCGAACTATATCAAATCAAGCAAGTTTATGGTCAATTACCAGATTCGAACATGCAAACCATTGCGAACTGCGTTGCGGTCCAGTCGGATCTCGAAAAGGGGGTTTGGAATCGCTACGCTTCGGTTGAATTGACTGATCGGTTTTACAGATCTGCGAAAGTTCTCAAAGTCCATCTCAATCTGATGGCATTGGAAGCGGAAATCTGGATGTTCCCAGAGAGGGGGAACATTTACAGGATATGGAACTCGAATGTTCAGCGGGTTCTTGGATATCTAAGTCTGGTGCTTTTCGAATGTCCTACGAATTTCAGGCGTTGCGGAAATATAAAGCTCGAAGAAATCCAGACAGCTGTATCACATCATTGATTAAGCTCGTTATATTATCAATTACATATCCTATAACACTGCGTGTACATGACCTTGTTGATATATAGGGGTAATACTCCATTCCTGGATAATGTACCCATTAGGCTTGGCAATAATTCGTAAGGTATTAGTAAGGTATTAATACTAGATAGTATTAGTCAGACATTGCAAAAATTCGGAATTAATTCTTACCTCTTAAATAGTCTTAAATTATCTCCTTCTTTTATTATTTAATTTATATAATAATATATTCATATATAGTACCTTTATTTTCTAACTTTTCTATTAAAAGAATTAATTAATATTATTAATAAAAGTGAATAATATCTTAAATTTAAAATAGCCATCGTATTCGTATCTCTTATTGAGATGCTTATTATAAGCGAGGCTTATGAAAATCTCAAAAGCTCCTTTTTGCTTAAAATAGCCGCATTGAGACGAGTTTTAGTCTTATGTATAAGATAAGTAGATAAATTGAAAGCCTAAATTAATCAGAATATTTGCGCCACTGAAAGTTTTCTTATAAGAGAAGTAGTTCTAAAGTTAATCGCGATTAAGGGGCAGAATTAGGTCAAATAATCGATACCTTACGGTTCTGGCATCTATACGTATCGATACCGGAAATTTGGTATTACTGCCAAGCCTGGTACTCATAGACTTGGAGCTTTCAACGAATCTTGAATGTAACAAAGAAGTTCAGTACTCCCAGTAGCTGTTGATCTCCCGAAAATACTCTAACATTCAGCGGATCCCGAACGTACGAGCCGCCTCAGACTCATCATATGGATACTCAGGTTTCTCCCTCGAAAAAGTTTCTCCATCTATCATGCCATGAACATATGTTTCCCCAACAAGCTAAACTAATAGTCATCCCTGGTATGGAACTCTAGCAAAACGACAGGCACACCGCAGCCAAAAAGAATAACAATGAGGTCTCACCTGCGACTTTGTAGGAGCAAGACCAAATAACTGCTCCCTTTCGTGTTGGGAGATGCCACACTCGTGAGCGAAAGAATTTCCTGTTCCAAACCACTCGTTGAACACGCTTTGAAAAGGTCACCATTGTGGAGGGCGTATTTTGGTTTTCCATCAGAGCACCCGTACTCAGGTCGCCGCTTTGAGTGATATGTGTCAAGCATTCGAGGCAAGCGCGGCGATACCCATAGACTCAGGATTGATTTTCCCTTTCGCTGGTTTCGTTTTAATCTGCGGACGTGAGCAACTGCTGCGTTAACCTGAGCTGAGCGCGAGCATACCTGAGCCGAGGGTGAGCAGAGCCTGAGCAGAGCCTGAGCAGAGCCTGAGCAGAGCCTGAACCAGCCTGCGCGCCATAACGTGTGGAACCATTTTGGCCTCCTGTATACCCCGGCTATAATTTTCTTACCGAATTTTGCCCGGGAATCTGTTTCTGCTCCTATTACAGGGTTCCTGCTAGAGCAATTTTGGGTCCTTTATCAAAGAGCAAATACCCTACCATCACTAAAGGAGAACTTCTTCACCAAGGGGTTAGCCTCGAAAGCGGGGTCGAAAACCTGGTGCGAGGGCTGCTGGTATATATAACTAGAATAGCTTTGGACCCTAGTAATACTATACCGCGATTCATTGAAGAACGCTAGAAAGTCGAGTAGCATAGATAAGAAAAGGAATTAATCAAGGGATAGTTTACTACATACCAAACTAATCTGTCTCAGATGTGTTCATGCAATCATATCTTTTCCATAATAGCCAGTTCACTATGTTACCCGTAGATTGTTTTGCTCGACAAGTCATCTTTCGAAACGAAGCATCAGACTCTAAGCTTGTTTTCAGTCCTCCGTGTTTCTATTGCATATAATCAAATATTCCAGTAGCAACATCCTTCTGACGAAATGAAGATTATATTGTCTAAGCAGACAGGTAAGATTAAAGAATGGTAATCCTCTGTGCCCAATGGGATTTCGCCTGTAAATAATATCCATACGCTCCATCTCCAGCATTTATCGCGGTCTGGTAGTTGCTTTGATGTATTGGAAATCCGTGTCCATCTCGCAAAGTGGGGTCCGCCCACCATGCCGGTTCTCTGCGTACGAATCTTACGTTCCACAATCCGATACGCTCATAGTAGTCTCTGTGCGATATGCGCTTGACTCTACTTAGCACCAGACCGGCACAGTCATACCCCTTGCGAGCAACAAGCAAACAAAAGTATTCTTGCCCCGTGCCTTCTAATTCCCTGTGACCTACGTCTCCCACAAAACCCATTCGTGGATCTAAGATATCTGCTCGATCAACTGGTAATAATTTGCCAGAAAGGCACAAGCACCCAGGCTCGAAGCTCTCAGCTTCTGCAAGCTGGTTCTTCTCTACGTAGGCAGACTGGATATACAATATCTCGACTTCGGTAGTGTAATCGCCCGAAGGAGAGTCCAAAGGATATTCGATACTAGTATCTACAGCTCCCCAGGACCATGTTGGCGCTCTATTCTCGATGCGTTTGCCGTGGTGAGAGGTCACGGCCCAAAGAAGTTCCAATGCACAAGAATGGCTGTCAAAATGCCAAATGCCGTCATGTATTGCGAATCCAGATGCCTTTTGAATTTCCATCATAATACCAGTGATTCCAGGAAGACGATCAGTGATCTTTGTTATGTTGCATCGAGTGTAGTACATTATCAGGATATGCCAGAAGAAGAAGAAGTCTCGAGCAGCAATGCCGGTGATGGCAGCAGAAGAAGCCAATCCTTGGTACTCAGGATCTCTTAACCTCTCCGCGGCGGCCAAAGAAATATCTCCAGATGATAGGCCATTGTACAAATCCCGTGGGGTTTGGAGTAGCGTTCGAGCTGCGAATTTAGGGTCCGCGTCCCATGTACGTGACTGTATGATAGTTCCATGAGGTCTCCCGTCGAACGCTTCGCAAGTATCACATTCCCAGAAAAGTAGTCCATTGAGCCCAAAATGCAAAGTCCTCATAGAAAGCAGTCGCTCTTGTACAACCCAGGCTCTTCTATTCAAAGGACCTTCATCGATAATCATAGCTCGTACATCCTCTGGAGTGGGGAGGGAAGCGGATTCTTGGATGAAGATCTCGACAGAATTGACACATGATATTCTGCACGGAAAAAACTGTAGAGAGTTTTTCTGATGTAAAAGTCCTTGCGTGCAGTCGGTGGCTGATGAAGCAGCAATCGTAAAATAAGCACGTCTGTATATTTCACCCATCAATTGTAACTCTTTAGAGAAGTCTTCCGGCGAATCCTGAATGATGCAAAGTGAGTCGACCCACAGGTAACGGAATCCGAGGCGATGTGTGACCTCAATCGCTTGTGCAATGGTTAAAGGTACCATGGATAAGGATATACCCTCTCTTAACTCCTCGATGTTTGAGTTCTTAAGCATTAGAGCACTTTTGCCTCCCCAACAATAGCTCAACGTCAGATAACGAAGATCTTCTTCCAGGTCTTTTGATAACACAAGGCGCGCGGTTCGATTGTGTTCAAATTTGGCTACATCTAATAGACGAGTTGGGGCTCTGAATTCAGTATTAAGTTGGACCGCACATTTTGGATGAGTAGCGGAACAAGTGTCCATCCAATGCTTTGCGACATCGAGCATCATTTTTGATCCATTATAGATGGATCGGACTGCCGTAATATCTGTTTCTGAGGGAACCTCGCGTTTTTCTGTCTATTGATCAGTATCGAGTTCTAGGCTAAGTCTCAACACTACATCACCTGCCCGGTAATCGCTCAACGACCTGTAACCAACGAGGCCTCTTATCCCTGGCGATGCTATCATTACTTTGAGAAAACCCTTAACTGTAAGATCCTCTTCGGCGGCGTATATGTTGATATGGGACTGATTCGAGATCTCTTTCTGCTTTAGGCATCTTCGGGCACGTTTGAAAGTACTATCAACAAGGAGTACCAGAATCCAAGGTAATAAAAGCCAAGAATACATCCGTGCGATAGTTAGTGGCCCAAAGATAAGTTTCCTCAAAAGTATTATCACTGTGGGGTATACAGCTAGTGCTAATATGTGGAACATGAACTAGTTTTGGTTCGTACGACGTATGACGTTGATTTCCAACTTGATGTGCTCTAGTCTATTCATACTGTCACGTGAATAGTAAGGCTTGCCCGATAGTGCGGATGCAATCAAAGTATAGAGATGACATCCTCGATCGGTAGACTCGTTCAACTCTATTCTAGTGGGGAAATGAGGAAAGCATTCTCGTCTCTGCCATGGTCGGCGATGATGTGACAGGACCTGGGAGGATTGAACGATGTGGTGACAGGTGGGACATAAGACGTGAGGCTTTGATAAATCGTCAGTTGCAAGTGGGTTGTCCAACGGAGTATGCAAAGGCATGCTGAACTTGATTTATCTTGGCCAAAAATAAACCTTCATCTGCTTGATATAGTAATATGAAGTAATGTGGAAACAGGAGAGCAACGATAAAGATGATCTGAGATATAAAGGTGTATTCATGTTTTGGAGAAGGCTCTCGGCTCTCACAATCCTACAGGCTCGCAGCCATGCTCCTAGAGCGGGGTACTCGCAGGCATTTCCGCACCCTGTTCGGGCCAGCTCACCATGCTCGCTGGTGCCACCAATTCCGATATCCCAGCAACTCCGACATCGATTTTTTAGTCTATATATTAGATTAAAAAACAATCACACATCCAATAACGATAAAACTTAAGATAATTATAGGCCATAATAGACTCTATAATCGCGCAATAGAACATTTTTTAGTACGATTACGTGGTATTATATTATAGATTAAAATGTGATTTTAATAATTCTTTTGGGAGGGAACTCGCTTAACGCCAAGGCCAAAAACACCAAAATCGCGGGCCATTAATTTGCCAAATCAATACCAAGTTAACTACCATACCACGGGGCAGAAAGCATAAGATTAAAGCTATTAATACTCAGACAATGCAGGGAGATATATAGACTCTTAATTCTAATAGTAATATATGATTTAATATCGATAAATATGGCAATTAGTTGACGTACTGTAAACTAATTTCTTTAGGGAGTAGTTGACATAACTACTTTAAGTTTCATTATTAATAATTTGCACTATAACTTTCTCATATAGCGAAAAATTCTATTAGGCGATTATGAACTTAACTGAGGGCTATAATAATATAATTTTATTATTTCGATATCTTATGTGGTTATTTTACTAATTAATATTTTATCTCGAATGTCGGAGTTGCTGGGTTCGACTTGCTAGTGCAAGTCGGCCCCAGCAAAGCGAGGAATTGCCGACGGGTAATGACAACGACGATGGCAAGGCCTCAGATATCTTGTCCTTCAAGCTCCATGTAGCATGCATTGTGATGTGGCATCCAATCCATCAAAAGAACAAAAATAAAGCCGGACAGATGCTTCGCCGGACACTGCATAACAGCGCTTAAGCTTGGAAGCGTTTCGAAGGCTAGAACATGTCCCCTCCGGAATCGTGGAACACAATATCAACATTGAATTCGGGGCAAACAAGACATCTTGGCAATTAACTGGATGTGAAGACCAGTTTGCTAAAGAACCATTGACTTCGATCTGGCAGGCTTTCGACTCGACAACCTTCAAGTGCAGGAAACCAGGGATCGAAGAAGCTGGGGTACGGTCGTACAGAGAGCGGTACCACGCCACCGCAAACACGATCAAAAATTCGTGGGGCGTAGAATGACAACTCTGGATCTGAAGAGTCCCCGATTGGCCTTTGATGAAAACAATTGTGGTCAAAATTACAAGATGAAAAAGTGGTCGAAGTTTTGAAAGATTTCTCGACTACGGCGACCGAGAAAGCAGCCCTGCATCCAAACGCCCCAGCCTCGTCTTGGCCTTGTCCACAACCTCGCAAACATCCACAACTCTACAGTTCTCTCCCAGATGTGGCAGGTCACACCCATCACCCACCTCCGACACATCCACCTCCCTGGCATAACTCCCTTCCCCATCGCCCAATCCATCCAACAAAATCTCGTCTCCCAATTCCTCACCCACAAAGCCCTCGTCTCCTCACCCTCTCCACCCTCTCCTCTCCCACCACCTCCCCATCCAACAGTCCTAACCTTCACGCCTACACCCGTCTTCACAACCGGCCGACGCGAACACGACACTCTCACACCGTCCCAGATCTCCCTCCTCAAAGCCCCCCTTTACCCCCTAAAGCCCCAAACCGGCAAAGGAATCAAACGGTCCAAACCCCCCGAATATGAGCCGCAGTATGCGGAGATTGAGCCCACGCTGAGGGGCGGGCAGACGACGTTTCATGGGCCGGGACAGCTGGTTGTTTACCCAGTTATCGATTTACGGACGAGTTTTCCGCAGTTTCCGAAAGGGATAGGTGTTAGGTGTTATGTGCATCTACTAGAGAGTGTAACGATTGCAACGCTGGGCAGATGGTGGATGAAGGGTGTTAGAACAGAGAATCCAGGGGTGTGGGAGGAGGGCGGGGAGAAGAAGATTGCGGCGCTGGGTGTACATTTGAGGAGGAGTATCAGCAGTTACGGGGTTGGGTTGAACATTCAGACGGATCTGAGGTGGTTTGAACGTATTGTTGCGTGTGGGTTGGTTGGGAAGGGGGTTACGTCTATGTGGGCTATGGAGGAGGCACGTGGGTTCTCTGGTGAGGACAAATTCAAGATGGAGAGGCCAGATCTTTGGGAATTGCATGGTGAAAGTTATAAGAACGCTATGTGTCCGGATCTTGTTGGGTTACAATGGGTTGAGGAGTTCGCTAAGGGACTATACGGGGTACATGGAAAAGAGAAGGTTAGGCTGCAGATTGGGGCTCTCAAAGATGGGGAGCTGCAATTGAACGACCATCTTCCGAGATGAAGATATAGAGCTGGGGAAAATGTTGGCTCCCAGGTTTCGATTACTCGGATGCATAGCGAAGGTGGAGTTTATGGTTGATGCACGAGTTAAGAAGTGAAATGAAGGGAATCCCTTCCCTTGGATGAAAACTATACTCCCCCATTCAATATTGCCATCACTTGGAGAGTGAACTTGTAAAGTAGGAAATTGTGTCTTCAATCAACGACATGTCCGATATTGAATGGAGGAAGTTCTCATTGACTAGGATCTAGAAAGGATATCAGTAAGTTTGATATTGAGCATACAATATCTGTATCCGCATTCTTTAGCCCTCCTCGCCAGTAACACAGACTTATTCTTCAGCCCTCTGAAAGCCTTGCCTACCACGGCCAATGCGATCAGCCAATCCCTTATCGTCAGCCTTCTGGCGTACCCCACTGATGAACGCACCCTTGTCAGTGTATTTCGACGATTTCGCGCGTGCTCTGTTCTCAGCCTCACGATCGGCTCTCTCTTGCTCCTCCAATGCTGCTAAACGCTTCTCTCGGTCAATATCCAGTCTTGAGGCCTCTTGTTGCATTTCTGCCAACTTTCGTTGACGCTCTGCCTCCTTACCCTCACCAGACTCTTTCGAAGGACGTCCTTGCGGCCGTCTATCATCTCTTCTCTCGTAGCCACCTCCATTACGTCGATTATCATAGCTCCATCCATTCGCGCCATTGTTTCTGTTGTCGTAACCACCTCGACCCGCAGGGTAGGAAGCACGTCGATCAGGCGATCTCCGTCGTGGCTCTGGTGTTGAGGATCTAGAATCGATAGATGAGGAGTTTCTTCTCCGTGTTCGGACATAATCACGTTCTCTGTTTGGCCTGCTTCTACCCCGCTCTTCTGGCGAAGCTGACCTCCGTCTCGGCGGTCTGTCAAAGCTATCTCGTCTCCTAACAGGCGATGGCGATCTGTCTCTCCTCGTAACGGGGGATCGGGGTCTATCTCTTCTTGTGGCCGGTGACCGTGATCTTTCTCTCTTTGGGACTGGCGATCGCGACCTGGCTCTTCTTGAGACTGGTGACCGAGATCTGTCTCTTCTCCTGACTGGTGATGGAGATCTCGAATATGAGTCTGACCGACGTCGTCGATGCTCAGTTCTGCTGCTCCTGTGGCCATCGTCATCCTCTCTCCGCCGCCTCTTATGTCTTCGTTCGTCATCCGAGTCGTCGCGGTGTCTGTGGTGATGTCTCCGGTGCTTCTTCTCTTTCTTCTCCTTCTTTTCTTCTCCCTTCCCGGCCAATGCAAGTAACTGCCTCCGCTTGATAGGGTCGTTCATCATAGCCTCGTATGCTGCCTGCTCCTGCTTCTTGATCGCCAACATCGGGTCTTCTCGAACCTTGGCAGCTGTATCCCGTAGTGTATTCGCATGTTGCAATGCCATGAAGCTATCCTCAGAAGCTTGCTTCTCCAACTTCTTGTTCTCCGTGCCCTTGATCAAGCCATCGATTCTTCGCTTCCCCAAAAGATATCCTTCCATCTCCTCTGTTGTTCCCGCCTGTCCGCTCGAAGGTCCCTGGTACATCCAGTCCACACGATCGACTCGCTTTCGGCTGCCTGCTGCCTCGAGCTTGGCTTGGATTTCCTCCTTTGCACGCTCCTCCTTCAACTCTTTGATCCGCTGTTCGGTGCGCTTGCGTTCATCAAGAGCTTTCTTTTCTTCCTCCCACACCCGCCTCTGATTGCTCATGAGCACGGGATGCCATGACTTCTTCAGGTTGAGATCGCCACCCATCTTGACCGCTTTGACGATAAAATACGGGTTGCTTGAGTGTCAAGGAGAGACCAGGAAGTAAGGTACCAAGTGTCAGTATCCGTGAAGGAATCCAAGTCGTGGTGTCGTCGGCAGCAGTCCTGAATCTGGTTGGGGGAGGTTGTATTTTGAAGGTTGCGGTCACAAGAAATTTGGAGAAAACCGCCCGCCCGCAAAAACGTGTGGCTGGGCTAGCGCTAATCAGCCTCGTTAGCGAACAAAGCTCCAGGCCGCAGCCTCACATCGACATTTCATCGACGTGAAATATTTTGACAACTGAACTTATTAAATATTGTCCGTGTCAGACACACACCGCCAGATACTATCAATCAAATCAACTGTGCTCGATTAACCGCAGCCATGTCTGATGATGATGATTTCATGCAAGATTCGGATCAGGAGGGGTATATTGAGCTCCCCATCTTTTGCTGTTTATATCTAACGTCAACAGATATGATTTTGAATACGAGGAAGACGACGATGAAGAGGGCGGCGATGTCGATATTGAGAACAAATACTACAATGCCAAGCAAATGAAGGCCTCCGATCCGGAAGCAGCCATCGAAGAGTTTCTGGGAGTACCGGCATTGGAGAAGGAGAAAGGCGACTGGGGCTTCAAAGGTCTGAAGCAGGCGATCAAGTTAGAGTTCAAGCTCGGTCTATACGATAAGGTAAAGTTACTCTCTGAAGCTTCATGGCGTGTGCTGACCTCCAAGGCCGCTGAACATTATGCCGAACTCCTCACCTATGTCAAAAGCGCCGTCACGCGAAACTACTCAGAAAAATCCATCAACAACATCCTTGATTACATTGAAAAGGGCTCTGAAGATGACAGGGCTAGACACTGTATGGAGGAGTTCTATTCCAAGACCCTAGAATCCTTCCAAAGTACCAACAACGAACGACTGTGGTTGAAGACCAACATCAAATTGGCAAAGTTGTTCCTGGATCGAAAGGATTATGGCGCCATCACAAAGAAGTTAAGAGAGTTGCACAAGGCCTGCGAGCGTGAGGACGGTTCAGATGACCCAAGCAAAGGCACATACTCGTTGGAGATCTACGCCCTGGAAATTCAAATGTACGCGGAGACGAAAAACAACAAACAACTAAAGCGACTGTACGAACGTGCTCTAAAGGTCCGATCAGCAGTACCGCATCCAAAGATCATGGGCATCATTCGAGAGTGTGGTGGCAAGATGCATATGAGCGAAGAGAACTGGAAGGACGCACAGAGCGATTTCTTCGAATCCTTCCGAAACTACGACGAAGCTGGTTCTCTGCAGCGCATCCAAGTACTAAAATATTTGGTCCTTACCACGATGTTGATGAAGTCCGATATCAACCCTTTTGAGTCGCAAGAGACCAAGCCTTACAAGAATGATCCCCGCATTGCAGCAATGACCGATCTCGTCGATGCGTATCAGAGGGATGACATCCACCAATACGAGTCCGTGTTGAACAACAATAAGGATCTGATGTCTGATCCCTTCATTGCCGAGAACATCGACGAAGTCACCAGAAACATGCGTACCAAAGCCGTCCTCAAGCTCATTGCACCATATACCAGGTTCAACCTCGCGTTCATCGGCAAGGCACTGAAGATCCCCGTTTCGGAGGTCCAGGATATCCTGGGCTTCTTGATCGTCGACAAGAAAGTCAAGGGCAAGATCAACCAGCAAGATGGCACTGTTGAGATCGAGGACAACAGCGACGCGGAGCGGCTCCGAGCCATGCAAGAGTGGACCTCAGCCATTGGGTCTCTCTGTAGAACAGTGTTCTCCGATGGGGAGGGCTTCAAGATGCCCGACGTCCAGCAGATCGGTGACGACAATGTCGCGCTGGCGGCCTTTGGCGGCGGCGGGGGTCCCGCAAGGGGTGGATTTGGAGGTATGCAGAAGGGCAAGAACAAGGGGAAGAAGACGTCAGGCACGGCAGGCTTGCTCTTCAATTAAAAAAATTGCCGTCTCCCCGTTTTATTGGAACTGGAGGAACCCAGTGAAGCAGCTGGGGATATGGGAGAATGGTCACATGCAGCCATGACTGATGATTTGATGGAGTTTTACTGGAGCGCAAGAAATCAAATGGAAGCAATGGGGTGAGTGGTAGCGATATGCATGCATCGGAGCAGGAGTTGGGATGCAGATTTGCTGCGCGGCATTACTTCATGTCCGTTCTCCAAAGATAGATGGCAGTTGGTACCGTTTCGGCGCCAGTTGTTTCGCCATCGGCGACTCTCAGGCAGTCTTGCAGGAGATGCAGGATTGCTTTAGCAAGGCGTTCATTGGCACTGAAAATACGAAAATCTTACTACAGCTCAGAAGTTCCGGGCCCTCTTCGTTGGCTAGATGTATTGGATGGTAAGTGAGGCGTTTGATTAATAGGAGAACGCTCGTTCGTCCGGCTTGCCGTTATGGTTTTCGAGTAAGTCAGCATGCAGTCCAGGGCCAGCTCGCGTGGAGTGTTTGCCGACCACACGGTTGAGCCCTCCCAGCAAGCAACTTGTGCCATTCTTGCATCCGCTGTCGGTACTGTAGGATGTGATCTGAAGTACTTTCGGTGCTATGCAATATCGCAACCTCGCAACCACGATCCTGGGGATGACTAAATAAACAGCCTCGGTTCCCCAAAAAATGGGTTACGTGTGAGCAAATGTGGGGAGCCAGGCTTCCAATCTTGCCGCGCAATATTGATCTGGCCCGTCTAGGAGGAGAGCGGCAGCCCTCTTCAAGGCGATGCAGCTGTTCCCGGTCACCATACAGAACGGGAGCGGGAACCTGCTGCAGCCCCACAACTCACGGCTGTACCATCGCGCGGGCGTTCCCTCCATCCCAGGCGATAGCTGAGGGAATACCGCTAAGAGGCCGGCTTTCCACTGGAGGGCCAGCGAACGTGCAGCTATCCTGGTGCTTTTCACGAGGTGCTGTTGGTGCGACAGTGCCAGCGCTTCCCGGCCCGGGATGTGAGCTGCAGCGCACTGGCCAATGGCTGCGGGATTTGCCTGCAAATGGAGGGGTAGTGGTGTGCACCTCTTGCGGGTTCGGCTTCTGAGGGACCTCTGTGGTACTGAGTGGAAGGCAAAGCTGCACGTCTGGTGAGTTGGTCGCTGGTGGACGGGGGACTTGGACTTTTTTTATGTGAGAAGTGAGGAAATGTGGCAGGCTGGTGTGCTCGAGTTCAGCTTTTCGAACGGTCCGAAGTCGACAGCTTGTGAAATGAGAAGCGCAGTGGTGTGACTGTGATGAGAAGATGTATTGGCAAAAGCTGGCTAGCTGACGATGCTCCGGCATCCAAAGTACTCGTACGAGAGGGGAAGTAAGTCAGGTCTCAAATGGCTCATCGCTAGCTGCAGCCATCCGCTGCCTTGCACGCACCATCGATGTGGAATCCAGCACATACATAATCGCTGTTCGGCCTCGTCCTCTAGGAGGCCAGGGAATAAACTCGATTTTGGGGGTCCGCCGTGGCTACCATGGTTCCGAGGATCCTTCACCTGCATGGCATTCGCTGTTTCCCTTGAGGAGGGTGGTATTGCGTCTTTCCCATCGCCGTTCATGGCAGCTTTTATGGCCTGTCAGGCTATCAATGTGATACATCAGTCCGGCTTGCAGGATTTGGGATATCTTCAGCAGAATCTTGGGGAAAACAGACGCCGTTAGCGCGCGGTAGGGACTGGAAGTACCAGTTACTGGACCTGAACTGCTGGGCTGTCTTACTCCCGAATGATGCGGCGACGTGGGATAGGGTGCAGCATTGGTGGACTTGGATTGTCGTGTGCGTGTGCCCATCGGATAGCCAGGAGGAGCATTGGGCTCTCGCTCATGAACTGGAACTGACCTGTGGTAAGCTGGTCGACCGTGCCCATGTGCGCTGCTGGAGATAAATGTATCGTGGGTGGCCAGAATAAAAGCCGACATGCTTCGCGGCCACCAGGACTGGCCGTCCAGCTTTGCATCCTGTGGTCTGTCCCATCCATAGATAGTTCTGCTGCAGCGGGGGTACGGCGGAAGATACCTCCCTCCCCGATTGCCTCGAGCCCCCATTTCCCCGTACTATCGCAGCAGAGCACCCCCCCCTCAGTCTCAGATGATCGGTCCCTTGGCTTCCGCCTCTTCAAATACCGACGACTAGTACTTGTGTGTACCTGTTCTGTGTTCCGCAATCTTCATCCTCCTCCATCATACTTGCCCTCCCATGCGGGCTACCACAGGGATATCACCAAGAACAGACTCAACAACATGAAGTAGTCGTGATACTCGGAAACACACAACGGAAACAAAGGGCTGGAGTACATCCTGAGCGGAAGGACGCAGAACGGTAGAGAAGCTTTGACAAGAACAGCAGCGAAGGCAGGGCGGACTGACTGTCAGCAACGACGGGAGAAGAAGAAGCCAGACCAGACGGCAGCGCTGATCTGGAAGCTTGCGTCTCCAGGCTGAATAGGGAGTACTTACTTGACTTTTGCGATTTGGGGTGCGGATCGCCGATGTAGCAGGGGAGGCTCGAAGCAGGAGCCAGCACCCAGAAACGCATCCTTCATCCATCCAGCACGAGTCCGTGGCCACGGCCAACATATGAAGCCAGAGCACACATCTCCAGGGCCCAGAGCACCGCGAGCACTGCGAGCACCGCGAGCACCACATCGCCGTTCTGCCCTCACGCCGCACGGTATTGTTGACATACAGTAGAAGACCGACACTGGGACCATCCGCTCGGCTCGATTGGCACGGCTGTTTGCCCTTGCTTGGCTTGGCTGCTGGACCCTTCCCTTCATTGCTTGCTCGGGTTGCACGAAATAGACGAAGTTGCAGCCGGCGAGAGGTTGAGAGAGGCTGGCCAGGCGAAAGTGCAGCGTGCGCGCACAGCGGAAATCTCCAGCCAGCGACCTCGCTTGCTGCCAGCAGAGCAGCGGCTGCGGCAGCGACGATAAAGCTCACAGCTTCAACTCCAGCTCCGGCTCCCAGCTCCAGCTCCCAGCTCCAGCTCCAGCTCCAACCCCAGCTCTTGCAGAAGGCAGGAACAAAGAAAGAGTGAAGGCAATGTTCCAGCCACAGCCCACCCCTTATTCACCCTTCGCATCCTATGGAGTAGCACCGCCAATCCCCGACTTTGCGCCCTACCCGGCCAGCGGTTTGGTGGTCGACAGCGGTGGTCCCACGGTGTTTCGAGACCCCATTTTCAGTCCCGCCGCTCCAAACACCCACCACGCGCCAGGGAGGCCGCGATTCTCTCAACAGTCCAACACCACCGCGCAACAACACACCATGGCAGGTCATGATATGGAAGCACAAGAGGCGCTGGCGCGAGACTTCCAGCCCGTGTTAGAGGTACGGCGAGGCTGCAAGTGAGATGTGGTCAATGAATGCTGAATGGAAAACAGGGTCCGCTGGTGGGCGAGAAGAAGAGCAGCCGCGCCATCACAGAGGAGTACGCCAAAGCTGACCCCGTCTACGTTGCCAAAACTGCGGTGAGTTCGTCTGCCGGCCTCAATTGCACTCCCGCTGACGCTCTGCCAGGCTTTACCGCAGAAGTTTTCTCATTATCGTCCAATACTGGGGGATGGAAACTGCGGATGGCGGGGTAGGTTGCTGCCCCACAGACCCCTTCAATGCTCCCCTTCACGACGTCCCTTCTACGCCGCAGATATATCCTGTTGCTTCATAGCTGATCTGTTGTAGCTGCCGGCTTCAGTTACTTCGAAACATTACTGCGGCTCCAAAATAGGGCGCAGCTGGAAGAGGAGCTGGCCCGGATGACCTCGCTGAACAACCTGCTCACAACTGTTGGGGGCTTTGAGGAATGGCTCTTCGAAGACATGGTTGCAGAGACTACCAATCTGCTGAGAGATCTTGCAGATCTAGTTCCATCATCGCCGCGCGCTGCGGAGGAACTGCTACGGCAACGCTTCAATAACCGAGAGATTTCCGATTCGATCGTCTACCACCTACGGCTCCTTGCAAGTTCTTGGTTGAAGGGCAATCGTACATCATATCAAGACTTCATACCGGATGGGCTTGGAGTGGATGGGTACACCAAGGACTGGATCGAGCCAGTCAATCAGGAAATCGACCACTTGGGCATGACGCTACTGATTGACATCTTACTGAAACCAATTGGTTTTGCAGTTGAGATTGTTTACCTCGATCGAAGTGAAGGGTCACAGGCAAACAGTCACATCTTCCGACAAGAAGATTCAAATGGAGCCCCGATAAATCCAGGCTGCCCCATGATCCACCTTCTATACCGACCTTCACACTACGACATCCTTTACAAGGAGCCAGCGGCCATACAAGTCATGGATGAGGTTGCTCGAAACCCTCATGTCAATCGAGCCTTTACTAGACAGATCTCCGTCCATGAAACACCAGCTATGATGGGAGGATTCCCTCAACAACTCGACATGGCAACCCTTCTCTGCATACCCGGTTTCGGATTGTCTTCACCGCCACAACACCAGCCCTTCCACACTCCTCAATATTCTCAGCAACCAATTGACCACACATACAACTCGTCTCCGATTTCCGCCTCCATATCCCCGATTTCTCCTGGGGGCTCGTCAACCACCTCCTCCAGCGCTCTACCGGGAAGTTTTCCCGCGCAGCCGCCCTCCCAGCCATCGCTAGCCTCGCCAACACTTGCAACGCCCCACTCCTCCTTTCCTGCGCCAACGACGCAAATACCAATTCACACAAATTTCCCCCCGCATACCCGCCCTGCACTGGCCTCCAATCCCTCCCTAAGTTCCCACCTCTCGCACCCCTCGGAGCTCTCCTCCCCCAGCTCAGCGACATCCAGCTTCCGCCCAAGCAAATACGAGTGGGAAGCGGCGGCCGACTGGCAAGAGCCAGTTGTCTTCCAGACGTCGACTTTCAAGAATAGTCACTACAATACCGCTCATTATAATAATCCAAACTTCCAACCGGAAGAATGGACTCCGGAATCTGAGGAACCCCCAGCGCCAAGGAAGAGATCTAGCTGACGCGCAGGGAAGAAGGTGCTTGTGAGCGGAAAGTTTCCAAGCCAAAAGAGAACATAGATGGCGGTAATCTGATTGGCGGAAAATTCATACATTTGTGTTTTGGGGTGGATTACTGGTGTCATCTGCAATGCATGATATGGTTGGTGGCAGAACAGAACGCAAACGATTATTGCAAAGACACACATATACAGAGAGATCTCTACAACGAGAGAGAAAGGACGATGAGAAAGGAAGAGAGGAATCAAGCAAGCATGATATCACGTTGAATTGAATTGGCATTGATGATGAACCGAAAATATGGGAGCAAACGAAGCGAAACGGGCGTTCAGTTCTGTTGTTTGTTGATTAGCTCCTCCTTTTTTCTACAACTTACGTTGCTCCCTTCAAGAGGAGCTTTTTTCTTTTGCAAGCGATGTTTCAAATGCATGGTATGGAATGGAATCTAAAGCTTTCCCACACTTTTCTCATCTCAAGCTCAGTTGGGGAATCAAACTCGCAGCGTGACTTATTCAACTTTGCTATTTATGCTCTTTACGGCGGCGAAAAGTGATTGGGGTTTGATTTTGCTATTTGTTTCCAAGGCGGTGCTCTGTTTAGCATTGTTGTTTGTGATAATGATTGTGGGAACGGGATTCTTTGACTGCTAGGCTGTGTTTGTTGCCAAATCTTGAAGCTATTTATCGACAGGGGGAGGTAGTCTGTGGAAGACTTAAAAGAGTTTGTTTCCATGCTTGTGTGGGGACAGGTGCCAGATTTACAAGAAGTTTGTGTTTTTTGCTTGGTAGGCAAATTGAGGATGTGTGAAGCGGGACGGAGGAGGAAGGATAATATGGCAAGCGGAGGTTGAATGACTGAAGTGGAGAAAAAAGACTTACCATTTTAGGAATGAAAAATATGAACCACTTCGATTAAACTTCACTTCAACTAGGCTATACTTGAAGCAGAGAGGTTGATTTCCATTTCTTTGGAGTTGTGGAGCAGGTGACAAGAGAAAGTATATAGGAATCGGACAACTTCTTTTCTCGGTTCGAAGAAAAGCGCGATAATCACGTGATATGAATCTCCCACCACTGGGCACGTGACACAAAAGAAATGAGCCAGGGAGCCTCAATATGTCAAGAGACTAAATCCAGAAGACTGAGAAGCTTTCCTTTGAGTATTGAGTCTAGTTTATGTGGATCCTTCTTAGACCACTCACTCGTTGATCACGTGATTAACGGCCCCCAAGCACCCCAGGCCGCGAATGCCTCGTCCGCCTCGTCACAATATGCAGCCTCACTAATGGTTTCTCGGAAATAGTATATACCGCAATATGCCAGCCTTATTACGAGGCCCACAATGTGGAAACCCTAGCACTTTCGTAAATCCACCCAAAAATGTGTCTTTGTGGCTGAGCCTCGTTAGGCATCACAGCTACGGTCAGCGAGTCGCGCCTTGTCGCAACGACATTTGATATCCTCTTTCGCGCCTAAAGCAACAAACCCTCACAAAGAGCCCCTCACAACTACCCACGACCTCGATGTGTTCATGTATCTCTTTCACTAGCAGGTTGTCATTTCATTGTTCTTATCGCAGCTCTGAAAGAAATGGTTGGTCGGACTGAGCCCTCATATTCATTCATTCAGCCCCAAGGCTGTAATCATTGTTCGCATTCGAAGTGCCACAGGACGACTGTTCTGAGTAGCAGTATAAACAACTCAACGAGGATGAAGGGTTTGACTCATCATTCATCTGTTGACTACCTTTTGAGAGCATTATCATTCACTGGGGACCAGCTGCTCCGGTGACAATCACCGATAAATTTACAACAAACCAACATCCCCGCGACCTTACAGCCTCATCTTCCATCATCTTCTTCGCCCGCTTTTTTACCCTCCATCATGTCTAAAAGGCCTCGCTCGGAAGCGAGCGAAGGCTCCAGTCGGGGCTCGCTCAATATCGATGAAGCTTTTCAACGTAAGAAGCAAAAGACAAGCGCAACAATCGTGTCGGATGAGCAAAATAAAATGGATGACTGGTACTACTCTTCCAACCTGTCAAGGGCTCAACGGTACGGCAAGAATATCGTGAAGTACAAGGGGGAGACAGATGAGGGCTTCGCAAAGAGGCAAGAGGATGAAATAGCGAAATGGCGGAAGAGGAGAGAACTGGACACAAGAGAAAATTTCAACACCTGTGGAAGGTGGCAATATGACGATGATACGCTCGAGAAACGCTGGATCAAGCGACAAAACTCTGATCTCGTCAATCGGACGGGGCACTTAACCCTTCAGGACGAACCAGTTGGGGGCATATTCCCTGCCCATGAGGGCGACAAGGAATTTTCAAAGATCTATCGCGAGTTTTGGATCGGTGACAACAAACAGCGCTTCCTTGAGACAATCTACGAGTATGCATGCAAACCCTGCGCAGGTAACGATGCTAACACGGAGGCAAGCAAATACAAGGACGAGGATGGAAACATACCTGAAAAGAAGCTTTGGGAGATCTTCCGTTGCCTAGTCTCAGAGCTTGTACCCAAAAAACAGGCTTGGGAGGGTATTCCAGATTATATCGTTGCCAATCCTCATACGATCTGGCACGTGGGTAAATGCATGTTTTATATCCTTACCAACGGCCGCTTCTGGGATGAGGATTCCAACACACTCAATCCACTAGACGACGGCAAGAAGTTTGGCGAATTCAAGGTCAAGGTGCTTCAAAAGAAGTATAGCAGAAACCTGATAAAATATATCGTTGGCTGTCTATCAGCGGCGGACGAAGCTCGATTTGTACAGCGAACGCTTTTAGATCACTTCGAGACAGTCTTATCAGTTTACGACGGCACATATGTGTCGGAAGCTGAGGATGATACGGCTGATATGCCATACGAGCCAAGGAGCAAGAATCCATTGATTCCTGACGGCTTGACTAATGCTGAGGGCGGAGTCTACGAGAAACTTATCAGAATCGTCGCCAAACGACAAAAAGCAGGTCGCAGAGGCCACAAAACACCCCATATTATCACTATTACGGATCTAGCAAAAGACTACGATGATCTAACGGCTATGCTTTGCTTGAAAGAGCTTAATCGTCTTGGTGTTGTCACACTGGCGGGCTTCGTCGCAAACCTTATGCCAGCAGATAGGCGCGCACTCTTTGGTCGAGGCGCTCTCGATTCTCTAGGTCTCCCAAAAGTCCCAATGGGTGTAGGTACTAAAGGATCTCAAAAACCGCACGAAGTTTTAGACTACGAATTCGCCGGCATCAATGATTTCATGCCACCCGATGAGCGGCTAAACGAACTTCCAGATGGACAAGATCTCCTCAAGACTGTCTTTGAGAAAGCAATTAAGGAAAATCGCAAATTGACTTTCCTCGGCATTTCCAGCTTAATGGATATCGCCGAATTCGCTAGTACGGAAGAGGGAGCAGAATTGCTCAAGAAGGGCCTTTCAAATGTGGTTCTACAAGGAGGCTATCGCATGGTAGACGACAAATTGATCGCAGACCCCGAAGCTGCGAACAACGGCTTCGACATCGACGGCGCCCAAATCTTCCACACATTCATGCAAGAGAACAAGATTCCCTCTGCAGTGTGGACCAAAGTCGCGACCTTCGCAACAGCCATCCCCACAACGGTCTTCGAGTTCATGGAAGACACACAACACCCTCTCGGCCCCTACCTCCGCAAAGTACAAATCGGCCAAGACTCAAGCTTCTACCTAAAAGCCTGCTCCGACAAGCCCTTCGCGCCACACATGACGCAGCCCTGGTACCTCAAGAACCGCTCCGCTTGGCTCTCCTCTGGCCACGAGCCCGACGAGCCGTACCCGACCGTCGAAGAGCTCGTCCCGTTCTTCATCAACATTATAGCTTACGACGCGCTTGCGGCGATCGGCGCAGCGGGCGAGGACGTCGTCGAGGAATTCAAGTTTGTGAAGCCGCTTACGAGTCGACCGGACGCAGACGATCCGCTGCATAAGGTTATTGGGGTTGCGCCTGTGAAGGAGCCGCCTTTGCCGACGGATTGCAATTTCAATAGTCCGCCGATGAATCTAGTTATTACGGCGCTGTTGAAGGGCGCTCTGCTGTCGTGTCAACAGGGTTTGCAGAGCACAAAGTAGGGCTCTCTGCTTAGAGGGAGAGAGAGATGTAAAGTGTTCACAGGAACACTCTTGAAAGGAACACTCCTTGCTTTATTAGCGTTCCTTTTTCGAGAGAAGACAGGTAGTCCTAGAAATGATAATACACATGATCTTTAAACCGAACTCTACAGGTTAGTACTTACCTCCCTTATTTATGTAATGCCCGAATTAATTCTTCTCCAGAGCTACGGAAATCAGAAATTGTGCCTAGATTGATTATCAAGGGAGTAGAATACTCCCTGCCTGGCATTATTAGCCTCCTATGCCTTCCAACGCCCCAGTAGCTTTCTTAAGGATATAAAGTGTAAAGGGGAACAAAGAGGGTAGTTGCACAATAAAGTAATGATAAGGAGGCGATGAGTGGTAAATTCTGGATTAGAAGGGAGGGCAGAAAGCCTACTGACTCTTTCATGAATTTTCACTCGTCACTACTGATTTGAACCATGGGTCGTGGAGACGTGTATATCTTTCTAGCACCTTAAAAATTTAGCTAGTGAGAAACATCTGGCAGTTTTCGAGTGCTCTACCTTAAACAGTGAACAATGCCTTTTGGCTGCTTTAGTAAGACTTTGTAAATGTATTACGAGTTTGTAATAACGTCGGGAGTGCTGGTCCGCCACGGTTACTTGGGCCTGCTGGTAATTATTCAACTTCTCTCTCTATGTACGCAGATATGGCCTGATCTCCTAACGACAACCAGCAGTTTCAGCAGGAGCAATGGAGCATTCAGAAATCTTGACTTATTTAAGACCTTTGCAGCGCTAGGAAGCTCATAGTTTCAACACGATCAAGAGGTAAGATTACACAGTATAAACCCCACTCAGTTGAAGACATAACAACTCAAATACATAGGTCATAGATCTAACAACAACGTATCAGTCATGCCAACTCCTGCCCTCTACAACACCACTCGCCCCCCCTCCACATCTCACACTTCCCACCCACAAGATCCTCCGGTCGTTCCCACACCGCGAGATGCCCCCCTTTCTCATAAGTCTTCCTCCAAACCACCGGACCCAGCGTATCCCACCCGCCTCTGGGCGCATTACTAATCCCCACGGCAAAACCCGCCAGTCCAGGCGGGACATCAATATACGTCTGCACGACACGGACCATAATCTCCTTCCCATGTAACGCCTCACAATAGTGATACAAGTTCGCCTCTGGTCCAGCGGCGCTAAACCAATAGAGGGACACTCAAGTGAGTATCTCGTCTGGCGTCCACGGGTAGGCGTCCGGCCAGGAAAACGAGCTTCTCGTAGATCCAGGATAGCAAGGCGACGGGGGAGCCGGAGAAGGAGAGGGACATTGTTGAGGGCTGGGGATGATCAGTGTGTGTTGAATGGTGGTGTTCAGTGGAGGGGGCGTGGGAAGAGACCTTGTGCTCTGGATAGCGAGATAACCTCTCCCAACAGTTCTGTGCCCTTGCTAGCGCCTTTTATTCCCGCTCAGTGTAGACAGGCTCGGTGTTGGAGGAGGGGGGAGTGGGGGGCGAGGCGAGGCTAAGATCCAGTTCGTGTGGGCTGCTTTGACGGACTGTACAGGTGTACGAGGCACTGATAACTTTTCTCACTCATCAGCAAGTCCCCTCTTCCTCACACAGACTTAGTACTTACTCAAGAATCCCCAGTCTCCGCCTTGTGTTACTGAACTTTGTTGTTAGCCAGGTGGAAGAGAAGTGAAGGGAGATGGACCATATTGAGAGTAACCAAGAGCAGACGTCAGTTTATGGCACGTCTCACCGTATTGCTTAATTTCGAGGTCTTACTGTACACCACATCAGCAGTCCTCCAATGCCTCCCTCCCTAACAATAGCCCCCTCTCTCCATATTCCTCCATGTCTATCTCACCTTGCAGCAAAGGCAAGGTCCTACCCTCCTCAAGAAAACTCCTCGACCAGCCATGTACAAATAACAGTGGTATGGAGTGAGGGAACGAGGATTCCTGGCAGAGGAAGTGGATGTCGATGTCGATGTCCCCGTACCCATCCACCAGGATCTTGCTTATGAAGTGGGGGAGTCTGTTCAATTCTTCTTCTTGCGCTCTCCAACCGTATTTCGTCTTCCAAGACTCCGTTGAACGTTTTATATCGGATCTGGAAGGAAGGGTAGGTGTTAGCCTGGGACGGAATGGGGAGAGAGGAGAGGGAAGGGGGAGATACAGGGCGGTTCCGTATCCATCCTGCGTCTTCAGTTTCATGGGTAGGCAAGTCTGCGAGTTCAAGTTCCTGCTGCAGACGCTGGAGTTTGCTGTCTGGAATGTGGATCTGGTAGGGGGTGATGGGTGCTGGCACTTTGATTTATTGTTATACTTGTGTTTGGGCAGAGGACGAGGAGAAGATGAGAATGAAAAGGGGAGGGAGGAACAGAAGCAGGAAGGAAATGGACATCAAGGTGAAAACCTGGGAAAGTGGGAGGTTCAAGACATGGAGTTCGACGGGTCCACCTCGTTAACCCTGAAGGCTAGCGGTCGTGCTCAACTACCCCGCGTCCTATCCACTTAGTTCAAGCTAAAGCTTCCCGAGGTTGAAATTGACTTCTATAATACTCATTACATCGGTTCGATACTGGTTTTTGTGCCTTTTGGGGTTGCACTAGCAAGATGAAGCTTTGCGTTGTTGGAGGGCATTTCAGCTGTAGGGTCACATCACACCACCTCAAACCTTATTTCTGGATGCACCAAGACCAGAGTTGTAGACAACCAACCGTCTATTTTCAAAGTCTCCATTTCCATTCTCTTCGATGCATTATGAACAAAGTACCGTCTTGTTTCCCTCACCTGTCCCACCTGGCACCAGTTGCTCCCTCAAACGTGCGCGCAAAAGCGCAAATATCCAGACTCCCGCCTATCTGTAAAGGTACAATATATGTGCAGAAAGGAAGGTAGGTGAAATGTCCCCAATCGAAGAAGGGAAAGGGGGAATGATGAAAATTAAGTCGGCCACCAATACTGAACGCCGTGATTATAAAGAGGGTATAAATCCGATCCGTTTTCTCCCGCAAAATGGTTGCGGAGATGGAGGATATGAGGGAGTCGAGGAGGTCGATCGAGTCGATGTAATGTCGAGGTCCACAAATCCGTACCCTGAGCTCTTTTGTCTCCCAACCCTCCACTCCAACGAAGAAGGAAATGGCAAGTGTGCAAGCACACACAATGACCGCTGAACAAATCCGCCAACGCCAACTCCAGAGAATTAACACTCACGAATGCCTCCCTACATCACGCTGCACTTCGAATCGTCTTTTCCCCCATTCGACTTTACGCTCAACGCCACTCTAGCGGCCTCCGTGAACGCCTCATTAACCCCACGATTCCGCATCGCCGAACACTCCAGGTATCTCAGCGCATTTATTCTCCTCGCGACCTCCAATCCCTGGTTATAATTGACCATCTCCTTCTTCTCTCTATGTTGGCCATCTGCGTCCGCCTCTTCTTCCGCGCTTTGTTCTCGCAGATCGCACTTCAACGCAACCAGGACCAGCTTGACGCCTTGGCAGTTCTCGGCGATCTCCCCAACCCATTTTGATTCGACGTTCTCGAGGGAGTCTTTACTGTCGACTGAGAAACAGAGCATGATTGCGTGGGTGTCGTCGTAGGAGAGGGAGCGGAGTCGATCGAATTCTTCTTGACCCGCTGTATCCCAGAGGGAGAGCTCGATGTGGACATTGTCGACAAAGATGTCTGGCGATTTAATTAGCATTAGCTTCTATAGGGCAGAATTGACTGCTTACCATGTACATAATTTTCGAAGACGGTAGGCTCGTAGACCGTTGGGAAATAACTACGTGCTAATGTCAGCGATGGTCTCCTGATTCCCCGATCTGCGAATTGGACACTCACCCTCTTGTGAACACATTCAGCAGCGATGTTTTCCCACAAGCTCCATCTCCTCTGCGAACTCTGTCAGCTGGGTGTCCTTCAATGGCCATCTGCCTGCGATCTATCATGCGACACGGGAACATGCGCCTCGGCTCTGCACTTGTCGAAGGGGAGGGGGAGAGCGTACAATAGCACCAGTTTCCGCTGGGTCGTCTTGTTTCCTCCGATTCCGCACGGCATGGTGTTTCTTTGTTTGTTTGCTTGTCGGTGATACCGCAATGACGACTGTGCTTTTGTTGGTCAAGCTAGTGTGGTGTTGAAGGTGACGGGATTCGAGAAAGGGGGAGGAGCGAGGGACTGCCTAGATGTCGGCGATGTTGCACAAGGCGAATGATTCGTGGTTCAGTGACAGCGACGAGGTTTTGTATTGATTCGCACAGCGGCAGGACATTTGCTCAGGCGTTGTTGGAGGTCACTGGTGATGTGACGAGCGAATACAAGGTTGGGGCGCGGAGCACAAGCGTCTAGTACGTGAGATGAGATTTAGTTAGATTTTGGTGTCGGCGGAAATGCAGCACAGATGCCGACGAGGGAGGGCAAATTGCATGGCAGGAGCGATCTGGCCCGCTGCACAAACAGACGAGTCGGGAAAGTCTAAATTTCGCCTTGAGTGCCACCTGTGGGGAAGCAAGGGTTCCCAGCTATTGGCATCTATAAATTCACAATTTCATCTCAAGATTCCAATAAATCGTCCTGACTTAGGCACTGCAATCTCAGCTTATTCATTGGCCTCAAGTAAGGAGCAGGTGGAAGTGACGTCTGTCGGCATAGAGTGACCTTCCTCTGAGACCAGTCACAGCCACAGCCTCGGCCGAGCTGCCTTCCAGAAGAATGCGCTTTGTGCAAGTTGTTCTATTTATACATGAGTTATGCCAGTGAGCTGCATAAATATATTGGAAGTGGCTGCATGAGGCGTGCGCTGCTGACGCGGATGATCGCCGCATGGAATGGTTGGTTGATCATCGACTTCTGCGCCTGAGACGCAGACCTCTTCTGTTGAGAGTGATTTTTTCCTTGCATTTAAAGTTCTCGACTTGCCCCAGGAAAGGCTAGAGGGGCCCGGGTCATAATGTCAAAATTGATGATATGGCTGAGAAAGGAGTTTGGCAAAATGCTCCTGTGAAGGACTTTTCTCGACTCTCCACATCGTTAAGTTGAACTTTCGAGGTTCAGCACAACGTCAGCTTCAGCCCCAGCACTGCCATCTAAGTTGGGAGATAAGCAGCATGGGGCAAGTAACGTATAATTCTCTTCAGTTGAATACGTGAACCGATTGGGGATCGCTTGTGAGGGCATTGGAAGCCAGGGCGGCGCTCCTATATTGAATATTGGAGTGCCTGAAACTTCTCTCTTTACCGGGGAAGACGAACGGTACAAAGTCAGATAGCTAAAGAAGCCCTATGATATAATATACACTTTGCACAGATTATCTGCTCATGTTTCAGCACCACCTGATCGAATTTTGGATTCATGGCTGGCGGGAACTCGGGCTGTGCTTCAATTCGTGCGTGCCGTCATTCAACTCTATGGTCATTGCTCTTTACTTATAATGCCTAAAACACGAAGAAGAAGAAAAACAGGCCAGCCTAAACAAGGGCTTCTATACGTCTCTATCTAGCAGATGATTATAGTGTTACTTGAAATCTCGGATTAGTCCGAATCCACGCCCCGTATTTCCAGAACAAGAACGGCAAAGGACACATGGCCAGCGCAATAAACGCCAGTAAGGAGTTTCCCCATCCGAATCCTAGCTTTGCATACATAGGCGGGCCCGCAAGAGGCAGCAAAGCTCCGACTAAAGAACGTAACACAGTGTTCGCTGCCAGTGCAGAAGCAGAGTAGATGGTGAATGTATCCACCAAGTACGTTGAAATTGGCAACTGCTACTGTTAGGATAAGAAGAGGTAGAATGGAAGTATGACCTACGAAAGTAGATATCAAGCCGATGCCGACAAGAGCGCTCCCAAAAATTGGCACGAACCAAAAGACATGATACTGAACAGTCCAGCCGTAAATGAACAACCCAATCGGAACACACAAAGCTCCTGGAATCATCAGGGGCAGGCGAGACTCCGGAGTGATGTCGCCAGCTCCAGCCAGTTTCTTTGCTGAGATTTTTGAGACGGCACCAAAAATGAAGAGACCAATCAACATTCCACAACCAAGCCCCAAATAGACGAGGCCCACAGTGCCAGTTGAGAAACCATAGACGCGCTCGAAAACTTCAGTGAGGGTGGTGAACATGAGGTATAGATAGCCGTATACCATAGCCATGTATGTTGAGAAGATGAGGACGATCGGCGACAAGAATAACATGCGAAGAGGCAACAAGAGCGCTCTTTGTAAGTGATCCCTCCGGGTGAGACCTGAGTCCAGCTTGGACACTAAGTCCTGATTCCCGGTTTCCTTTCGTAGCCTTCTAGTCTTCCTTTCCAGGATTTTGACGGAATAAGTTTCCCGCATCAGTGCAAACATTGCAAGTGTTAAAAGTCCAGCCTATCAGATGTGAGAAGACTTGCATACGCGTTGAAAAGGAGTTGGAGTTCGACTTGCAGCAATGGTAATGACCCAGAAAACCCATCTCCAGCCGGCCGCTTCAGCAAGGAACCCACCAGCAACGGGGCCGATGATAGGGCCAAGCAGAGGGCCCATGGCCCAGATAGCCATCGCGGGACCTCTCTCAGCTGCACTGAAAAGGTCGCCGAATGTGCCTCCACCAATCGTTATGACTGTCGATCCTGCAACGCCGGCGAGGAGTCGAAATACAATGAGCATGTTGAGGCTGTTGCTGACGGCACAGCCAATTGTGAAAATGAGGAAAAAAACGTTTGAGATGTGGTAGATTGGAGCACGGCCGTACATCTCTGATAAAGGTGCGATGAAAAGCGGACCAGCAGCATATCCTAGAATGTACACTTTTGATAGTTTCCGTGTTAGTGGGTCTTCTCGTATGAACGAAGAAAGCAAAGAAACCACATGCCAGAGACGACCATGGAGGCTAGAATCGAGCTGGTGCTTCTGAATTCCTTCAGGACTGCTGGAACGCCAGGAGCAAACATTGAGGAAGCCAAGGGACTGCGATAAAGATCAGCCTCCATCCAAGAAAAGAAGAGGCAGGACAACCGACGTGATGAGTGTCATAATAGCAAGCATAGACGCATTGCGCCATTTCTCCTTCGTGGACCAATTCATTGGATTCTCAGGATCGTCGGGACCTTCCCAGTCCACCACATTCGGGTCCCCGGGGTTGTGATGGGCTCGTGGTCCATTGGGCTCGGCGTCTTGCTCAATATCGACGCTTAATCGTCTGGTATTCTCTTTGGACTTGCTTACAGCTGTTGCATCTCCGTCCATGCCATACGATGATGAATTACCTTTCTCCTCGGTTTGGAAAGAATGTGGCATTCTGCTAACTGGGTGAAGGAAAATGGGCAGAGACTTTTTACGTTTGCAGTTGAAATGATAATAGTAATATATAAAGCAGAAGTACAGTTCTTCTCAGCGGTGTCGGAACTTGTTTGCCGTAGAGGCGAAACTGCACATGCCAGGCCGTATTCGCTTAACGTATACAACCCCCCCCTTTACTGCTTCGGGGTCCATGGCCGCACGGAACACGGATCGGATTCCTAGCTCCCGCTGTTATGCAGGTGTGTGGTTAGCATCGGGGGTAAATGTTTGTAGGTCAGGATGAGCGTTGGGAGCATGATTGTGTAATATATTAACTCACGGTAATTGATGTGTTCTTTCATAACTCTCGTTGCTGACACAAAGCTTTTGGCCATTCTAGCCAACACCTCCACTCTTCACTTAGCTGACTCTCAACCGCCGAGATCAAATAGCCATCCCAGCCTCTTAGCCACCAACTATCTGCGCAGCGCTATGTTACCTTTGAACGAGAAATCTTCAGTCGGAAGTGTACATACCATTTCGATGACACAGGATGGTCGCAAAGTAAGCCAGGATAATCAAAGCTTCTGGCTTGCGCATTTTTAACAATGTAACATACTGCTCTGGCACATTTACTAGCCAGATCATCACCAGGCCGATGTCCGGTCGTCCTTCCGACGAGGCGGTGGCCTGGACCTTGGCAAATACAGCTTGCAGTTGCTCAATAGCGCTGACATAGGCAGCCGTCGCAACGGTATCGCTTCCGCTCCCCGCGTTCGTACATGCAGTAGCCAGTGCACTGAATTCGGGTAACGTGATCCCGTCGGACAGGTATTCATACCCTTGTCGTTCCTTCAGCAGTGCCCGAAGCTCGCCTGTATATAAAGACTCCCGGAAAGGCACTAGAATGGCACCGGTACAACGCACAAGGAATAAAGAGTTGCTGATGTCATCAAGGGCGTCCTCGCTGCTGGTCTCTGGGGTGTCAAGATCTTTCGAGCCGAAAGTGTAAGTCACGAGCAAACTGGCGAAGAGAAATGCCGCATCGATGTTGGTCTCAATAATCGTAGCTAGAACCGTATGGAACTCTTGGAGCGCTTGATCGTGGTGAACCAATGCCTGTTTGCGGTAATATGCACGATCCGAAGGTCTGAGATGGCTAAGATGGAGAGCCGCAAAGGAGAGAAGACCACGAAGGAGAAAGATGTGGGAGAGCCCCAGTCTGGGTGCATAGTGTTGCCATACACGACCCGCCTCTGGCGTTCTGCCCAGAGTTAAACATGTAACGGTGGAATAGTGGTGAGTAAGCTCAAGGTCGGAGAGGGTAATAGCAAAGGTCGCAGTATCGGAAGAATCAGATGGTGAAGGCTGGATTGTGTAACGCGGCGAGACATGCTCTGAAAAATCGGGCAAGTGCGGATGGTGTTGTGCACGCGACCTCGATGCTCCAGTCACTGGAGAGGCACCTTCAGTAGAAGAAGGCGGAAAGTCACAATTCAAACCACTCTGGAGACAGTTTTGACAGTTAGGATGTTCTTCGTCACACTGCATATAGTGCAACGTTAGCTGGACAGCGCGAAAAGAACATGATTCCGGGCGTGAACAGGCCAGGCAGCGGCGCGTACCTTAATATGCCTCTTTTTACATTGCCCACAGCCCCTCCTCGACTTTTTATGAGGACGTCGTGTTGCCATTGTGCATGACCGTGTAAACCAGCCGCAATGAGAGTGTAGGGGATCATATGAACTTCTGTTGTACGGCACGTGGTGCGAAATAAATGCGGGGGATTCACAGGGCGGGTTTCACCAGTGTTTTGTTCTTAGAAGTTGACTAAGCGCCAAGCGATTAGCGCGCCCCCTCTTCTGAATTTCTGACCTACTGTATCCATTTTCCCTCGTTAGGTGAACGGAAGCTTTGGAGGGAAAAGCAAGTCCAGGGATGGTTAGAATGTCGCGATAGGAGTAAACTCCTCCCCATCACAAAGCAAAGGATAGCCCTGCTATTTCAGAACAGGTCTGACTCGAAAATCTAACGCACTTGAAGTCCGAAGATGCACACGGAGTACTGGAAGTAAAATGTTAATGGACAATTCTTGAACAGCTCAAAACCATATTGTTCTCAAGCCATACTGGATGTAAATAGCGTGTCCAATTTTTTTTAGGGTAATTAATTAGTAATTAATTTAATTGACTATTAATTAACTATTAATCAATTACCTTAATTATTATTTTAAAAACTGAAAATTAATTATATTAAATCGAATAATTAATTAAATAAATTGAATTATTACGTGAGAACTATATATAAGAAAACGTATTTTTTTTTAACTTAAAAAGCTACTTAAAAGCTCTTTTTTAACCTCTTAGTCTTTTTTTATATTCTCTTTTACTTTTATATATTTCTCTCTTCTTATAAACTTTCTTCTCGCCTTTTTATAACTTACGTACTCTTCTCACATTTATTTCTCTTATATAATTGTCTCTTATAAGCTTATTTCTTTTTTTAAGGTTTTTATAAGCTCTTTTCCTCTTATATACTTAAGCTAATATTATATAAAACCTTACTTAAGTCTTATTTTAACCCTTATATTATATCTTAACTCTTTTCTATTATTATTTTTATAAGCTCACGCAACTAAATACAAGGTGAGGACAAAATTGAGCTTTTTGAATATAGGGTGAACCTCATTATAGAGCTCGAGATCTGCCGCCAAATCAAAAAATAATAGGGAGTATAGAGACTGGGCTAGAGCTCCAGCTTATATAGGTAGATAAGTTATCGCAATTCCTCAGGGAGTTTTCGCAATAAGCAGGGTCTGCTAGATTTTATTACGGTTATTACGATATACGGTACTAGTAGGGGTTAGACTAGAGCTAGCTAGGCATCTGGCATCTGAGTATAGTATCTATAGTCACCTAATGATTATATGTAACCCCGAGCTTAAGCTAGCATATAGGCCCGTATATAGCTCGCGATTATTTAGATCCGAGGCTTCTTCGAGATCCTCTTCTCTCTTTAGCTTTGAATCATCGAAATAGAGACAGTCTAACTATACCTTCCAGGCCCTAGATCTTATACTCGTAATATAATTCAAAGCTTACTCACTTCTCAATCCTGCAGAGGATTTAAACAATATCCACCCGATCGGTTTTTCGACAAGTATAGACGCGACGCGCTATAGCTACTCCCGTACCGGTTAACTAACGTCAGAACGAAAGAAAGCCCTAGAACGACTAGATAAGAAAGCCCTGGACTAGCCAGGCAAGCGGATAGGCCAGTAACCTTATTACTAGACGAAGATCTATAAGAAAGCAAGTTCCGGAATAACTAGGCAAGTCAGAAAAAGCTATAGCGCAAGACACTACTAGTACGCTACCAGAAGATAGACTAGAGCCTCTCGTCAAGTCTCCTAAAGGGTCCGAATATCCCGTTAATACTTATAGTAAGAGAGATACTTTCTTTTAGAGAGCCAAGAAAGAAAAGGAACCTGCCTTATTAAAGGCGGAGTTTCAAGAGTTACTTCGGAACCCAGAGGCTTTATATAAAGAGATTATTAAGCTAATTTTAAAGATATATAATATTCTTACCTATAGCAAGAATTATTATAATTAGTTAAAAGAAACCAAGCAAGCCTTATAAAAGAATAAAGCTATTATTAAGAAGCTTATTATATAGCCTGCCAGAATAACCGGTTTCCTTATTTTAGAAAGTAGACGCTTAGTTAAACTTTCTAACCCTTCTATTTTCGAAGATATAACTAAGAATAGTATTACCTTTAATAATTAGTTAGTTTAGATTAAGAATAAGCTCTATAGTAATTCTAATATCTATTAGATAAAGAACCTTAAGATTATTTATATATCTAGCTATATAGATAGCTATATCCTTATACTAATCTCTTCTCGCCTGAATCAGAATAGTTAATATATATATAAAACTATTAGGAAACTATATATTTATCTAGAGAAGTTATATAGTAATCTGAATAAAGAGTATAATATTTGGCAAGCGTTTAAGGAGCTATTTATAAAGAAGGGCTAGACTTTTTAGAAGTTCTATATCCTATTTCTGAGGTATATAGTAGACGGAAATATTAATCTATAGGACCTTAAGGACGACCTAAATAATAAGCTTATCTAAAAGCTCTAAAAGGCTATAGCTATATACTATAATAATCCGGCTATCTATATTATAAAGTTTATATAATATTATATTATAAATAACTAGTAGATTTAAGCTTGCTATAAAAAGAAAGAATAGGCGTCTAAAAAAGCTAATAAAAATACAGATAAGCCAAGCCCAGAAGGCGCTCCTTATATAAAGCCTGCTTCTAAGATTCTAGTAATAGATAAGCCTACTATCTTAAAGCCCGGATCTTTAGATCTCAAGTATTATAACTATAATAGATTTGGCTATATATCTAGGAACTATTTAGAGCCTAAAATAGAATATATAAAGCAAGTTTTAGTGGCTAAACTAGCGGCACTTATTATAAGTAAGCTATCTAAAAATATAGAATAGGGAAATAAAAACTTCTAAAAGAAGTTTTCTCTTTAGGGCTATATTATATAGATATAGTAGAAGTTAATTTAAGCTAGTTACTAGAAGGTAAAGCGTTTATACTTCTTTATATAGTTAATAATAATAAATTAGATATTAAGACTTTTTCTTTTATTAATACTAGAGTAAATAGATATACTTTTATTAATTTCAAGTTTATAAGAATAATTAAATAATTTCTAGATATTAAGCTTACTTAATTAGTATTATTTTATAATATAAAAGGGTTTAATAGCAAGTAGGCTATACTTATTACTTACTATATTAAGCTTATACTCTTAATTAACGAACGGAAGATTCTAGTACCTATATTAGTTATAGGGCTAGATAAGTATAATATAATTTTGGGATAATAGTAGTTTATAAGTATTAGTATTCTAATTAATTACAAGAATAGAAGATTAATCTGGCCAGATAATTAGTCTAGAAAGAAGAATTAGAATAAGATTCTAACTATTATATATAAGAACTTGAAATCTGGAAAAAGCGACTAGTATTAAGAAAATATAAATAAAAGGGATAAAGCTATAGCTATAGATAAATTCTGGAGACCTTAGCTTATAAAAAGAAAACCCCCTTATTCTCTTCCTAAGCCGGGCTCAGAAAGCTATATATAGTAAAAGAATTAAGCTTAATACTATAGAGAAATACAAGTAGCCTTAGGAAATATAGAAGTTTCTCCTAAGCTAGAAATAGAGATATTAAAACTATATTATCTAAAGAAAAGCTATAAGATCTAATTAAGGCCCTCGGTTAATATTATAGGTATCTCGCCGGCCGCTTTTCAAATAAATCTATAGAAGAAGAAGAATCTTTTCTTTATAATATTATTTTTCGAGATTAATAAAGAACTAGAATTATAGTAAAAAGACAAGTTTATTTCGGGCAAGTAATAGCCAGAAGAAACAGAGCTATAGTAGCTAGTAAGAGTCTTACTAGAGAAGTTTAAGGATTTCGCAGATATCTTCTTAAAAGAAGTATTAAATGTCTTATTCCTATATTAACTATATAACTATAAGATTCAGATTAATAATCCTAAAGGCTCAGAGAGCCTAGAGTATTTCCCGCTCTATTAATAGTTGACCTATAAGCTATAGGAAATTAAGCGCTTCCTTAAAGAGAACCTCTAATAGGGCTTTATTAAGCCAAGCTAGTTCCCTTTTATATCTTTAATTCTCTTTATAAAAAAGGCTAATAGAACTCTCTAATTCTGTATTAATTATTATAAGCTAAATAACTTAATATAGAAGAACCGTTATTTTCTTCCCCTTATTTATAAGACTCTTATATAGCTAGCTTAAGCTAAGGTCTATATAAAGCTAGATATTCGGCAAGTATTTTATTAGATCCAAATAGATCTAGAATTAGAAGAACTTATAATATTCTATATAAAATATAGGGCCTATAAGTATAAGGTCCTTTAGAAAGGCCTAACTAATAGCCCTATTATATATTAGAGATATATAAATAATATTCTCTTTAATTACCTTAATGTCTTTTATATAGTTTATTTAAATAATATCCTAATTTACTCGAATAATTTCCTGAAATATAAAGACTATATATAAAAAATCCTTTAGTAATTACGGGATATTGGCCTTTAAGCAGATATTAAGAAATCAGAGTTTAAGGTTACTTATATAAAGTATCTAGGCTTTATTATCTTTACTAGAGATATTAAAATAGATTTAGATAAGATAGTAGTTATTAAAGACTAGTAACTACTAAAGATAATTAAGGAAATATAAGGCTTTCTAGGTTTTTATAACTTTTATTAGTACTTTATTACGGAATATAGCTATATAGTAAAGCCTCTAATAGCTCTAATATATAAAGGAGTTCCGTTTAAATAGACAGATTAGTATTAAGAAGATTTTATAAAGCTAAAGCAAATTATACTTTTAGTACTAATTCTATACTACTATAACCTAAACCTCTTTACTATAATTAAGACAGATATATTAAATGAAGTTATAGCTAATATTTTCTTATAATAAGACCCCTAGATAGAACTCTGGCATCCGGTAGTATTCTTCTTTAAGACTATATAGCCAGTAGAACTAAACTATAATATTTATAATAAAGAGATATTTGCTATTATTTTTTTCTTAACTAAATAGCAAGCGAAGCTAAAAGGCCTATAGAAAATACCCTTTATAATTTACTTAGACTATTAAGCCCTTAAGTATTTTATAACTATAAAGAAGCTCTTAGTAAAATAAGCTTACTAAATAGAGTACTTTTTTTACTACTATTTTAAGCTTATATATTAGGCAGGTAAGTCAAATAAATAAGCGAATACTCTAAATAAGAAGTATAAGAATATAACTGCCTAGAATAAGGTAATAATAGTCTACTAAACCCAAATTCTCCTCTTATAATAAAAGATTAATAATAATATTATACGGGATTTCTAGTTAGCCCTAATTAAGGCCTTAGTAAGTCAGGCTCAGAAAGAAACCTAGTATAATAGTATCTAGCTAGTAAATAAGCTATTAAGCGAGAACTGAGAGTTACCGGAGCTAGAAGAGCTATAAAATAAGGCAAGAAATAAAAAGAAAGGTACTTAAATATTATAAGATGGCTTTTTCTTATAATATAGTAAATTATTTATATCTAATAGTATAATAATACTCGAGATATCTCTATATACTGCCCTTATTTAGGAGATATATATATAGCCTCTAATAGAATATCTAGAATAAGCCAAACTTTAATAGCTTCTTTAGGCCCGCTATTACTAGCTAGGCTAAAATATAGATATTAATTAGTATAAAAATAACTACTATATTTACTAATAATCCTATATTTCTAGAAATAAGAAGCTAGAGCTCTTATATCCGTTACTAATCTCTAACTACCTTTAGTAATATATATTAGTAGATTTTAAGAAGTGCCTAGAGAATAGAAATAAATATAATATAGTAGTAATCTTTATTAACTATCTAGGCAAGCGCCCTATTATAATTTCTATCCGAGATATAGTAATAGCTAAAGAATTAGTACCTCTATTTCTTACCTATATAGTTCGCTAAATCGGTATTCCGGAAACTATAGTATCTAATTAAGGCCCCTAGTTTATATTGGATTTCTGGAACAAGTTCTATAAGTATATTAGTATAAAGCTTAAGTTATTAACTACTAACTATCTCTAAACTAATAGCTAGATAGAGATTATTAACTAGTACTTTAACTAATAGCTATATCCTTATATAAATTACTATTAGAATAATTAGAATAAATAGGTAGTAATAATTAACTACTAGTAGGCAGCTCTAGTCTATAAAACTATAGGCTAATTCCCGTTTCTTATAGAGAAAGGCTATAAACCGCAGATATTATTTAACTAGAAAACCCAAGTATAATCGGATACCCTAAAAGAAGAGCTAAATAGATAAGAAGTAAAGGCCCTGGTAGTATAGCTCTATAAATTATAGTAAAAGATATAAGAGAATATAATATAAATATAAGAGCATTATACTACCTAAGCTAATAAGTACCGCTAACTAGTAGATTTCGGAGTAGGAGATAAGATATAGATTACTATTAAGTACTAGAAGAATAATTATCCGAGCCACAAGCTAACTTACTAAATAGAAGAACTATACGAAATTCTGGAATAAATAGAATATTTCTTTAGGCTCAAGCTTCTGGAATCTATAAAAATATATCCGGTATTCTATATAAAGAAGCTATATAAGAACCCAGATAACCTCCTTTCCGGATAAGCGAATCCGGAGCCTCTGCTATTAGAACTATAAGACGGGGAAACGGAATACGAAGTTCAAGAGGTACTAGTAGTAAAGCTACTCTATAGAAAGCTCAAGTACCGAGTCTAGTAGAAAGAATAGAATCCAGATTCGGAGTGGTATCCTATATCCTTATTAAGTAATAGCGCCCTGGCTCTTTAGAGCTTCCATAACAAGAACCCCGAATAGCCAGAACTGCCTCAGAACCTTCCCTATTAGTTAGACTATACCAAGAATAATATACTACCAGAACCGTATAATACGGACGGAAATCCTTATAAGTTATATATAAAAGGCCCTAGCCTTTCGCATGTAACTGCAACTTAAGAATTTGACAGGGACTTTCGAAGCTCGGGGACGAGCTTACTTCGAGGGGGGGGGGGTAATATTACGGTTATTACAATATACGGTACTAGTAGGGGTTAGACTAGAGCTAGCTAGGCATCTGGCATCTGAGTATAGCATCTATAGTTACCTAATGGTTATACGTAATCCCGAGCTTAAGCTAGCACATAGGCCCGTATATAGCTCGCGATTATTTAGATCCGAGGCTTCTTCGAGATCCTCTTCTCTCTTTAGCTTTGAATCGTCGAAATAGAGACAGTCTAACCATGCCTTCCAGGCCCTAGATCTTGTGCTCGTGACAGATTTGCTTACGCGCGTGGCTTTGGCCGGACTGGCACCCATCTTGAATTTTGGATGATGGAGGTTGCAGGATGGATGTGGTTATTGAGTGGTAGAATGAGGATAGCAGAGAAAGGAAGAAATAAGAAGAGTACTCGCTAACAGAAAAGATAGTAGTACAATACTATACGTGGGTTTAAAATTGACTTCCTCTTTGAGTTTGCTTTTAAAGATACATAAAATCCGAGTAACTAGTACTTATTTAGTCCATTTACTAAATAATAAAAAAACAATAATTAATTATATCCAGTGCATTAAATAATTTAAATAATTGTCATTATTAGCTAGTAATTAAATTAAATTAAATTAAATTAAGTCAGAAACCCAATAATTAAATTATTTAAATTAATTATCTAGTCATATAAGCGGATAAAAAAGAGCAAAGAGTTAAGTAATAATATAAGGCTTGGCGGTGTGATGGGGATTTGATTGTTATATGGTTTTCGGACCATATATAGGCGTTTGGATGCGTGGGAGAGGGTAAAGGGGAAGTAATAAACTAAGCACTCAAAAGTAACACTCTCAACAGTAGTAAGAAGTAAAGCAAAGGTCAAAAATAAGGGGCTTCAAAGTATGATGTATTGGGAAGGCTAATCGTACGTATGGACGGAGGTCTTATGCAACCGCTTAAACTAGCGCCAGCATGCCTGGGAAGCAGGACACGTGACGGTAGTCACGGGACAAAAGAGAGAAAACCCCACCACAGCGGCAGCTCTCGAGCTCTATAATGAAGTTCTGCCTATAGTCAAAAAGCTCAATTTTGTCCTCACCTTGAACACCGAGGTGGCTTTTAGGAGAATTGAAACCAAGGATCTCCTCGCGATCCGATACTTGACCGTGGTTTGGGAGGGAGATGACGAGGACTGTGGCCTTTTCTTTGGCAACCCAATTCCCCGTTCCATAGAGGTATTACACGACAAAAACAATCTGCAGGGAATTACCCTTGATCTCAGAAGTTGTAGCCCCTTCGCCCGACCAGCGTCAGTTGCCATACACGTGATTCTCCTTATTAGGTTAGCTTGTTGGAAATTGGTGCCTAAGGCTACCAGTGGCAATTCAGCTATGCAGGGGCATTCAGCTATGCAAGGGTATTTAGCTATGCAGGGCATTCAGCTAAACATGGGTTTTCAGTGGTAATAGGGGCTATTTGGACGTGTATAAGTATAGGCCTTAGATCACTGCAAAATGGACAGTCGTCTGAGAAGCATTGCACGTGACTTTTGCTTTGAAATCTCAACATAGCTTAGCTACAGAGGCATATAAACCCTCCGTTGAACCGCGCATATCTTGTACTTTAGATATCTCAATCTACATCAACGTCACCCTCATATTTAAACCCTAATTACATGCTAAACACTACTTTGTTCATGCAATTGCCATTCCTTTCCGCCCATGGTCTACCCAGACATGGAATGAGGGTGTGACGTCTTTAGTTTTAGGCGCAAATGGTGGTATCAACAAGATTATGGCCGTTTTCGACTTCACTGAACCGAAGTCCAGCGACAGAGGCGATGTAGCCATGCTGTCGCAGATATTCTTCGTTGTGTTGGGAGTTGCTGCGAAAAAGGCCACACCAACGGGTCTTAACCTTCAAGCTTGGGTTTGGGAAAGTAATGGCCTGGAGATGCTGAAGATTGCGAAGGCTTTTTTTCTCATACTATTTATTTTATTTGAGACAGAGAAGGACTTGAGATGCTGAAGAAAAATATTATTATTTTCAGCGTCTAAGTGCGACTACAAATTGACTTTTGCAAACAACTCAGCGCTGTATCAAATTACACGCCAGGTAGGAAGCACGTCTCTGGCAGGCTTTCGTGACTTTTGCACATGGAAATTCCTCGGTATTCGATATGCTCCCAAGTCAGTTCGGTTTGAGCCGTCAATTGTTTATGATGAAGATGTCCAGCATCTGCCGTCACATTCTCTCCCCTCTGTACCCAACCACCCCATGACTTTCTAGGGCCCCTCGACGAAGACTGTCTCTTTCTCAACGTCTGGACACCACCTATCTCTCTAATCTCCGGTGGTGACTAGAAGAGGCTCAAGACAGTCATGGTTTACATGTTTGGAGGTGGTCTGTACTCAGGGTCAAGCGCAAATCCCCACACGGACTGCACAAATCTCGCATCTCGCGGTGATGCAGTATGTAAAACCACCAACTACCGACTGGGAAACTTGGGGTTCCTTGTTATCAATGATGGGATTCACAATGGAACCTATGGACGCTACGATATCATCACTGCACTCAAGCGGATCTCAAGAACGTTCAAGCCTTGAGTGGAGACCCCTCCAGAGTCTCCATTTTCGGCAAAACAGGTGGCTAAAATATCGCCCGTGCGATGCTGGCTTCTCCGATGGCGAAAGGGCTGTTTTCTGCGGCAATAACGCAGTCCCAAGCTGCTGGGATCGATCCAGATGGGCCTTTTCGGACAATACTTCGTCAGCAGTCAATTTCGATCGTTTTACAAAATTGATCTTAAATATGAATGGGTGCACCAATGCTTCAAACGAGTAGCAATATTTGCGGACCTTCGTTGCAGAGGCTTTGGCGACCCGCTGGAGCTGTTGATTACTCGGCGTTGTATTTGAATGCCAATGCCCAGTAATAAGCGAGCCCCTATTCTCAATCCCTCCGTTCGGCTGAATGCCCCGACAGCTTCCCGGTGGTTGACGGCAAACTCCTCGTTTCTGATGGTATAGTTGCTTTACATGAAAACCAAGCTATACGGAGACAATGGCATAAAGCATCGGGAATATAAGGCATTTTGGCTCTTGGTGATCTACAGGGTACAAACTTAGGGCAAGAGCACGCTATAAGGCCCTATAACTCGAAGCAGTGCTCTCTCAATCGACGTAAGGAGAAGTTATAAGATATTCGCAGAGGATAAGTGGATCTTCTAGGGTTATAGCGCTAACATTAGAGTAACTATAGCACTTAGACGTTAAACGAGCAGCTATTATAGGCTATCCTAGCAATGACTCCAATTTAAGTGCAGGGGAGAAGCCCTAAAAAGATGTGGCAGCCCTTGCCGAAGACGCATAGGCCACTTTAAGGGGAAGGGCCTGAAAATATAGGGCCTTATAGCGAGTTTGTTATCTTGTTCTGTATGCTAGGGGGTCTAAAAGTCTCTCAATGCCCTGTATTCCTGATACTTTATGCCGCGATCTCTGTGCCTCAGACGTTCCAGTCACGACAGGAGTCGATCGAGACGAGAACATCATTAATCTCCCAGTCCCTATAACTTAAAATGTTACCGAGTACCTTCAGTAACTTATATCTCTCTTCAAAGTCGATTGGAGATCCCTCCTTGAAGCCTTCGCTCCAGAGCTTCCCAACACAACCGAAGGCACCTTTACCCTAGCAAGTACTTTCGGCACAGCAGCAACACTCAAATGCCTCAATCGAGCACTCGCGTACTCTGCCGCAAAATACAGAGCCTTTTCTTCTATCTACACATTCGAATTGAACCACACCTACAGTCCGTGAGAATACTTCAGCACCAACTGCGACCCTCCTAAGGCTCCATCTCGACCGTTCGGAGACTTAGATAAGGAGTACTATAAATGTCATGTTGGCGAATAGCTCTACGTTTTCGGCATCCCCGGCCGAGGTCTTTCGGATCATACGCCTGATCGTGATGACCGTGATATTCTATTCTCAGCTAATTGTGGATTCTTGGGCGAGTTTCGCAAGAAATCATGATCCGAATCCGGAGAGCGGGGTTCAGAGCACTCTTGAGAGATTGAGGAAGCTGGGGAGCGATGCCTGTTTGGGCGGAAAATCCGACGACGAGGGTTTTGTAGTGGGATGCTGTGCAGATGCCACTGAATGAAATGCATTATTGCAAGCTCTTGGCGTTTCCGTTGACTTATTATGAGACTGCCATTTAGTGCAACACCTGCGAGTACAGAAGTGTGTAAAATGTATAAATACCAGTTGCTGATTATCAGATGCCCTATTTCGGTGTGGTAATGTACGCCTGCCTCTTTCCGCGTAAGTGCCGGAAACACTTCAATCCTTTCCATTTTTAAGGAGAGTTATAATTGATGAAAGAGATAATAATACCCGTACATGATGTGGAATTTCTACCTAAACTCGATAAAGTGATTTCTCAAGGAAGCATTGAACTTTTGAAGTGTTTCGAGCTGAGGAAAGTAAACGCTGTGTTCCTGAATGCCGTGAAGGAAAATGCTATACGCAAACAACTTGACAGCTGGACCCGAAAGACGCCCCCCCCCCCCCCCCTTTTTTTTTCTGTAGCTTTAGCAGAAACTAAAATCGCCAAGGTCAAAAAGAGCGGCAATAAGTTTCAATTTTCAGTTTAAGTCGGACCATTTCACACAGCTCCTCTGTGAAAGTCCTTCCACTGATGGTGAGATTACATTCAGATTTACACCCTCTGACTGTCGACAAGGTTCTGGAACAATTGAATTTCGTCTCATTTCAATTACTATCTTGCCTTGGGACACTAAAAATGGGTGGTGCCGTTTCTGTCCAGCAGCAACGGACTCCTCCAAGCCAATCGTGGCTATGCACGTGTGAATGCCGTCTCATTCGGGAAAGTGGTGGCTGTGCTGCAGGTGCATGTATGCATGCAAATTCCTCAGCCTCGAAAGCAAAACTTGTATCCGAGGCTGCTAGCCCTTCCCTTCCCTTCTCACTACGTTCGTCATTTTTATCTCGACCACGAAGGTCACAGGGTCCCAAGGGAACGAGCCTCCGGCGTCAAGCCGCCAGGAAGATGACTTGCGCAAAATGCGGCTCCTCAATGTCTTCACGATGAAATTGGAGGAATACTTTGGATCTCAAATACCAGGATATGACATTCTATCGCACTGTGTATGATCCCTCTTTTTATGCTCTTGGCGGGTTTTAATTTGGAATATACATGACCTGACGGCACCGTCTTCCAGTGGGGAACAGAAGAGATTACATTTGGAGACATCAACGGATCGACTTGGCGTGAAAAAGATGGAGCCTTAAAAATTGTTAACGCCAGCTTTCAGTGTCGGAGTCGAGCTAATCACCAAAGGAGGTATATCTGGATCGACACCTGTTGCATCGACAAGAGTAGTAGTGCCGAGCTCTCCGAGGCTATCAACTCTATGTATAACTGGTACAAACGGTCAGTTGTCTGCTTTGCCTACCTGGGGGATGTGGACAAGGATGTCGAGGATGAAATAAGGAAGAGCAGATGGTTCACCAGAGGTTGGACGCTCCAAGAGTTGGTCGCCCCTAAAGAAGTCATATTCTTCGACAAGAATTGGAACTACCTTGGAGACAAAAACACTTTATCAACACTTCTTTCTCAAATTACCACAATTCCAGAAGCAGTCCTGGCCAACCCTCCTCGACACAGATCCTGTAGCCTGGCGAGAAAAATGTCTTGGGCAGCCGGTAGAGAAACGACTAGAGAGGAAGACATAGCTTATTGCCTTCTTGGATTATTCGAAGTAAACATGCCTTTGCTTTATGGAGAAGGTGCGAGAGCATTTATCAGGCTGCAGGAAGAGATCATCAAGGAAACGGATGATCAGTCACTCTTTGCTTGGGGCATGTGGGAACGGATTGCTCCGGAGAAACTTGACCTCGGGGCATACCTACCTCCCTCCGGAGCGGGAGTCTTTGCAGCACATCCTGCATATTTTGCGGGTTCTGCAAAGGTTGTCCCCTTTCCAAGTATGTCCGATCGACTGGCGTACTCTATGACGAATAGAGGCCTCCGCATTGAGCTCAATTTGCTCGAAGTTGACCTACCAGAAGGTGGAACAATTACAGCTGCATTACTTGACTGCCACTATGAAAATGATTTCTCGGGCGTCATCGGAATCTTCCTGAGAGAGACAGCTAGTAGTTCCGTCTTCGAAAGATTCTCGAGGATGGGAGGGGCGAAGTTCTTTATTCCGGAGACCGAGAGGGCGAAGATGCGCACAATATACATCACCAAACAGAGTGCGAGAACAATAGCAGTGAAGCCCTGGAAGTGCTTGCTACGGTGGGAGTCATTACAAACTCAAGGGTATGAATTTCTAGCGAGTGTCTCAACCCGCCACTTGAACCCTGAAACCTTGGTCTTCGAACTTGAATCCAAGTTCTGGGACAGTCAAGGAAGGTTTGTGTTTTGCAACTCCGACTGGACCATTTATTTTGCCGTCGTCATCCTGCTTGAGAATCCTTTTGGGGTTTTTCGTAGAGGATTGTTTAAGTCAGTTCAGATTGTGCCGAAACCTCGAGGACTCGGTGTACATGAATGGCTTAAGGGCTGTAATGGTAATAGAGTCATGGACAAAGATCATACATCCCTACCATTGTCCAATTACTTTGGCGGTTCTGCTCCTTTGACTATCAGCGCGAAGGCAACCGAAGAAGAAGCTCTGAACCAAAGAGTTATTGTCCTGGAAATTGGGGTTGTGGCTGATTCGGATTCGGATGCAGATTCTCCAGAAGCGCATCGGCGATAGCTTTTAAAGTCAATAAAAGTGGGGACCCAGTCTAGTTATTCATAGGGCCTTAGATCAACAGACTGTTATACATGAATTTCCATTTCCATAGATATCACTGCTGTTGAAAGACTGAACTCGACTTTTCATCCGTTCTCCGAACCCGTCCCTTTTTACTCTCCAACAGAACAAGGTTGGTTGTCTTCGTGCCTCCTAGCATCCTAGTAAAACCACAGCTGAAAGTCGTAGGTTCGATGGCAGAAGTATCATTCGGCAATTCTCAGAGCAGCTTGGAAGGGTTTGGCTGCACTCACAGCGAGTCAGCGACTGAGGGTATTCTTGAGCTCAGCTGGAAGAATCTTGCCTCCCAGTTCGACCTCGAGTCTAACCGCAACTATCTACGGGCTCGACCATACAAGCCAAGGCTTATCTCGAGCCAAGTTATCAGAACAAGGCGTGCTTTCCAATTCCATGACCAAATCGAGATCATGAAGCTTTCATTCCGGATGCCTTCAAACCGACAACTCAGCTCCTGCATGTTTTACCAGCTCCTCGAATAATATCCAATCACCAGAATCAACTACCGTTAGGGCTGAGCTCGTGGCGTGGGACAGCGAACACTCCAGCGGCTTTCTCCATCTGCCCAACGCAGCCACTCTCTTGGCGACACCCTCAACAACCAAAGATCTTTATTATTCCCCGCCATTCATTCTTCTTTTCATATGCCAAAGCCATTCACAGCAAAACCCATGAGTTTTTATCTCACACATAACATTTTCCTTCCCTCGCAGTTTACAACGTCTCACGCGTATTAAATGTAGCGAGATAGGGGGGTTTGGGGCTGGCACAGACCCGAAAGTGAACAATATGAGTTTTTATTGACCTTCACCGCCTGTGTGTAGCTGTCTCGCTACATTTAGTACACTTGACACTTTGTAGTTATTCAATTGAACAGGTGGAAGAGCTGAGGGTGAGCAGCTTTTTCGCTATGCCGTCTTGGTCCGTGCGGGGGTTAGCACGGACAGGATAGCACTATAAAGGGTTTAGCGTGCCAATTTTAGGTCTAGCATTACGCTTCTGGCTGGTAGATCCCCCGGCTTGAAAAAGTGGGCTGAGAAGAGTCTCGGGCAGGTATATTGAGAATGCTGAGGGTGAGCGTCTGCGGGACTTGAAGACCCGCGCCAAAGGGCTTCGGCATGGAGATATCCGCAAGAACAGCAACACCGTGAGGTGGTTCATACAGATGATTTGTTGGGTTTGAATGTGGATATCCTGAGGTGGAGGTCGAAGCAGGATGAGGCAGATGAATAAATTCTGCTTGTTGCCCTTGTGATTGAAGTTAACAGCAGCACACTACACTCGCAGTGAAGACCAACAGACAACTTCCAACAAAAAAACGAGGAGTATCAGCAATGGCATACCAAACTCAACCAGCTTACATCGTGACCTGCTCAGGCTGGGAGGAGCGTATCAAGGAACACCCCGTCTTCGACTGGATGGTACTTCTCCCCTTCCCTCCCGCGATCTCCCTTCCAAATTCTCAACTCACTTGTAAATATAGTCCGACCACGAAGTAGCCTTCGACTTCGGGGCTGCGAAGCAAGAACCCTACACTAATTGGTTCACCTCCGACTTCAGCTTCACTGACCCCGCCGGTAACTCCTTCAAGGGAGAAGAAGCCTGGGCAAAACTTCTTGAAACTTACGCTCCCTTGAGCGCACATTTCCATGAGCCGTTCTTCGGCATTGTGTTTGAGAACGAGAAAGGATATGAGCTTTTGGGATGTGCGAAGATTTTTGCCAACCTCTTGGTCACTGGTAAGCTTTCATCGAATTCTTCAAGTGGTGGTGACTTGCTGACGGGTAGCGTAGGTGAGGGAGAAAAGAGGAAGGATTTGCAGGGCAGAGAGTGGGATGTTGAGGTCCCAGGCGCGTTTCACTTCACGTATATCAAGGAGGAAGGTGCGCACAAGGGCTTGAGACTCAGCGAGGAAAAGCTGTTTGCAGATGGGTTGCCGATGGTGGCAGCTCTGCTCAAGAGGGGAATGGTTTCCGGTGAGGACTTGGTCAAGAAGCTTTCTGCTTAAGAATGGAAGATCGACGCCGTGACGAATTGGGCGTGTTGGACAAACGAACGAGGGCCGCGGGCCTAGTGATGCGGCGATCTCTGAGTGAGAGGGGCTGATGGTGATTTCCTTTGTTTTAGCTTTTACGTAGTTGTTCGTCTTTATAACGCGGCTGTGCCGTATCAATTCAATTTTTTTTCGGCCGCTTTGGAAAATCATGGCACTGCAAGTGATCAGAATGCCATCTCAGATACTGATAAAGAGATAAATGATACTTGATTCGGACTCACTGGAAAGTTCTCCATGGCAGTATCAAGCTTAATCAATGAATTGGTGTTAGGAAATAGTACACTCCGTTTAAATGCCGGTGGAGGAGTTCAAAGACAGAATCGAAGACTTCGAAGTTGGAGCTGGCGGTATCTCGAAGGTATGGAGGAGGTCCGATTTCTGCCGCATCTCACGCCTCCTGATTCGCGCCCGCACTGATTCCTGTTTTATCTGGAGACAAGCTTTGCGGATGTGTTTCGTAATTCAATACCGACTTCAAACCACTGTATCAAATAGAAAGCAGAAAAGCGTTTGCATCGTTGCACATGATGGCGCGTTTTGGTGACGCGTCTCAGCAGCCCAGCCCAATCTCGCGTTTCGCTCCTTGTCTTCACTCATACCTCTCACCTTTTTCATCATCTTCATCGCAGATCAAGCCATCTACTCAACCATTATCTTCCGAGACGCTGTTAATCATGGTCGGCGCAAACTCCATCCTCTGCAACAAGCCCGGCCGACCCTGTGCACCTTGCAAGTCCACTGCATACTGCTCCGTCGAATGTCAGCAAACGGATTGGCCTCTCCACAAGCTGCTCTGCAAGAAGTTCTCCTCATTCTCTCCTCGCCCCGATTCAGACTCGAAACTCGGCCTATACTTCCCAGTCGACTCGAAAGTCCCCGAATTGATTTGGGTCAATTGCGCAGAACTGAATGTAGAACTTCAACCTCACTTTCAGTTGTATATGGGGCGAGACATACCATATTCTGAAGAGTGGCCAATTGGGCACAGAATCTTCCGTTCCATCCAACTTGATCCCACAGTTGTCACCTATTCCCGACACAACCTCTGTAGCCCCGGCTCAGCACCCAACCTATCGATTAAAGAGGGTCACAAAGGGAATTGTGCCAGTTCAATGGGAGGGTCCTGTCGTTGTGACCGGTAAAACCGGTATCCCGGACTATGCCGAAGGGAAATTTCAAGACATCACATTGGGCGATCTTCGCATCGCAGTCGATTACTTTGTGGCACACAGTCAGATGATGGATCCTTCGATTGGGATAACGAAAAGCATGGGGACAATGTTCGGGACGGCCAAAAAGAAATCGGCAGAAGGTGTCAGGGCTAACTGCAACGGAGACCGTTTTGTCAACCATCGCCCAAAATATGAAGAAGTCACTCTCCCTCATGATCATCCCATCCACAAGGTAAAATCTACCTTACTATCACAACTTCTAGATTTGCCGATCCTCATCTGGAAATACCCTCCCGATAAAGCGTGGAAAAACATGAATGTGATACCTGGCCAGAGCGGGTACTACAATGAGCCACATGGTAATTGGGCCGCCCTCTTCATGAACGTCAACACGGATATTATGAGCGATCGATGGAGAATGCCTCCACTGTATTGGCAAACTGAGGTTGGGGGTGTGTTGATTATCCGGCAGGATGGGAAGGCCAGCACGCTGAATTCTACCTTCAGATGAAATGGGAGGCACCTCGAGTCCAAGGCGCAGAGGGAGCTGAAAATGTGCTGAAAGTGAGACGATATATCCATGAGCGTCACCTGAACAAGGCGGCATTCTTCGAGTGGTTCAGGGAATACAGGATCCTCAAAATGGATGGCGGGGAGTCCTCTTGGGCTGCCTTTTTGTCTCCTTATGATGTCTGAAGGAGGCCTTTGAAGTTGGGTATTATTGCTGACGATTATGAATTAGAGTTGGTATCTATTACCCAATTTCTATATTTCAACAAACTCTCTGATAATTGTCGCCACTACACCACGATCATACGCCGATAAGATGGGTCGGGGAATAGCGCCTCACTCTCGCTCTTCGTCTCGACAACTATTCAACACCCTTGAGTCAGTATGCACCTTCCAGTATATAGTCGAACAGAGTTGCCTCGCCACAGAATCCGAAATTATTCCTTGGGCAGTACGAACCTCAACGACCGAAGCCCAGGTCAACAAAACCACCAACTCCCACGTCTCACCAAAAGCCCCGACCTCCCTAATCCTCAGTCTCCCTCTCTTCTTCCACTTCAATAGCCCCTTCCCCAAATACTCCCCTAATATCAATTCCTCCTTCCCGTCCTCCACGAGCACCAAATCACCCTGATCATCCATCAAATTATTCCTCGTCCGTATCCAATGAAATGTCCTCCTCTCTCCACTCGGTAACTCATGCACAAACCCATATTTCATATGCGTCCAAAACCCAGTATTCTCCATCTTCTCCCAAACCATGCCCAGAGGCCTCGCCTCAAAATCGCCAATCCCAAAACTATTCGACCCTGTCAGCGGCAGATGCGCAACCCCCAAACTCTTCCCCTGCTTATCCGTCCCCTGCCTCAAAACCACACCAGGAACATGCGGAAGAAACGAGCGATGCTCTACATAATAAAAGTGTCCCGAATCTGTTAAGTGCACAGGGCAGATCCGCAAGTTCGTAATAAACGCGTTGTATACCATATACTCCATAAACTCCTCGGTATCCAGAATTCCCAGTCCATATGCCGCCGCGATGCTATCGTAATATCGTTTTTCCGGTGGCGAGTTGAGGGATTCGAATGGGTTGGCTTTCTCTTGTGCAGGTGTGGGAGCGGGGGCTGCGTCGACTTCTGGCGCGGTTTTGTCGAAGCGGTGGTCCAGACTGTGGCGGACTGGCGTTCCAGGTCGTGCAATTTCTACCTCTTGGACATCCTGCAGTGCTCTGTCTATCGCTGCGATTCTATCTCGCAGTTCTAACATTTTGCAAATATATGGGGAAAATATGTACAAAGACGAAGTGTCTTATTGCAATGTGAAGAATGGGATAGGAAAGAAAACTGGACCCCGGGAGAAGATAAATCTTATCTGATTCTAGGAAGTGCCACCCCACTTACCCCTGTCAGGGTTTCCCTTTTTATTGAAATACGTAGATGGCGTCGTTGTGCACCGGGTAAATTGTCTAGATACAGGGGATAGGCCGGGGACTCAGCCACTTTGAACTCGATTTCTGCTGGGCGATTACGCGAACACCCGACGAACGCCACATCGAGTGAGGGAATAATTCGGAAAGAAAACTCGAAGGTTCTATTGTCAAAACGCGATTTGCGAGCGAGGTATCGAAGAATTACTCAGCGGATTACATAGCAAGTTTTATCTAGAAAACTTGTCATGTTTTCCAACTTCCGCAGCGAAGCTAGGCTCATCCAGATGGCCCCCCTTTAAAGCTCGCTTAAGTGATCAATAACCATGAAGCAGGAAATGTAGCCTTCCACCCTTTATTCTCTTCCAAAATAAGGAGCTCATCGAGGACACTAGTTAATAGAAGCCGAAGGTAATTTGAATTTAGATCGGAGAAATCTGCTTACTCTAACATACTGAGCGCCTGTTTTACATGCTACGAGCGCCTCTGAAGCGAGTCATCCCAAACCTTCAATGGGGTCCTAACGCCCTGTAAATTTAGCGTCCTGTACGCTGTAAACTACACATTCTGTGTATTGTCGCTAAAATTTCGAGGCATGGATCGCGAGCATGTGCGTGCCCGGACACTATGAATTTTGATTTTGAGTTAAATCAAAGGATGATCTACAGCGAAGCGGCAACGAGATTTCAATTACGATATCCTAATAAAATGGAATTGATTCAAATTCCCAGTCTTGATAGCAAGAACACCTCTAGTTCTTCTTCTGTCCCAGAACAGTTATCGGAATCCAATTATAAACCATCCCATGCTTCGTATTCTGGAGAAGCTTAGAAAGCGTCTCCTCGTGCACCCACACCGAGATAGTCGAGTCACTTGCAACTGAGTTTCGTTCAATTCCTCGCAGAATTTCGGCGATGGCCATGAGATACGTATTGGTGCAAAGCTGTATCAAGTCGTGGTGGAACTTCTTGTTCCCGGTGTGGAGGACTTCGAAACCGTGAGATGGAAAACGGTTTGGAAGGTCCGCGACCCATCTAATAAGATGAGAAAGAGCGTCAGGTAAGACATATTTAGGGATTGGGAAGGGAAACTCACTCATATTGCAGCCCGACTTGCTTGAAAAGTTCTCTCATCATGCCAGCGAACTGCTCTGCTTCCCCGCCGCAGACTGCTTGGTTGACCAAGTCTGCGTCCTCCCATTGAATGTATCCTCCTGGCTCTGCATTTTACCATCAGTATTACTCTCAGAAAGTCGTGCATGGATCTATGCAGAATTCCTTACTCAAGAGCTTCTTCGCGTGTTCTAGCACTGGCGCCGTATCATTCTCCTTCAAGTTGCTAGCCCACATCCGCAAATGCACAACATCATACTGTCCAACAAGATTCGATGGAGGATCAATCAACGAGTCCATCACCCCCAAAATGACGTTTTCAGGCCAAAGGTGCCTTGCTGGAAACTGGCCGTCGCTGAGGTCGTAGCCGTGGAGTTCGACAGCAGGTGGGAGTTTTCTTGATGCGTCGAAAAGCCAAATTCTGGTTTGAGGTTTATTAGCATAAGCAAGCAAGCCTCTGAGGTGGTGTGATAAGATGTACCCTGTACCCGTTCCAAGTTCTGCTATTTTCATGCCTTCTGTGATAGGGATTTGTGGGTGCAAAATATGTCCGAGGTACATTCCCCAAAGCAAGTGCTGAGCGTCCAACCTAAGTTGATTTTAGTGATGGCTCTGGTGATAGACGCACTGAGGGCGGCGACTGACCGGATAGAATCGGATACGCCTCTCCCAAGCACGTAGTGATCTTCTTGAGTTGTTGAACCAATTTTCTCATTTGACGACTCCAATGGTTTAGATTAGTTTCTCAACCCAAAAGTAAGATAGAAAGAATAAGTTTTCAAGTGGTTCGATTGTTATTCTGAAGAGAGTGGTTGCAATTCAAGAGCATATTTAATCTTAATATATCAACCTGCCCGCAGTGTGTGCCCAACAATGCCTCCTACGTCAAGGAAACTTGAGATCTGGGATTTTTTCCTTCGATAACAGGAGTGTTTACCGACTCCCCGAAGTAAAACCCCGATGAATGCAGTTTTACGGGATCTCATATCATCCTCGCATGAGTTGGGACTCGCGGTGATTCGCATTGGTGGTGGCAAGATACCCAAGGGAATTGTCTCAAATTTCCTGTGATATATCACATAGATTTTTGGGGTCAGAAAAGCAACGGACACTGAGCAACATAACTGCTCGAGAACTCATACGTATGATGGAGGTGGCGGCGCCCTAAGCACGGTGGAAAGAGAAAAAGACACGAGACCCCAAGTTAGCTCGAATCGTCCATGCGATCGATCGGAAGAACGAGCTCTTCCTCCAACATTCCTCATTGGATATGGCTTCCGATAGGTCTATATGGGCTGTGGCTTTCCACATTCCAACTTCCAAGTTCCTCTGACCGGGTTGCTGGGACAAGAAACTTTTTAAATTGAGGCTTCATCTCAATGATGGTGTCATTTGGCTCTGAAACCGGCCAATGGAGCTTATTCGATTCTTCGGAAAGGGAGGGGGCGCGGGAATAATTGCTTTTTGATCGAAAGCACTTACAGTACGGAGGAATTCTGCCGGAACAATCGTTTCTGATTGACTAGTTCTGCGGCTCAGAGCTTAGTCCTGTGATCAATTGTATTTGAATATGAATTCATGAAACGACGAAAATGGGGCGGCAGAACCATACCGTCGGGTCCTCTTCACAATCCACTCACATTCGCGAGTTTACCAACATTTGTGGAAATTCGCCATGATGTGACTCATTAGATATCTCTTCACTCCACGTTCATGGCTTTACCTAATCCACACCCTTCCCTTGAGCGTCCATCTTCTCCAGAAATTTGCTCGTTACGAGATGTACAAGGGAGAAGGATGAAGCGACAGATGGGAGTTCTTGCCGAGTCTGTGAGATGAATACATGATGGAAGCGGTGTGAAAACGCCTTCTGACCATCCCCCCGCCAATATTATGCAGATCCTTACCAAATGCTTTCTGAGATCTTGAAAGACATTTCTCGTCAACGAAGACAGTTGAGAGGCCATGAGATCAAGGCTTAAGCGCTCATCAAAGGATACGATCTCAACATGCACGTCGACGCCACAGAGATCACAAGAAATAGCTTTTTCTATGCTGAGATACCTCCTGTTCGTGACTATAACATTTGAGGTATTGGAAAGTAATCGATTTATTAATGGAAAATCGATATATTGGAGGTTAACAGTCTGCGGAATAACTAAATATAAGAGAGTAAAGTCTAAAAGTAGAGGAGAAAGTATTTAAAGTAAGGGTCTTTATTTCTATTGCATTATAGCAATATTAATAATACCGAGCCCGCTTTCTCTAATATATTATAAATTAGCTAATAAATCAAAAGTAATTAAAATAACAATATACTAGTAAGTTTGGTAAGCTCGGCGAGTGACGCATGACAAATGAGAGTGGAGAACCCTAAATTAGTGGTTGAACCTGGTGCTGGAAGGACTGGTAAGCTAGTACCAATTCAACAGGAGGCTTAAGGGGGCTACAGACCTGATTCCAGCATGCATACCTCCACGGATCATTCTCTCCCCGGCGCCTCCTACGTTTATCTACATGCTTGAAACTCTCTGGAGCCCAAATTAGATCATTTATGGAGCTTCTTGGTCCCACATCAGACCATGACGGCGTCTTTACACAACAGTGATTTTAGCGAGCTTCGACTCAACAAGCAAAGACTGTGAAAGATTTTCACACCACAATGGATTCTTTCCGTCGTCAGTTCCCTGACTCCTAAACGAAAAGAATTTTTCTATCTTCAAGCCGAAACAACATCCTCCATTTCACCCCCCCATCACGCAAGACGAACTCGTTCCAAAGCTCCGCTATGCCAGTCACGTCCTTCGCTTCTATGAAAGACACCCCGGCGCCGGTGCCAAGACTGGCGGTGGCCTTACCGGCATGCAAAGACGGCTTGGAGACCACTGTCATCTTGCTCAGGAAATACAAGAGTCTCGACCACTTCGCATACGAGCGTAAAGATGTTTGGCACATTGGACTTGGCAGTCGTTCTTCCCTCCGAGCCGATCCGAAGGGGGAGACCGCATGGATTAGTGGACAGGGGAAGGAACGAAACTGCCTCATTCCTGGATTTTTGACGGATTTTGTAAAAAACTTTGTCACAGAGCAATCACAGCAACACGAAGGGCGGTTATTCGGCCAAGTCGGCTTTAACTATGGTGCTCACGTTCGAGGGCAGTCGTACACTCCAGGGCGTTGGCCGATCCTCAGTATCAGTAAGGAACCTATTTCCTGTGTCCTATATCCCGATCTCCTATTCTTACTGGCCGGAAGCATGTTTCAGTCTCCCGGCTCCCTCCTGGCTCCCTACTCTTTGAAATGATAAGTTATTAATTCCTTATAGTGGTTCCAGAACTGGAAATCACCGTGAGACCGGAGGGCATCACTGTTCAGGGATACGATGAGGAGCTTTTGACAGAAGTGTGCGACTTTCTTAGCGGTACATGTGCACCGTCTATACAAGTCAGAGATCCTCAACCAGTCAGCACTCAATGCAATGAAGAAGAGTATAAGGTCCTCGTCTCGAAAGCACTCAAAGAAATCAAAGCAGGGAAATACAGCAAGATTATCTCGTCTCGGTCCGTGGACCTCGAGAAACTGGTTGACATGCCATCAACCCTGCTTCATGGACGTCGTGCAAACAATCCAGCACGGAGCTATACACTCAATCATGGTGGCTTCCAAGCAACAGGTTTCAGTCCAGAACTTGTGATGGCTTTTCAAAAAGGCAGAGTGGTCACCGAGTAAGCAAATTCAAGCCCACTGCTCCCACTTTTATGGTTTTTTTTAAACAGCTTGACGAACAATGCAAAAGTATGGCAAACGCTGACAACTCAATCTCCCAGGCCACTAGCAGGAACATGCTCACGAGTTGGAACAAAGGACGCAATCCAAATGTTACGCCAGGAATTGATCAGCGATCCAAAGGAAATTGTTGAGCACGTAATCTCAGTCAAAGAGGTACGATTATCAATCTAAATTGATCCCGAGAGCGTGGTTCTCTGACTTTCATCTAGGCCGTATCTGAGCTCAATCAGTTCTGCGCTCCTGACACAATCTGTGTCAAGGATTTGGTGAGTTCCTTCGCCTGCTATTTACCATACTCTGTCCAGAATTCTTTCGGAATTCTAGGATTTTGAAAACCTTTCCAGTATTCAAACTCTCCTTCGAGACGGTACTGATTTACCCTTTGACAGATGACCATCAAGGATCGAGGAAGTGTTCAGCACCTCGGATCTAGTGTCCATGGACAACTTTCTTCGAAGGCAGATCCATGGACTGCTTTCAATGTCTTGTTTCCATCCATCACAGCGACTGGAATCCCGAAGGACATAGCCCTTGCGGCAATCGACCGTCTCGAAACCCGGCCGCGGGAGCTCTATTCTGGAGCAGTTCTTCTCATCGACCCAAAGGAAGACTTCTTCGAAGCTACGTTGTGTCTTCGCATAGTCCTTCAGGACTCAACCAACTCCTGGATCCAAGCTGGAGCTGGTATCATTGCTCAGTCAAATCCGGAGAGGGAACTTACTGAAACGCACGAGAAGATGGCAAGTATTGCTCCATACATCGTGTATGAGGGCAAGTAGATACTCTGCTGGCTTGCGGATATCCTTGCAATTTGGGGTTCTCTAGTTGAATGTCTGTCCGCGGCGTTGGCTTGGTATTTCTTCTCATCTTGGGTCTGATTACCTCGTTGGCCTTGATACTACATGTTTCGTTAAAAAGATTGGATTTCTTCTCGTTATGCTCTCTGAAAGTTGCTGTCTCGGCTTTGGTTTCTCTTTCTTGAGAGCTTCTATCTTAATACGAGTATGAAAATAGCAAAATTAAATTCTTATTCAAGTAATCGAAATAGCTGCCTACAGGCTACACGAACAGTACATTTAATCTTACGTAAAACAAGAACCATTTTCATACTTCAGACCCCAGTTTTTTTCCAGTGGTATCTCCCACTAGGGTCATTCAGCGCCCATCATAATAAAGCGTGTCCGCAAACTCGAACGACCGAAAAGTGTTGGAGAGCTCAGCCGGTGGTGGGATAGGTATAGTTTCAGCAGTAAATGAGGCGGAGTCCAATTCTGTTCTCTGGAGCACTTTTGGCGATGAGTTTGAGTCTTTCCTTTTTCTTTTATAAGTAATTATAAAGAAATATCGTATTTTATATCATGCTACGAGTAATTGTTACTTTTTATAAGTATTTATTATTATATACTTTACACTAATTAATTTTTGTCGTACGGGTACGGGCATAGGTACTAGGGAGCTTAGCTCAGCTTACTCAGCAGCTCCCCTTTATTTAGCTAGATACCAGATGCTCCCACAAGTTTCTAATCAGACAACCATTCATGCAAATCACTGTTCCTTACTCTTTGTAAAAAAAATAATTTGTAAAGAATCTTACCACTCATATTATAATCACGCTAACTACGAATATTCATAGGTAGTATGAGTAGTATGAGTAGTTCTTTGATACACTGGATCAGTGACACCTGCATTGCAAGCAACCTACCTGCAGGGGACATTCAATACTCCAGGCGGCCATCTATTCAAATTGAAGGACATGAGTTCATGACATCGTCAAGCGTTTCTTTCTTTCTTCCCTCTTTTTGGGGGGGGGGGGGGAAACAATGGTCTATTTGGGAATCTTCAACGCAAAAGCAGGTTTCAACTCCACCAGACAGTAAGAATTGGTCTCCCATTTCCGCACCAACATAGCGAAGACAGCTTCCAGCCTCTTTACAACCTCAATACCTACCTGGCAATGTACCGCAATTCTACCACTTGTCAACTTCACGCCACTTTTTCTTGCCCCTTCTCTCAGTGTTTGCGAATCGATTACAGCTTTCTTGAGGTCGATGATCGATCCAAACCATGTTAGTATCAACTAGATGAGCAACAGAACCACCCAGGCTTTGCCGGAATGCTTCGATACGTTGAGCAATGGCAGGAGTCCTTTTCAAAACGTTGCCCTTTCCATTTGACCCGGCCCCAAAGTTCACATCGACAGCGCTCCGGGCTGCAGCCACCAGATCTCCAGGTTGTCTCAAGGTATCAACAATAGCCTGTCTCATCCATCTCGCTAGCTCTATGAAGGCCGTTCTTCCAGCGAGAAAACTACCAAGTGGAGCCCTGGAACCATTTGAGTAGTACAACGTCATTGAATGGAAGCACCACACCTTCGACCATAGTACCTCTCAGCATAGAAACTCCTCCGGCTTCGAGACACAGGATATGTGCTCGATGACCGCTTAGAACGGAATGTGGAGGTTGAGTGAGAAGTGTTCGCAGAGCGATTTGGTTTCCTATGGCACCCGAGAGGAGAAAAACTCCGACTTTGTGGTTGTATAACTCGGCCATGTGAACTTCCAAAGATGAAGTGGTCGGGTTTTGTCCATAGCCATCGTCAAAGAGAGTTGTATTTTGGATGGCCATCAACATGGATGAGATATTGTGGAAGTTGTGATGGTATCACCTATCGACGATCAGTTTCACGTCACTTCCGAAAGTAATAATCACCAACTCCGAAAATCGAACTCCGCACTTCCAGCAGTTGACCACGCATTTTGAACCATCTCGTTCTAGTAAGAGAGAGGAATATCACTGGTGCCAGAGAGGATCAATCGAGCCCATGGTGAGGATGTGTTGCTGTATCAGCAATCCGGAGAAGTTGTGTTTCAGAAGGACCTCACAGATGTAATTCTTCGACACCATCTTTTTCTCACATCGTTAAAGTATGGAGTCATCATTTTCGAGTTTTGGGGGACGTCAGACCTGGCGCCAGGCTCCACAAGCCCCACTTTCGGCTTCCCACTGCGTTGGGTCATCTGGAGATCACCGATGCTTTATATTACGAATACGCACATCTCCATGACTCCGAGAAATGTTGTTTCTCCAAGTTGATACGTCTAGAGTATGGTAGTACAATCAAGTCACAGAAGGTGCCGCGGCTGTGAGCGTTGACAGCTGACAGTGATTGTCATGGGTGTCAGTGTATCCGGGTTGCCGGACATGTCGGGGTAACTTCTTTCCCGAAGGACCTCGAACGAAACAGTAGGTTTGCTGTTTGATCAATCACGAGAAAGTTTCTTCTTTTTCCGGGTCTTTCCAGAAGTAGAGACGTTCGCTCTCAGACCTCGTTCAAGGATCATCCATCGAGTAATTGCGTCAACAGAATCGTTGCACAAATGCCTACCAGTCAATGCATCAACGTTTAGTCGCTTGCGAATCTAGCTCCTTGCGAGGAAAGTTTCAAAATGAAATCTTCCGATTCGTGGTGGCACATACAAGGGGTTAACAACGTGTTGGTAGGAGCCTAATGCCGTTCTGTGCTCAATATTGCCCCACCATGTTTCGTCTCAAGCCACACTACCAGGAGGCTTGGATCTTATTTGCTTATTCTCCGATTAGAATCAATGACGAAGTTTTGATCTTCACAGTTCACTCCTCTGTGCTTCATATATCATCCTGAAGTTCTTGGTGGAGAGGGCAACAGAATTCTCTTCCTTACCATCAATAAGCCCCAAAATGGTCAATACTGGAAAGCCCTCACAAGGTTGTGGAACATGCAGAGCACGACGTATCAAGGTAGTTATACTCTGGTTATCCTGCTCTAATCGAAGCTAATCGGGCACGTGCAGTGCGATGAGCGAAAGCCAACATGCTTCCGCTGTCAAAAGTCCAAACGCGAGTGCACAGGATACAGGAACCAGCTCTTCCTGCGAAGGCTTGGAAGTGGAAAAGGGGATATAATCAACTGGAGTCAATTGCCAAGCGCGGGCAATATGGATCTCTACCAGAGCGACTGGTCCAATTCTATCACCAATGTTACCTACCGATCCGTTTCGCCCCCCGAAACAATCATCCTCGCTCCACCAACGTACGGGATATCAACATCGATCGAAGAGGAAGCTCTGTGTCATTTCATCAATAGTTTCGTTTTATTGCCGTGCAAGGGAAACTCTAGGAGCTACATGGATTTCATTATCCCGGCAATGAAGGCTGAGAAGTCACTCATCTCGCCGGGGACTTCGTTAAATACAGCGGTCATGGCTGTGGCCATGGCTGCATTTGGAAATAGGCGGAGATACCAATTGGTGCTTGCTAAAGCTGCGAGGCAATATGCTAAAGCGTTGAAACAAGTCAACGAAGCGTTGCTAGACCCTGAACTTGCATTAGAGGACCAGACACTTGCAACGGTCCTCATTCTGGGGGTCTTTGAGGTGACTATTACACAACTATAATCTTGTTGCGGGGCTAATGGGAAACATAGGCATTTACTGGTACTAACACACTGCTAAATGGATGGTCTTCACATGCCGAGGGTGCTGCAATGTTGGTCAAAATGAGAGCACAGAGGAAACTTCTTTCTCCACTGGGACGTGTTCTCCACATTATGGCTCGTTCACAACTGGTTCGTCTTTGGGTGATCATTTCAGGGTTGTACACTAACACCGCTAGATCGTTAACTGCTTTGTTTCTTCCACTCCGCCACCTCTTGGTGTTGGGTGGTGGATGCAATTGGGCACTAAAGACGGATTACCCTGCCAGGTCGCAAGACTAAATCTCGAAACTGCAACATTACACGCCAAAGCCAATGACGTTCTTGCAGAAGCGGCGATGAACCCTTCCAATACTGACAGCATAATCGAGGTCCAGACAATGGCTCAAGATCTTGAAACGAAATTTAGAGACTGGGAGCTCTCACAGACCCCAGAGTGGTCTTTTTCTTCAGTTGCATGGGTTGATGAGGTCGACGTGAGTCGACTTGAACACAGCCCTTCCTTTCCCGGGAGACTTGATGAGTATAAAGACATCTCGATCGCAACTGCGTGGTGTATAATGCGCTCGAATCGAATAATGCTCGGCGCAGGAATAGTTCGTGCCAACGCTTGGTTGCACCCGGACGAGGATTATCGCATCACTCCTGAGTATGCATCAACGGCACGAATTTCCAAAAACTTGATAGAAGATATCATTGCGGCTGTCCCTATTTTCTTGGGAAATTTCCCTGAAGCTTTCACAAGAAACCGCACCCCCGAGATTGAGAAAGACGCCTTGGGAGGAAAGAGTTCTTTGGCGCTTTTCATCATGTGGCCGTTGTTCATAGTAACGATATCGGATCACACCACCGAGGACCAACGGAAATGGGCACTGGGAAGACTCAAATTGATTGCAGAGGAAGTAGGAATCCGCCAGGCTTCACTGTTCACTCAGGTACGCTTCTTTCACGTCTCCCCATCCACCCTCTAAAAAAAACGAGAAAATTGGATTCAGAGACCGACTAACGGGGACGAAGCTTACTATTCGTGTACCCTCCATGTTCATTTACAAAGATCGAGTGGCGAAGGAGGAAGGCAACGCGATGGCGAAAGTGAAGTGTCTAAAGATGGCACTCGCGAAGTCGAAAGGGATCGGAAAAGACGCAGAGCATGTTTTAGCTGGTATTCTTGGCTGTAAATAGATATTACCCCTTTGAAATTACGAAGAACTATATTACTATATAGATGAATTTGCTTCAGCTCTTCCTCACCTTCGCTTTCTTCCGTCACGAAAGGTGAATCGCAAATGAGTTTGACGTTTCGATGGACTTCGGTTCGTAGAGAATCCAGTGGTATGCACTCCCTATATTTCGCACGGGGACTGCTTGCGGACAGCTGAGCCTGTGGACCGCCGCGAGTCCAGGCAGACCACCGTCTTTAGACTAGCCAGGCGGGCGCATAATTATCGAATATCACATCTGCATACGATAGAGCAGAAATATTCAATGGATGTTAATGTGGTCTTAATGTCACTTGTATTACACTAATTTGACGCGAAGGAAATAAACCTTTTTGCAACTTTTGAGTGCTTGGGGTCAGGGAGAACGCTAAGCGAGCCCCTTTTCGACACCACACCTTAGGAACCGCAAAAGCGACATCTTTTTAATTTAATAATATGTAGCTCTTTAGCACAAACAGCTTCTAATCCGTCCTAACCGCTTGGGATTTTACAAGGCGCACGGGGAAGATCACGTGCACCACCTTACAAGGCGAGGGATCCCGGTAACAATGAGTCCAGACCTGGAATACTCCGGACCTGATAACTCATGATCCTTCGGGCGCACTTTCAGCTCGCTTGGCAAGTTAACACAAAACCAATCATTGCCACACGACGGCAAATTGTAGAGTAATATCTCTCTCCCTGGCAGCCGCCTTTTGCAAGCCCTACCGCAGTGGCACCGCACTGCTTACATTTTCACAAATGAAGAAGTAGATCCTCAGCTGACGTGGGTTCAAATTGTCGGATACCTCCAAAATGCTTACTTTCTCCCTATTCTAGTCATTATCTGGTCATTATCGGACTTAGCACCGCCCCAAATGCACAAGGACATTTAGACCATTGGTGCCAATAGGCTGCTACGTACGACGTCTGCAGGTGCCACGACGGAAGATCCGACAAGTACGGACCAGCTCGGTGGAGGCGCGATTCACAAGGGCTTCTTAAATTCAGACTAGCCCCTTTTTCAGAGCCCCTAAATTCTCGTCTTCGCACTGCTTTCTTCGTCTTTGCTTCCCCGCACCGAGCAACGTAGCCAACCTTCAACCATGACAGCTCCTCTCCAAACCGAATGGTGGGGTGCCATCCCTCCAGCACCCCGACATGCAATCACGTTTCACATGCCGCTTTGGAGCAACATGCTTCGATTCAGGGACAAAGATCCTGAGATCCTCATGAAGTTCACGAGCATGTACCCACGAATGATGCCACATAAGGATGTGAAAGAGGTGCCAAGATTCCACCACACCCTCTTTTCCCCTCCTCCGCATTCCCTTCCCTACCCCCCCTTTTTAATTTTTAGCTAACCCGAATCACAGCTCATGGCCAAAATCCTCTCAGTAGCAAAGACCGATGGCCAAGCATGCATCCCCTTCACCACCGCCGTATCTGCATCCGAATGCGTGAAATTCGCAACCTCTCCATCTCGCAAAGCAGAAGCGCTGTCACCTGACCAGCTCTCGATTCGCATCTTTGATGTTGCGAACCTCGTGAGGCTGTACGTGGTCTTTCTCCCAGCGCAGGAGAACATGGTTGCGTGGCCGTTTTGGATGAATGCTGGCGTTGGAATTTCGTCAAGATGGGCGGAGGATTGCGTCAAGCACGGTGAGGGGCTGAGGGAGGCGACGGAGAGCGAGCCGGCGCCGGTGGTGGTGGAGTGCGAGGCGCAGGGGGTGTTGCGGGAGAGGATTGCGGGGTTGATGGAACGGGTGAGATTTTCTAACTTTGAATTAGAGTAGAAGGAGCCTGTGAAGTATGAAGTAGTGCTGACTTGATAGGCCCCTGCTGGCCCGCCACGGAAGGCAAAGGTCACACCAGACGATGTGTATCTCTACCAGACAGGGATGGCATCTATCTACTCAGTCCATCAATACCTTCTCTCAGTCTACAACGCCAAGTCCGTCCTCTTCGGATTCGCATTCCATTCAACGCCACACGTTCTGGAAGATTTTGGACCAGGCTTCAAATTCCTCGGTAATGGAACGCCCGAGGAAATCGATGAGCTAGAGCAGTATCTGAAAGAAGAAGCCAAAGAAGGAAGGAAGATCCAGGCCGTTTGGCTCGAGTTCCCATCAAACCCCAACCTTTCAACACCAGATATCGGCAGGCTACGGAAACTAGCAGACGGCTATGGCTTCCTCTTGCTCATAGATGACACGCTTGGAAGCTTCTGCAATGTCGATGTCCTTGAAGTCGCTGATATTGTTCTCACCTCACTTACGAAGTCGTTCTCTGGATATGCGGACGTCATGGCTGCGAGCGCGGTGCTGAATCCTTCTTCCGCGCGGTATCCAGAGCTTAAGGCACTCTTCAAGAAGTTCTATACCAACCAGTTCTACAACGGCGACGCCGAAGCGCTGGAGAAGAATAGCAGGGATTACATGTCCAGATCCGCGACTCTGAACAACAATGCTTTGCGATTAGTTGAGTTCTTGCAAACGCTTGCTGAAGATCCCAAGAGCAGTGTAGCGAAAGTGTTTTATCCCACTACGCTGCCGTCTCTCCCTTGCTACAAGGAGCGAATGCGTTCAGCGACTGAGGACTTCACGCCTGGATATGGCTGTCTCTTCAGCGTCGAGCTGGACACTCTCGAAGCAACTGCAGCCTTCTACGATAATCTGAATCTGCACAAGGGACCTCATCTTGGTGCTCCTTTGACACTTATCATACCGTATGTGATGGCACTTTATGGGAAGGAGTTGGACAAGATGGCAGATTATGGGATGAATGAGAAGCAGATTAGGGTTGCTGTGGGGTTGGAGAATACGGATACTTTGATTGAGGAGTTTAGGATTGCAATTAAGGCGGCGGATGGGGCGAAGAAGAATACTTTTGTATCTCTTACTTGATAGAGGGGCATGGGCGCAATAGTTTGGGTGCGACAGACATCCCCAGATATACCCATCTTCCCAAGATAAGCAAGCACCAGTGACTTTTCAAAACCTGAGATAGTCATCTTGATTCTTGAACTACAAGAACGATGCTTGCCACGTAAAGCACCGGATGGTGGGCTTCTAAGATGTGCGCGTGCATAACCGCCGGTTTCCATTCCCTACCGATTACGGTGTCTAATCAACGACTCAATTCCATCCTTGCTCCAACTCGTATATCAACCCGTACATATATCTCGCAGGTTCGGCTAGGCGATGTTCAGCAGGCACTTCCCAGTTCGCAGGGGATTCCTAGTCATTGGGACCCAATACAAAGTAGGTTGGTAGAGCTTTCGAAAGGGGATCCTCATCGCAGTGAACTTGATGATCTGGTGTCGAATTGTACATCAAGTCGACGAAGTTGCAGCCCGCCTTGTGCTGAGTGGTAGTCCATAATCTCTACTATGTCTCTCCTCGATTTTTGACGTGGTCAGGCTGAGGATTACAACAGATTAGATATGGGCGATTCGATCTACGCCCTGGCAGCTTTAGCGCGAAATGCCGCCACGGCGGCATTGAACCTCACCTCACCTTTCCCATCCTCTCATCCAACAAACTCGATCGCTCCTGCACAGTCGCATATATATCCCTGGCTTCAAACGCCATCGCAACAATGACGACACCGATGCTACTGGTACAGGACAGCCCATGCGATTGCAGGCGCCCCCTGCTCAGATGATCGCTGTTTCCCCGCGCTCTGAACAAAGGGTTTCATTCCGGTGGCCGAATGAGCACGCGGACTTTGACCCAAGAAAACCTGAGAAGGCTATCAGGTGACAGATGTCGCCGTGGATCCAGCAGGGCGAAGATCGTGCCCGCTCCTACTATAGGGCCGGCCGTGCCTGCTTGCAAGTGCTGGCTGGTCTCCTGTTCGCGCATCGAATTTGTCGACGAGGAAAGCGCGACTTGGCTGCATCTTCTGACCTCACACCTTCCAAGTCCAGCACCAGGCCAAGTTATTGAGACACCACAAGATGACTCCTCTTGGCTGGCTCTTGGCTGACTCTTGGCTCCTCTCATCTCTTATATTCTTGCCCATTTCCTCCAAGTCACACTCACTGTCTCTGCTTTCTTTCCCTATACCGCCCCTACAGTAAGACATCATACTCACTCTGCAGAAATTAATGTCAGTCGTTCTCACCACCTGCATCTCTTCGAATAAACGTCAGCAGCAATGTCGAAGCTCGCACGCGACACGAAGGCAATGGCAGATATGGCGGAGGGGATGGCCAACGGCCATGGAGGAAGCTTCATGGAGCACAGGACTCGAAGAGAACGGAAATTCGATGAAGTAGAGAGCGGTTTACCCAACATCAAGATGACCCCCGCCTTCGAACGCCGTCTCAGTATAGCTACAAGGCTCCTCTCATACCTAGGCCCTCACAACCCTGCCCCTCATCCGATCACGGCGAATGATGAAGTATGGCTCTTCGACAACACCGCATATCGATCCGTGGACAATCAGTGGCGGGCAGAGTTTGTTACGGCGGAATTTGATCAGAGGACAGGACAGGAAGTGAGCAGTGCGGTTGCGGATGTGGCGGAGAATATTGGCCTTGCAAAGGATGATGCTGCAGAAGCTACAATCCAAGAACGGCTTATGCCATTTGTACAGGCGGTGTTGCCAGGGCGAGTTGTTCGCACAGACTTTGGGGGTAGAAAAGAGCTGAAGCTTGGACCGGGGGGCAGAAATGGCATCAGCAGCGACAACAGAGGACTTCCCGAGTTTAGAAATGGAGAGATTGTCTCTAGCGTGGCAAAAGTGCCAACAGGAACGACTGGGATCCTCAAAATGAATACAGTGTTTGCAGAGTCTGAGGGCTGGGGTCTGATTTCTGGTTACAACATACCTCCAAGAATTTTACAGACTCGCTAACAAGGTTCTGTAGACGTTGACGACACGATTAAGGTTACAATGACCTCAGATCCTATTGGTATCCTACGCTCAACCTTCGTCTCCGAAGCCACTCCCGTACAAGGCATGCCCGAGCTTTACTCCTTTATACAAACAACGCTATCTCCGTCGGCGCCATTCTTCTACCTCTCCGCATCGCCCTACAATCTCTACATGTTTCTCCGTAATTTCCGTGAAAAATTCTACCCTGAGGGAACTATAATCCTCCGAGATGCAAATTGGATGAACCTCTCCGGCCTACTCTCGAACCTCACTCTCGGTACTGAAGCCTACAAAGTTGATCGAATGGAGAAGATCAACTCATGGTTGCCCAAACGAAAGATGATTTGCATTGGTGACTCTACTCAAACTGACCCTGAAGCGTACGGCGAAATGTGAGTTATCTCTTCCAAACTACTACTCACACTGCTAACCTGAGCTGCAGATATCGCAATCATGATGGCTGGGTTAGGTTAATCCTCATTCGCAAGGTCACAGATATCGCCGCCGTTGGACTCCAAGAGAAGAATGATCCGGAACGCTTCGAAACAGCGTTCAAAGGAATTCCTTCCGATGCCTGGCACGTTTTCGAGACGGCTGAGGAGTGCTACCAGATTATTAAGGACGTCGTTGCGAGGAATCCTTGAAGGAACCTTGTTTATGGGCATGATTTAAGTTGTAGCCTTACTAGTGTCTAAGGAGGGCGGGCCGGTCCCCAGGCCCAATTTTGGGTCCCCAAATTTGTGGGGAACTTGACAGCGGACCGGACCGGGGACCCCAATACGGGAAGAAGAGTCTAGGTGCAGAAACCACAGTGTATGAATGCCTAGATGGCAGGCTGGGACTGTCTCCCAGCAGACTCACAGATCATACAGAATTGATTTAATCGCCCTTTATGCCCCTTCGCTCTAAGTGTTGCTCAGGTGACCTTACGTCAACCACTGTTCAGCGTCCCGTGACCGTCACCCATCACGCGTCGTTTTTCGTACAGATCCCACCCATGAATTGTTAAATTAAAGCATCTACGAAGAGCCGTCAGTTCACATACAAAGAATTCCGAGTGAGTGTTCGGTGAACAAGTTGAGAAAGCCGAGGTTCGCGCCGACCCGCTCCCAAACTCAGAATTGCCCGAGCACTTACAGGCGGTTAGCACTAGAACACAGCAAAACGCCTATCAAGAAGCCCAACGAGGCGCCTGTGGCGTTGTATTGGCATCTATTTTGGGCGTCAAAGAGGGCCGTGCAGGCTGTTCCAGGATTGTGCCGGGGGTGGCGGGGTAACCCAACCACCCCGTTTTACAGCACTTGGTTCCTGGATTCTTCCTTTGCACAAGACACCACACTACAAGCCCTCAGTAAGGTCTTCGCTACCAAATATCGAAGCATTCAATGGGTCCTGGGTGGTAAAGTTCATCTGTTACTTCTCGATGTACGCTAGCTGACCTGATCATCTAGTTTATTCGATTTGTTGCCGGGAGAAGTGGTCGATATTGTGGACTATGCATTTAACCACCACAAAGAGACGAGTCGAGCACCGAAGCTGGCTGTCAATGCTAGCTCCTGGTGGTATGCCAATATGACGGCTGCTGCAGCGCAGACTGTTCGAGACAGTCGGTTCCTCTGCCCTTTCCCCAAGAGATCCCGTGATGCTGACAAGTTGCTCATCAGGATCCGGTGTAAATGCCAACCCAATCGAGAAAAACATTTTATTCTATGCCCTACAAATCTTGAATTTGGGAATCGAAGTGCACTTCGTTTTTGATGGGGGGAAACGCCTGAGTAACGGAGGGAAATTATATCCAGGCCACGATCCGCCTTCTCAGCTCTTCCGAGACACCCTTACAAATATCGGACTCCCTTGGCACCAAGCTCCTGCTGAAGCAGAGGCCGAATGCGCGAAGATGGAAACGGAAGGAGTTGTTGATGGGGTATGGTCCGAGGATGGTGATGCGCTGGCTTTCGGTTGCAAAACTCTCATCAGGTTCCAGCCAAAAGTGGTGTCCTCCACGGAGAATGGCGAAGACGTGCGAAAGAGTAAAACACACTTCAAAATCTACAAACTGGATAATCTTAAAAGTCAACATCCGGGCATGGACCGAGAGGGGTTCATCCTACATGCGATTTTGAATGGTCATCCGAAGGACGTTGGGGAGCTGTACGATCTTGGACCGCAGGACGTGCTCAATGCCGCCGAGTCGGGCCTTGGAAAGTCTTTGTGCGCGGCTTCAACCACTCAAGAGAATATGAAGCAATGGGCAACAACAGACTTCGCTAGGTATCTGAAAGATACGAGAAGAAACCTCGATATTCCGCCAGACTTTCCGAAATGGGAGCATGTCCAAGATTACCTCAACCCAGTCGTATCGGCCCCAGTAGTATTTTCAAAGCTTCCGCAAGCACAAAATCCCTTTTGGAATGAAAAGGACTTGTTCACATTTCTGGTTGACAAGTTTCAATGGACTATCACGCAGTGGGTGAAGTACGTCGTACCTGTACGAATCGTTCGGGCTCTGCTTGCAACTGAGGAGGGGGGAGCAAGCCAGCACGATTATCTGAAGCTAAAGTGTGACCTGCTAAAGAAGCCGACCCCGAGAAAAAATCAGAGCTCGCAGAAGAATCAGATCACGAAAAAGGTGAAAGCGACTTTCTTACTCTGCAAGGCGACCTCGCTGGATACCACAAAACTTGGAACCACAGAATCCTCGAGGAGGGAGTTCGAAACTCTATCGTGGATCATTCTAAAAGCTAATTTCAATGGGCAGCGACCCATAACCTCTTTCTTGCTCTCACCCGACTCAGCTCGAAAAGGCAAAGCTGTAGCTTCAACGCCAGGCTCCGGAAGGCCGGGGCCTAGCGGGACACCCCTCACACCACCATCCGCCTCGCCATCTAGCTCAAACGGAGAAGGTTCATCAGAGCGACGTGAGAGGATGAGGCGCAGTCAGAACCCGCCCCTCAGTCCAACACCTACCAGCAGAAAACGCAAACGCGCAGTACCGTTTGCTATGGCAAGGGCCACAAAAAATATCTCAAGAGCACCCACAAAGAATAAGGAACCTAAAATCTCATCTACACAGGCGAATGATATTGGCAAGGGCAAAGTCAAGGAGATTCCGGATTCGTCAAACATGAGAGCAAACGCAAAAAGAGCTCGATTACAGCCAACCTCTCCCCAAGACTCCGGTGAGGATCTCTCTGGTGACCTCGAGAAGAGGCCAAAGTTGGTTGTGGAACAGCATCCATCAACACCACCTGCGCAAATCACAAAGCCAGCAGACGCCATCAACAACATCATAGTCATCGACTCGGACTCAGATGATGATGTATTCGGCAGCTTCCCACCAGTGGCTGCGGAACAGCTCCTATCAACACCACCTGCCAAGAGAACAGCAGATGCTGACAAAGATTTTATAATGCTTGATTCGGACGAGGATGAAAGCGAGGATGATTATGGCAGCTTCCCGTCTGTGTCTCAATTACCTCCTATACTTGGGAATATGCCCGCGAAGATTGTTCCGGATGGTGGCATTGTTGACGACTCCTCTGGCGATGAGTATGGCAGTTTCCCGGCTTCGCCTGATCTCCGCGCTTTACCGTGAAGGTTGTTCTCGACATTCTGCCCTTGGAAGTAACTCGGCGTATGACGCCCGAATTCTTCATACCACGGGCGATTCTTGGGGAAACGTTCTAGTGGGCAGCTGGTGTTCAGGCTCGAGATTCGTGATATCCCACCCCCATGGAGTTGATTCCATTTATTTCGTTCGCGGGCGCCTTTAGATACAGGAGTTATGCAGAATAGATATGATACTCTGAAACCTTAAACCTGAGGCGATTGCACAAAGGGAAAATCGTTGCTATTTCTTGACCAGTCGGATAGTTTGTTGTTTCGCGCCAATCCTCACCTCACTTTGCGTGCGCGCGACCCACGACCCACGTGACCCCTCGCCGCTCTGCACACCCTCGCTTCACCTCAACCTCATCCATCCTCACTGGCCTTCTTATGCACACCCCACCGCCTCATCTCTGTTCGCCCGTCTTGCCTGGAATGTGCCCATTACTAGTCGCGCCGCCGTCGAGAGCGTCAACCCCTGGCGAGAAGGATTTAGGGGAGCTAGAACGGGCTCCAGGGGCCGCAATAGGCTCCTGATATGAGAATAGGCTCCCGGCCTGACTATCCTCGTATCATATATTATTAATGCTGTTATAGAGGTGTAGTTGGAATTCTGCCTTGCAATATACACCTGATTCTACTCTCTGCCGCGATTCTTCCTCTTAGGTTCTCTTCCCTCGCCCGCTCTCCTTGCTATTTTACACTGAGACTTTCAATAACGCCTCTATTAGAGTCTGTATTAGCATAGATAGCATAAGCTGGGTTAATGGCAGCCCCCCAAAAACTGAGTGCTAACAGATACTCGTTCGGCCGGGCTCACCTGGTTCTCGCTTAGCACGCTTACCAGGTAAGGGAGGGCAATACGTAAAAACCAGCAATACGCAAATTTTTCCCCGCCCCCCCACCATCGACTTTTTAACCCACCAAAATGCCACCCAAAGCAGAAGCTATTGAAGAGCGAATTGCTAAGGCCTCTGAGGCTGTGGATCGAGATCCTAGGCTTAAAGGAACGAAGGCTATAGTCTATTTTGGGGCCCCGTATAATCGATTAATGGCCCGGCGAAGGGGTCGTCCTGCAAGCAACTCTCGGGGTAGATATAATAAAAAACTCTTAGTATTATAAGATAAGTCTTTAAGAGATTATCTCTTAATACTCTATATCTCCGGGCGAAGTCCTAATCTGGAAGCGATTTAAATAGATACCTCTAGGCTAGTTTATTATAATACTAGTAATATTGATTTCTCTATATCTCGCAGATAAATAAAAGCCTGGATTACCTATAATTACGAATTTCTAAAGCAAATTCGAGAGAAACCAATATCTATAAAACGTCTGAATATATATATTATAGAGAATATTAAGGAGTATTTTGCCAATTTTAATAAGTATAAGAGAAAATGAAGTATTTATATAGAGAATATATCTAATTTTAACGAGAATAGCTTCCAAATTAGAATAGTAACGGGAAATATTATATATATACTACTGGATTATAAAGTAATATATAATACCGATCCAGATAATCGAGAATTAGTTATAGTTATAGCTATAATTAATTACGGTAAAAGGAAGGTTCCTATATATATTATTTTTAAGGAAGTATACTATCTTTATAAATATTTTCTATAGATACTTAATAGTAATATTAAATTTATATACTTTCCTACTAGTTTTATAAATAATTGCCTGAGTTTATAATATCTCAAGTACTTTATTAAGTACTATCCTCTTTTATAAACAGGTACTTATAGGATCTTGATTTTCAATAGATATAGTTCTTATTTATCTAACGAATTTTTATATTTCTACTAGAAGAATCGCATTTAACTATTTAGATTACCTATATATATAACTTATCTTCTTTAATTACTTAACGTTATTATCTTCTAATCTTTAAAATACTGGTTTTAAAAGAAGCTTTATCGAGAGATTTTTAATAGTATAGAGAAGTTTAATAAGATAGACTTTTTTGTGATTTTCTAGAGATTTTAGGATAGGGTTTTCAAGAGCCGGTATATTATAATCTCTTCCTTTGAGAAAACTGGATTAATATCCCTTAATTTACTCAGAGTTCTATAGAAAATAAAAGAGTATAAAGAGCTTTTAAAGTATCTGCGAACTCTAACTCCTCCTCTATAGTACTCTTTACCAATTTTACTTTCTTCTCCTGGTTTTACTACCCTGCCACCCCGTACTTCTACCTATAAAGACTGGGCAGATTGGCCTATATTATTAATATTATATATATGAAAACGAGGCATTAATTATATTAAAAATTATATAATATAATTAATAAATAGTATACCTATTACTCTTTCGGTTTTATATATATAAGAGAAGGTAGAAGCGGTATTAGAGAGGTTAATTTTAGCTGGTACTCTCGCTAGATAAAGGGTACTAGATCTGGGCCTTGCAGAGAAGGAGCGTTTAGCTAGGAAAGAAGGAGCTAGTAAGATTATTCAGAAATATGGGAAGATTACTATAAAGCAAGGAAGAAAGGATATTAAGGCAGATAATATGGATAAAGCTCGGGTAGTTAATATGAGGTATGCTAGGCTAAATAAGCCTTGGAGAAATAAGTATAAAAAAATAATGCAAAGGTTTGAAGCTAATTACTGGGATATAATTAATTAGAAAATAAAGGCTATTAATTATGATTTATAGGAAAAATAGGGGTTATGGTGGGCTAAAACTCTATGGTTCTATATATATAGGGAAAAATTTGCGTATTGCTGGTTTTTACGTATTGCCCTCCCTTACTTGGTAAGCGTACTAAGCGAGAACCAGGTGAGCCCGGCCGAACGAGTAATCCCTCTAATTCTTTCGCTTATACTCGCTGTTACGAGTACAAGATCTAGGGCCTGGAAGACAAGGTTAGACTGTTTCTATTCCAATGATTCAAAGCTAAAGAAGAGAAGAGGATCTCGAAGGAGCCTCGGATCTAAATAATCGCGAGCTATGTACGGACCCACGTGCTAGCTTAAGCTCGTGATACGTGACCTCGACTTATGCCTCCCGACTCGACTTCGTATGCCTAGCTAGTTTTAGTCTAATCCCTACTAGTATCGCATATCGTAATAACCATAATATTACCCCCTCCCTCGAAATAAGCTCGTCCCCAAGCTTTAAAAGTCCCTATTGAATTCTCAAGTCGCAGGTCACATGTCAAAGGCCAGGGGCCTTTTGTACGTGACTTGAAGGATTTCCGTCTGTCGTATACGGTTCCGGTAGTATATTGTTCCTGGTATAGTCTAACTAGTAAGGAAGATTCTAGGGCGGTTCTAGCTATTCGGGGTTCTTGTTATAAAAGTCCTAAAGAGCCAGGGAACTATTACTTAACGAGGATACTAGATACTATTTTTTTTACTAAACTCGGTACTTGAGCTTTCTATAAAACAGCTTTACTACTAGTATTTCTTAAACTTCGTATTCCGTTTCCCTGTCTTATAGTTCTAATAGTAGAGGCTCCGGATTTACTTATCCGGAAAAGAAATTATCTAGATCTTTATATAACTTCTTTATATAAAATACCGGATATATTCTTATTAATTCCGGAAACTTAAACCTAAAGAAATATCCGACTTATTTCAGGATTTCATATAGTTCTTCTATTTAGTAAACTAGCTTGCGGCTCGGGTAATTATTTTTTTAGTACTTAATAATAATTTATATCTTATTTCCTATTTTAAAATCTATTAGTTAGTAGTACTTATTAGCTTAAATAGTATAATATACTTATATTTGTATTATATTCTCTTATATCTTTTATTATAATTTATAAAGCTATATTACTAGAGCCTTTACTTTTTATCTATTTAGCTCTTTTTTCGGAATATCTAATTATACTTGGGTTTCCTAATTAAATAATATTCGCGATTTATAGCCCTTTTTTATAAGAAACGGGAACTAGGCCGTAATTTCGTAAACTAGAGCTATTTATTAGTAATTAATTATTAATACTTATTTATCTTAATTATTCAAGTAATAATTCATATAAGAATATAGCTATTAGTTGAAATACTAGTTAATAATCTCTATCTAGCTATTAGTTTAGGAATAGTTAATAGTTAATAGCTTAAACTTTATCTAATATACTTATAAAACTTGCTTTAAAAATCTAATATAAACTAGAAGCCTTAATTAAATATTATAATTCCGAGATATTAACTTAATAAATTATATAAATAAGAAATAGAAGTACTAATTCTTAGCTATAACTATATCTCAAATAAGAATTATAATAAGGTATTTACTTAGATAATTAATAAAGATTACTATTATATTATATTTATTTTTATTCTCTAGATATTTCTCGAAATCTACTAATATATACTATTAAGAGTAGTTAGAAACTAGTAAGAGATATAAGAGACTTAATTTCTTATTTCTAGAAATATAGAATTATTAGTAAATATAGTAATTATTCCTATATTAATTAATATTTATATCCTGGCCTAGCTAGTAATAGCAGGCCTAAAGAAGCTATTAAAGCTTGACTTATCTTAGGTATTTTATTAGGGGCTATATATATTCCTCTTAAATAAGAGTAATATATAAGAATATCTCGGGTATTATTATACTATTAAATATAAATAGCTTATTATATTATAAGAAAAATCCGTCTTATAATATTTAAGTGCCTTTTTTCTTATTTCTTGTCTTATTTTATAGCTTTTCTAGCTTTAGTAACTTTTAGTTCTCGCGTAATAACTTATTTATAAGCTAGATATTATTATATTAGGCTTTTTTCTGAACCGGACTTACTAAAGCCTTAATTAGAGCTAACTAGAAATCCCGTATAATATTATTATTAATCTTTTATTATAAGAGAAGAATTTGGGTTTAATAGGTTACTATTACCTTATTCTAGGTAGCTATATTCTTGTATTTCTTGTTTAGGGCATTTGCTTATTTATTTGACTTATTTACTTAATATATAAGCTTAAAATAGTAGTAAGAAAAATACTTTACCTAATAAGCTTGTTTTATTAAGAGCTTTTTAGTAATTATAAAGTACTTAAAAGCTCGATAATTTGAGTAAATTATAAAGAGTACCTTTTATAGGCCTTTTAGCTTTATTTATTATTTAATTAAAAAAAGAATAATAGCAAGTATTTCTTTATTATAAATATTATAATTTAGTATTACTAATTATATAGTTTTAAAGAAAAATACTACCGGATATTAGAATTTTATTTAAGAATTTTATTATAAGAAAATACTAGTTATAACTTTATTTAATATATCTGTTTTAATTATAATAAAGAGATTCGGATTATAATAGTATAGAATTAATACCGAGAATATAGCTTGCTTTAGCTTATTAAAACCTTTTTAATACTAATTTATCTATTTATATAGAACTCCCTTATATATTAAAGCTATTAGAAGCTTTATTATATAGCTATATTCTATAATAAAATACTAATAAAAATTATAAAAGCCCAGAAAGCCTTATATTTCCTTAATTATTATTAGTAATTACTATCTTATCTAAACTTATTTTAATACTTTTAATAGAGATAATAAAACCTAAGTATTTTATATAAGTAATTTTAAATTCTAATTTCTTAATATTTACTTAAAAGCTAATATCTTATAGCTATTAAAGAACCTTTTATATATAGTTTTTATACTTAAGGGAATTATTTAAGTAAATTAGAATATTATTTAGATAAGCTATATAAAATATATTAAGATAATTAAAGAAAATATTATTTATATATCTTTAATATATAATAGAGCTATTAATTAAGCCTTTTCAAAGAACTTTATACTTATAAGCCTTATATCTTATATGAAATATTATAAGTTCTTCTAATTTTGGGTTTATTTAGATTTAATAAAATACTTATTAAATATCTAGCTTTATATAAACCTTAACTTAAGCTAATTATATAAGAATCTTATAAATAAAAGAAAGAAAATAATAATTCTTTTATATTAAGTTATTTAGTTTATAATAGTTAATATAGAATTAGAGAGCTTTATTAGCCTTTTTTATAAAAAGAATTAGAGATATGAAAGAGAACTAACTTAACTTAATAAAGCCTTATTAGAGGTTTTCTTTAAGGAAATACTTAATCTTTTATAACTTATAAGTTAATTATTAATAAAGCGGGAAATACTCTAGGTTTTTTGAGCCCTTAGAATTATTAATCTGGATCTTGTAATTATAGAACTAATATAAGGGCAAGATATTTAATATTTCTCTTAAGAAGATATTTATAAAGTTTTTAAACTCTCTTAATAAAACTTTTACTAGCTACTATAACTTTATTTCTTCTAATTATTACTTGCCTGAAATAAACTTGTTTTCTTATTATAATTCTAGCTCTTTATTAATCTCGAAAAATAATATTATAAAGAAAAAGTTCTTTTTTTTAATAGATTTATCTAAAAAATAGCTAGTAAGATTTCTATAATATTAATTATAGGCCTTAACTAGCTTTTATAGCTTTTAGATAATATAGCTTTAATATTTCTATTTCTGGCTTAGAAAAAACTTCTATATTTCCTAAAGCCACTTATATTTCTTTATAAAATTAAGCTTAATTCTTTTATTATATATAGCTTTCTAAGCCGGTCTTATAAAAAGAATTAGAGAATTTTCTTTTTATAATTTAAGATTTCTAGAACTTATTTATAGCTATAGCTTTATTTCTTTTATTTATATCTTTTTAGTATTAGTTATTCTTTTTAGGTTTTAAGTTCTTATAAATAATAGTTAGAACCTTATTCTAACTTTTCTTTTTAGACTAATTATCTAACTAAATTAATCTTCTATTCTTATAATTAATTAAAATACTAATACTTATAAACTATTATTATTATTATAATTCCCAGATATCCGGTATCTGAGATATCTTACTAGATACCAAATGCCTTCTAAGTATATATAATACGACTGCCTTACTAGGGAAGTATATTTGGAATATACTAGAGATATTTAGAAGGCTAAGTCTTTTTGGGACTAGTATATTATAGGATATATATATTCTCTTATAGCCTTCTATATTCTAGTTTTCTCTTCCTTAGCTTTGAATTATCTTTATAAGAGACCTTTTATCTTGCTTTCCAAGCCCTAAATACTATATCTGTAATAGTATTTAAAGCTTATTTTTTTTAATCTTATAGAGAATTTTAAATAAACTAATTCAGAACTATTAGAAATATAGGTATTACTAAGATAATAGAACCTCAGAAATACGAGTAATAGATTCCAGAATAATAAAAGCAAAAAGCTTTAGAATTCTTAGAGGAATTAGGTATTTATACTTTTATAAATATATACTAGTAGTATATTAGAAATTCTTTCCGAAAATCCGAAAATTAAAGAACCTTAAATAAAGGCTACTCTTTAATCAAGTTCTAGAGTAATAGATATATATAGGCTAGTAACCTGATTACTACTCTCAAGCCCTATTCTATAACCTTATAGGCCCTATATATATACTAGTAATAAGACTACTAGAAAGAATATAATAGAGGAAAAGTATAATAGGTTAATTTCCCAGAATATTATATAACTAGGAACTATATTAACTTTTGCTAAGGCTTCTAGTAAAGCTCTTACTAGTTTAGGTTATCCTATTAGCGGCCCTTTCTAAACCGAATGTCTTATTAGTATTTCTAGAGAATTTATAGACAAGTTTATAAAAATAGAACTCTCTGCTTTTATTTTGAAGCTTCTAGATACTAATAACTATATTATTACTAGAGAGTTATATAAATAGACCAAGAAGCCTAATATCTTATTCTCAGATATTAATATTATTATAAAGAGCTACTAGGAGAATATCTAGAGAGCTCTTTTATATAAGAATACCATAGTTATAATAAAGCTATTCTCGAGAATACTAAGCTCTATAATACTAAACTCGAGAATAATATTAAATGCTATATAGCTATAGTAGATCGGTTTATAATAGCTTTAGCTATTCCTGTTCCGGCTACTCCGAATTTTTTTTAAAGAATTCCGAACTATTTCCCGCTTATTCTCGTCTAGAATTCCCTATATCTTATGCTTTCTTTAGAGGTACTAGAGTTATTAAGCTTTCTAATCTTATTTTCTTTACTAGAGATTATACTATCTTTAATAACTAGCTAGTTCAGATTAAGAACAAGTTATAAAGAAATACTAATTTATATCTTTTTAAGAATCTCAAGATTATTTACGTTTCTAGTAAACTTACTAGTAATACTCTTGTCCTAACTAATTCTTATATAAATAAAGATAGTCCGAATTAGTATTATTAGCTCTTAGAATTATATTCTTATCTAAAGAAGTTATACTTTAATTCTAATAAGATATAGAATACTTATTATAACTTTAATAAGCTTTAAATATATTTTAGTTAAGTATTTTAGGAGTTCTATACTTTCTTCTTATAACTATTTATAGAAGGTAGTATTAGTCTTTAAGATATTAAGTATAAACTAAATAAGAAGCTCTTACTAAAGCTTTAGAAGTTAGTATATATATATATTATAATAATTCGTCTATTAATACTACTTGCTTTACTTAGTATTATATTACTAATAATTAGTAGATTAAGGCTATATATAAGAAAACTAAGAAGTATAAGAAGGCAGAAGCTATTCTAGCCAAGTTTACTTCTAGTACTATATTCCTATATATTTCTAAGAAATATACTTCTAAAAAGGAGCTCAAGAAGCCTATATTAACTGCTTTTATTAAGTATATACTTTCTTATAAATATAAGTAATATCTTATAAAGACTAAAAATTTCTCGATTATTAAATGTTTTAATTATAACGAGTTTAGCTATTATATTAGATACTATCTGGTTTTATATAATAAGGAAACCAAGATAGCTCTCTCTAGAATTAAGCCGGGCTTAGTTTCTATTTTATTGGAATATATTATTCTAGTAAAGTATTCGGAAAATTCAAGCTCTAATTCTGGTATAGAACTAGGAAACGAGTACCTCTAAAGAAAGTCTTTACTTTAGAGGCTTATAGTATAAATTTAGTAAAGATTAACTTAACTTGTCTAATAGGAGGAAATACTCTTATAATATCCTATATTATTAGTATAAATAAATTAGAAATTAAGTTTTCTTTTCTTATTAATACTAGAGCTAATAGTTATGTTTTTATTAATATAAAGCTTACTTAGCTTATAGAGTAATTCTTAGAAATAGAATTATAACTCTTTTTCTTACCTTATATTATATATGGTTTTAATAGAAAGCTAGCTAAGTTTACTAAGAAATATATAGAAGTCTTATTTCTAATTAATAAATAAAATATTAATATACTTATAATTATTCTAAACCTTAGAGATTATAATATTATTCTTAGTAAAAAATAAGTAATATATATTAATATTCTAGTTAATTATAGAAGATATAGGCTTATATAGCTAAAGAATAAGCCTAAATCTATATAATTTGGTTATATTATTAGTATTTTATAATAATAGCTAGAGAAATAATCTAATAAGAAGTATTAAAAGAATACTAATTAATGAGATTTTATTATAAGCTATTTCTGGAAATCTTTTATTTTAAAGTAGTCTTTTTTTTTATAGATAAATTAGAGGAAATTATATAAGACTATAAAAAAGAAGTTTCTATAGCCTAATTAAGATATAATACTTAAGTAAAAGCTAAAGAAACAAGAAAAAGTTCTTAATAAAAAATAAATATTAGACCTAGCTATTCTTACTTTTATAGTATTTAATTATATAGCTAAGAGAGAAAATAATATTATTAGTTAAATCTCTATCTATAAGATTAATAAGAAGCTTAAAGCTCGGAAAAAAGAAGCTATTTCTGGCCCAGAGAATTAATAACTAGAAGAAATAGAGCTTTAGTAGCTATAGAAGATATTACTTCCGGAACTTAAGGAATATACTTCTATTTTCTCTAAGAAGAAATATAATATTCTTTCTTTTTATAGATTATATAATTATAAGATTTAGATTAAAGGCCTAAAGAAAACCGAGAGTATTAGATATTAATTTCTCTAGTAATAGTTTATTTAAGAATTTCTAGAAATTAAGCATTTCTTAGAAAATAATCTGGCTAAAGGCTTTATTAAAGCTAATTAGGCTCCTTTTACTTTACTAGTTCTTTTTATAAAGAAAGCAAATAAAGGTTTATACTTTTATATTAATTTCTATTATTTAAATAATATTATCCGGAAGAATTAATATTTCCTTTTACTTATTAATAAGACTTTAAATTAATTATCTAAGGCTAAGATCTATACTAAATTGGATATTTACTAAGCTTTCTATTATATAGCTATAAACCCGGACTTTTAGGAGCTAATAATATTTCATACCTGCTATAAAGTATATAAATATAATATTCTCTAGAAAGGCCTTATAAATAGCCCGGCTATATATTAATATTATATAAATAATATATTCTTTAAGTATCTAAATAACTTTTATATAATATATCTTAATAATATTCTTATTTACTTAGAGAACCTAGTAAAGTACAAATAGTATATATGAAAAGTACTAGACTATTTATATCTTATTAGCCTCTAAATAAATATTAAGAAATCGGAATTTAAAGTTATATATATAAAGTACTTGGGCTTTATTATTTCTATATCTAGTATTAAAGTAGATTCTAATAAAGTCGAAGTAATATATAACTAGTAATTCCCAAAAATAGTTAAGGATATATATTTCTTCCTTAGTTTCTATAACTTTTATAAATGCTTTATTAGAGAATATAAACGGATTATAAGACCTCTTACCTTATTTATAAAAAAGGGAATTCCTTTTAAGTAGTCCGAGTAATATTAAGAGGCTTTTACTTACTTAAAGAAAGCTATAATTTCTATTCTAGTTTTATAATACTATAATTTAGATCTGTTTATAATAATAGAAATAGATATATCTAAAGAAGTAGTTACTAGCCTACTTTCTTAATAAGACCCTAAAACAGGCCTTTAGTATCCTATAGCTTATTTTTCCAAAACTATATTTCTAATAAAGCTTAATTATAATATATATAATAAGGAAATACTTATTATAATACAAGTACTAGAGAAATAGAAAGCTAAGCTAAAGAGCCTTTAGAATACTTCCTTTTTTAAAATCTATTCTAATTACCGTATCTTAGAATATTTTATAATTACTAAGAAGCTCTTTTCTTAATAAGCTAGATAGGCTAAGCTCTTATTCTGCTATTACTTTAAGCTTATATATTACTCTAGAAAATTAAATAAGCGAGCAGATATTTTATTATAAAAATAAGATAAAGTAAATATTTAGGGCCAGATTAAGGAAAAGCTATAAATCCAAGTACTTCTTTTTAAAGATAAGATTAATCCGGAGATTATCTATAACTTATAGCTTATAGTAATATTCTATAAAGTTAGTTTATTTAATCCGGAATTCGGCCCTAAAAACCAAGTATATACTAAAGACTTCCCGGAAGAAAATACCCCTATTAGAGATATAATTTCCCTAGAAAAAGGTATTTTCTTAGAAGCTTTACTAGTAGACTCTGCTATAGTAGCTTTTATAGAAGTATTATTAGAAGCTCTTATTAAGTATAATAGTTTATAACTTATAAATAAGATCTTATAAAATAATTATATATTACCGGATCTAAAGAAGCTATATATAATAGCCTAAGCTAAAAGTAATATCTGGATACTATAAAATAGCCTCCTTTTATATTATAGAAGACTTTATATTACAGAGAACGAAATAACTCCCGGATTACTTTTATAGATTACTCTAATTTATAAAATATATAATAAATTCCTTTCTAGATATTCTAGATATATAAAGCTCTATTAGCTATTAAAGAAATAATATTACTAGCTATCTATAGGTAAGGATATTAATTAATACTATAGTAATTACTATATTTATAGGAGATTATATATATCTAGAGATAAGAAGCCTAATTTATTTTATTTCTTTCTAGTTTTTAATTACCTTTAGTAATATATTATTATAAACTTTAAGAGCTATCTAGAAAGCAAATTAGGCTATAATATAGTTACTATATTCGTGGATTACTTATTTAAGTACCTAATTATAATTCTAGTACGAGATATAATTATAGCCAAATAACTAGTATCTCTGTTTTTATTTCATATAATATACTAAGTAGGTATTCCAGAAATAATTATATTAGATTAGAGACCCTAATTTATATCTGATTTTTGAAGCAAATTCTATATAAGAATTAGTATAAAGCTTAAGCTTTTTATAGCTAATTACTTTCAAATAAATAAATAAATAGAGATTATTAATTAGTACTTTAATTAGAGATTATACCCGTATATTAACTATTACTAGAATAACTAAGATAAATAGGTTACTATAATTAATTATTAATAAGCCTTTTTTTAGTATAAAACTATTAGCTAGTTCTTATTTATAACTAAAAAGGGCTATAAGTCTCGTATTTCTCTGGACTAGAACTCTTTTATTAAAGCTAACTTATTTAAGGAGAAGCTAAATAGAGATAAAGCTAAGGTATTAGTAAATTAATTATATAAATTATAGTAACTTGCCTAAAGCTATATAGAATAAATATAGAAATAATATATAATATAAGCTAATAAGTACTACTATCTAATTAATTTTAAAGTCGGGAATAAAATATAGGTTATTATAAAGTACTAGAAGTCTAATTATTTGAGCCAGAAGCTAGGGAACTAAATAGAAGGCCTATTTGAGATTCTAGAATAGTATAGCTACTTATTTCTCCTAAAACTGCCGGAAATTATAAAGATATATCTAGTTTTCTATATAGAAAAGCTATAAAAAGATCCCTAGAATTCTTTATTAGATTAAGTAAACCCGGAACCGCCCCTATTAATACTAGAGAATAGTAAATAAGAATATAGTATTAAACGAATTATTATAGTTAAGCTAGTAAGAAATAAGCTAAAGTATAGAATTTAGTAGGTTAGTTAGAATAAAGATCTAGTATAGTATCTAGCTTTAGTACTAAGTAATAGTTCCCTGGTTTTATAGAGTTTCTATAGTAATAATATTAATATACTAGGATCTCTATAAAACCTATAATACTAGCTAGATTATATAAAAAATAATACTTATCTAGAATTATACGGAAATAATAATAAACCCTTCTAGATTATATAGTAAAGGCACTGGCCTTTTATATATAACATCTATATTCGAGATACTAGTTTTATTTTGGGAAGAAGTATAGTATGAAATTAGATGGATTAATAGCTTTTATAAAGCTCGGGAACGAGCTTATTATAAAGGGGTGAGTAATATTATAATTCCCAGATATCCGGTATCTGAGATACCTTACTAGATGCCAGATGCCTTCTAGACATACGTAATGCGGCCGCCTCGCTAGGGAAGTATACTTGAAATATACTAGAGATATTTAGAAGGCTAAGCCCCTTCGGGACTAGTATATTATGGGGTATATATACTTTCTCGCAGCCTCCTATATTCTAGTTTTCTCTTCCTTAGCTTTAAATTGTCTTTATAAGGGACCTTTTATCTTGCTTTCCAAGCCCTAAATACTATACCCGTAATAATTATCCCAAAATTATATTATACTTATTTAGTTCTATAATTAATATAGGTACTAGAACTTTCCGTCTATTAATTAAAAGTATAAGCTTAATATAGTAAATAATAGGCGCGGCCTACTTATTATTAAATCCTTTTATATTATAGAATAATATTAATTAAATAAGCTTAATATCTAGAAATTATTTAATTATTTTTATAAACTTAGAATTAATAAAAGTATATTTGTTTACTCTAGTATTAATAAAAGAAGAAGTCTTAATACTTAATTTATTATTACTAATTATATAAGGAAATATAAATATATTATAGCTATAACGGCTGGTATTATATAGTTAATGCGGACGTGGTTTCAGCTAAAGGGATTGGTTTCAGCTAAGGTTCCAAGCTATAGTTCAAACCAAGCTCGCTTCCAAAGCTCGGTGTTTCAGTGGTCTTGGCCATACCTACTTATCCACTGCCACACCTCACTCCTTCTCTCCTTAGCTTTAGATTCTGTAGGACATTAGAATTATAGATCTTTAAGCATCGTTCCATTACTTTATTCCTGCCGTTTTATAATCTAAAGCTCCTACCTTTCGGACGGTAGTCATTGTCATTATTTATTAGAGCCATACGCTCACTCATTGGGACTCCTGTCCACTAGCCCGCTTTCATGCGGAGCCCCCTTATTATTATTGTTATTATTACATAGCGCTGTCCACAGTTCTACCCGCAAGGCGTTAAAAAGCTCGATTTTGGCCAGCTCAATCCCTTATTATTTATTGGAGCCCCTGGCTTACTACCTTATTGATTTTTTTACCTCTTTACCAACTTTACCGATACTCCCTTGAGAATGGACACCTTCCAAACGCAAGTTCAATGCGAGTTCGATGGTTTACGGGCTGAAATCACTACCTTGCGAGCTACCCTCGCTAGTACCCAAGCCCAGTTAACTGCCTCCACGGCGAAATCCAGTCAAAAGTCGAAGCTCCCTGACCCTGAGAAGTTCGCTGGAAGCACGTACAGATTCGACACCTGGCTCCCTTCAATTAAAGCCAAGCTCTCTATCGATATCCTCTGTCCAATCAATGGTTCTGCCACAGCTTTCCCAGTAGCTTGTTCTACCCAGGGTTTACGCCGATTTCCTGTATACGGTTTAGTAGCTCTCGTCAAAAAACAGCCGCTCCGCCGTACCAGACTACTCCCAGAATTACTAGCGATCCCATGGACGTTAGCGAATTGACAATTAACGTCGTCACACCGGCAATTGGTACTCTGGAGTCCTCTGAGCCAATCTCACTAGCTATACCAGCTCGTTCCACCTCAAAGGAGCTCCGCCAGTATTATCGTCAAACCGGCAGATGTATCAGATACGGCTCCTAGGATCACTTTATCAAGAACTGTAGCTTAGCTCCTGCAAGCACTGCTTCCTCTGGTTCTGGTTATAAATGGATTACGACTACCGCAATTAACTATTACGATAATTCTGGTAGCGATTCTGGCGATTCTGGAGGAGGGCCAACTTTGGATACGGCTTTTAACCGTATATAGAGGGCTGATTTTGCGGCTGACGATTGGAAATAGGGTCCTTTTCCTTTGTTCTGTCGATTTATTACACTCGCTTTAGCTTTCCCTTTATTCTTCTATACTCTCTTGATATCCTGGCGCTCGGGGTCGAGCTTTTTTTGGAGGGGCAATATATAAATCTTTAATAGATTTCGGATTTTATTTTATATATTTCGGGCTTAAAAGATTAGAGTTCATAATATTGATATCATTTAAATCAATATATAAATCTTTAATAGATTTCGGATTTTATTTTATATATTTTGTTTAGAATTATTGATTCGATCATCATAAATAATATTCATTCGATAAATTCTTATATTTCGTCTCTTTATTCTTAAGTATTCTTGCTTACATACGTGGGCTACACTGTCGTCCTTGTTTCGTTACCTTGCTACGAGTTTCTAGATACTAAGGTTATAGGATGTCTTAGATTTCGATTCCTCTCTTCCTCACTCCACACCGTCACCTATTCATCCATACCGGTTCTGGTGACTTTGTGGCTCGAAACCTTCGCTCGAACCAAACTTGGTATCGAACCTTGGAATCGACTTTGGTTGGGGAAACCGACTTTGGCATAATTGGTATACTGTGATCGGCAATGTAATGGGG